>NC_087265.1:3945000-4245000 GCF_015220805.1 Pogoniulus pusillus
TAATTTCTACACTAAGGAGTATTTGACTGGAGGGGGGGGGGGACGGGGACAAACCCACATAACACAAATCCAACCAAACAAAAAAAAGCTCTTCTAAGGACAGAAATCTAACACAAGGATTATTTTTTTTACTTGACTATGAAACTCTAATTTTTTCACTTTACTCTGAGCTC
This sequence comes from Pogoniulus pusillus, assembly GCF_015220805.1. Lineage (NCBI taxonomy): Eukaryota > Metazoa > Chordata > Aves > Piciformes > Lybiidae > Pogoniulus > Pogoniulus pusillus. Next base: position 3,945,174 of record NC_087265.1, read on the forward strand.
TTTTGGGCAGTGTGTTAACCTGAAAAAGATAAAGATATATCTTAGTTTTTCCTTCACACTTTTCTCCACTCTTTCCTTTTTAACTCATTCCTTTAATAGCCCAGTCTAAGCAACAGCTCTGACAGCAAAACCTATGAGGGTTTTCAGATTCAATAACCAAGACTGGAAAGGAGACATCCCTCATCTCAACTTCAGCTGAGTAACTGCAGATCCTTAACATTACCCTCTACACTGGAGGTCTTCAAAGTCATCAATCTGTTGGAAATATGCTGACAGCTCAGAGTGGTTCTCTAGTGCCTAAAATGTGCTGTGCTGCTCAAAGAGTGTAGTGTTCTTAGATCACTTGGAAAGAGATGACTGAGGAGGCAAAAGGTTGAGCTTTCTGTTCCTGCGGCACCTTCAGCGGGTAGCGCGGCACACGTGGTCCCAACACGATGTGTGCAGGAGGATCACACAAAGATCCAGGTTGGAAAATTCCCTCAGGATCAACAACGCCAACCTAGAACCCTACTCTACAAGATTCACCTTAAACCATAGCCCTAAGCACCACATCCAAACCACCCTTAAACACAGCCAGGGTGGGTGACTCCACCACCTCCCTGGGCAGCTCATTCCAGTCCCTCACTACTCTTCATGCAAAACTTTTTCCTAATGCCCAATCTAAACCTGCCCAGCCTCAGCTTGAGGCCATTCCCCTTGTTCTGTCTCCAATTCCCTGTGAGAAGGGCCCAGCAGCAGCCCCCCCACAATGTCCCTTCAGGTAGCTGCAGACAGCAATGAGGTCTGCCCTCAGCCTCCTCTGTTTTACAATGACCATCCCCAGCTCTCTGTCACTCCTCATAATATTTATGCCCCAGACCCTTCCCCAGCTTTGTTGCCTTCCTCTGGACCTGCTCCAGCACCTCCACATCTCTCTTGTACTGAGGTGCCCAAAAACTGAACACAATACTCGAGGTGTGGCCTCACCAAAGCCAAGTGCCAGAGGACAATCACCTCCCTGCTCCTGCTGGCCACAGCATTTTTAATCCCAGCCAGGATGCCATTGGCCCTCTTGCCCCCCTGGGCACACTGCTGCCTCATATTCAGCTCCTGTCTATTACAACTCCCAAATCCCTTTTTGCCAGGCAGCTCTCCAGCCACACTTCCCCAGGCTGTGTTCTGATGGACATGGCACACTTCTGGTCCAGCTCTCCAAGGGCAGAGGGATAGGTGGATTAAAATGCAAGTGCATTGGCCACTGGTAAGGAAATGGAAATGAATCCTAAGAATTTGTAGAACATAAGCCTAGCATCCTCTTTCTTATCTCCCTAAGCTCCCAGGATCACTTTCAACATCTTTCAATGTTTAGGAACAAGTTATGCACCATGAGGGTGGTGGAACATTGGAACAAGTTGTCCAGGGAGGTGGTTGAAGCCTCATCCCTGATGATCGTAGACTCATAGAATGGTTTAGGTTGGAAGTGATCTCAAAGATCATCTAGTTCCAAACCCCTGCCATAGGCAGGGACATTTCCCACCAGAACAGGTATTCAAGGTGAAGCTCAACAGGGCCTTGGCCAACCTGATAGAGTTGAGGATGCTCCTGCATAACACAGAAGGGGTGGGACAAGATGACCTTTGGAGGTCCCTTCCAACCCAGACCACTCTACAATCTTCATTTTCCTGATGTGAAAATGTTTTGAGGTGATTTGAAACAACTACCATGTGCATTGTCTCTGGCCCTCCTACAGGCCAAAACTCAACTACAGGAGTTTGACATGAGTGTTTCTCTGTCAGGTCTGCATTTCCCTTCTTCCTGAGGGCTTTGCTAAACTCTCCCAGACCTCTTGCAAAGATAACAGGAATATAGCAATCAAAGGGCAGGAGAGCAGGATAAAAGATAACAGACATACAGCTATCAAAGGGTTGCCCAGGCAGGTAGTGAAATTTCCATCCCTGGAGGTGTTTAAGGCCAGGCTGCATTAGGTTTTGGACAGCCTGATCCAGTGTGAGGTGTCCCTGCCCATGGCAGGGGGGTTGGAACTGGCCAGTAGGACGAGCGAGGTTATTCTTCCCCTATACTCAGTACTGGTCAGGCCACACCTTGAGTGCTGTGAGCAGTTCTGGGCTCCTCAATTCAAGAGAGATGTTGAGGTGCTGGAAGATGTCCAGAGGAGGACAACAAAGCTGACAAAGGGCCTGAAGCACAGCCCTGTGAGGAGAGGCTGAGGGAGCTGGGGGTGTGCAGCCTGCAGAAGAGGAGGCTCAGGGCAGAGCTCACTGCTGTCTACAACTACCTGAAGGGAGGCTGTAGCCAGGTGGGGTTGGGCTCTTCTGCCAGAAAAGCAGCAACAGAACAAGGGGACACAGTCTGAAGTTGTGCCAGGGGAGGTCTAGGCTGGATGTTAGGAGGAAGTTGTTGTCAGAGAGGGTGATTGGCATTGGAATGGGCTGCCCAGGGAGGTGGTGGAGGCACTGTCCCTGAAGATGTTGAAGCAAAGCCTGGCTGAGGCACTTAGTGCCATGGTCTGGTTGATTGTCTAGGGCTGGGTGCCAGGTTGGACTGGATGATCTTGGAGGTCCTTTCCAACCTAGTTGATCCTATGATCCTTGTGCTCCCTTCCAACCCTGAGTGAATTCTATAAAACTGCTGGTCAGAAGGCAGTCACAAATTTCACATCCACTGGCACAGACTGTCCAGAGAGTCACAGGACTTCAACATTAGCACTTCCTGCTCAGATCTGCCTTTCGCTTGCTCCTGAAAAGGTCTCTGCTAAACTCCCAGACCACTTGAAAAGATAACAGGAACACAGCAATCAAAGGGCAGGGTCACAGAATCAACCAGGTTGGAAGAGACCTCCAAGATCATTCAGTCCAACCTAGCACTGAGACCTAGACAATCAACCAGACCATGGCAGGAACTCAGCTATTAAAGCACAGGATAATGCAACAGGTTACACATCCAGAGTACTTTGGAACAGTGTCCACATTGTTCAGCTTTGTTGCATAGCTAAAATAGTTGTTAATGATGCTCTTAATTGCTATAACTTCCTCCTAAAGCATCACTGGGTTTAGCTATGTCATAGGAACTGGAGAGATTACATGAATATATGTTTCCTCTTCTGAGGAGAAGCTGAATATGTACATCCCTCTGGAGAGTGCTTGCATTGCACTAGAACAAACTACATATTTGTTAAACAGAAATAGCAAGTGCATTTTTCATTAAGCATCAGGAATTTAGCCAAAACAGTCTGGTAGGGCTGGAATGGAAAGCTTCACACTAGAAGGAATCACATAATAGTGAGGAGTTGGAAGGGACCTCTGGAAATCATCCAGTCCAACTCCCTTGCTAAAGTAGGGGCTCCCACAGCAGCTTGTCCAGGATCACAGTGGCCAGATGGGTTTGGAAGCTCTCCAGAGGAGACTCCACAACCCTTGGAGATGTTAAAAAAAAAGGCTGGGGCATTAGTGCCATGGTCTCGTTGATTGGACAGAGCTGGTTGATAGGTTGGACTTAGAGGTCTCTTCCAGCCTGGTTGATTCTCTCTGGGCAGCCTCCTCCAAAGCTCTGACACCCTCACAGCAAAGAAGTGTCCTCATTAGTGTTGCCAGCAGGTTGAGGGAGGTGATTCTCCCCCTCTACTCCACTCTGCTGAGACCCCACCTGGAGTACTGCGTCCAGTTCTGGAGCCTCTATTACAAGGAGGATGTGGATGTGCTGGAGTGTGTCCAGAGAAGGGCCACTGGGATGCTCAGAGGGCGACAGCAACTCCGCTGTGAGGACAGACTGAAGGAGTTGGGGCTGTGCAGTCTGGAGAAGAGAAGGCTCCCAGGTGGCCTTCTTGTGGCCTTCCAGGATTTGAAGTGGGCTACAAAAAAGCTGGGGAAGGACTATTCAGGATATCAGGGAGTGACAGGAGTGGGGGGAATGGAGCAAAGATGGAGATGGATAGGTTCAGACAGGACATGAGGAGGAAGTTGTTCAGCACGAGAGTGGTGAGAGCCTGGAATGGGTTGCCCAGGGAGACAGTTGAGGCCCCATCTCTGGAGGTGTATAAGGCCAGGCTGGATGGGACTCTGGCCAGGCTGCTCTAGGGTAGGGTGTCCCTGCCCATGGCAGGAGGGTTGGAACGGGATGATCCTTGTGGTCCATTCCAACCCTGACTGATTCTATGTCTTCATATGGCAACTCCTGGTTTCCAGTTCGTGTCTGCTGCCCCTTGTCCTGTCACTGAGCACCACTGACAAGAATCTGAACCCATCCTCTTGACAGCCACCCTTTAGCTGTGGATAAGCAGTGAAGAGATCCCAGAATCACAGAATGTCAGAGGCTGGAAGGGACCTCCAAAGCTCATCCAGTCCAAGCCCCCTGCAGAACAGGATCACCTAGAGCAGATCACACAGGAACACATCCAGGCAGCTTTTGAAGATCTTCAGAGAGGGAGACTCCACAACCCCCCTGAGCAGCCTGTTCCCGGGTTCTGTCACCCTCAGAGAGGAAAAAATCCTCCTCATGTTGACATGCAACTTCCTATGCCTCAGCTTCCACCCACTGCCCCTTGTCCTGTCATTGGGCATCACCCAGCAGAGCCTGGCTCCAGCCTCTTGGCTCTCACCCTGCACATAGTTATAGACACAAAATGAGTTTGAAAAATGCTGCTTCTACTGATCATCCACCCAAACCTGAGAGCTGCCATAGCTGTCTGATATCCCTGTGTGTCAGCTCCACAAGAGAACCAGGACTCCTCAAACCTTCTTGAGAACCAAGTGCTTAAATTACTCCTCCAGAGGTGTTTGCCTTTGCAAAAGAAAGCTGCCTGCTTTTTCTTCCAACCACTTTACTTCTTCACCCTTAATCAAGCTCCCAGTGCCTTTTATGAAATCACCAGAAGATTTTTATCATAGTCCCAGAAGGGTCATTAATTATCTGCAAAAAGGGCTCATAAATTCAGGAGAAGCTTTGACATTCCCCTTTCCTGCCTGGGCGGACACCCCACCCCTGCCTAAAGTCAGCTGCCAGGCACTTGCCTGGCAGAGACAGCTGATGTGGGCAGTGTCCATCTCTTAACCAAGCCACTTGGTAGAGCTTTTACTTCCTCAGTGAAGCCCTAGCCTGAAACTCATAAAACAAGAGCCAAAGCTGCTCACAAGGGTTGTTTTTTTCCCACTGATCTTCCTATGACAATGCAATATTTAATGAATCAATCAAGATAAAGTCTCTAGGCAGGAGGGTTCTAAACCTACTATCATAAGCAGGCATTTAATTTTGATTTATTGAGGCAGTTATTGCTTATGAATCAGATAACACTGTGAAAGCTGAGGACCTGAGTGCCAGTTCTACGCTAACGAGTTAGGATACTAAGAGACTACACAGCACTAGAAGCTGCTTGCACAAGGAGCCATAGAATGGTTTGGGTTAGAAGGTACCTCCAAAGGTCATTCAACCCACCCCCCACCCTGCAGTCAGCAGGGACATCCTCCACTAGATCAGGTTGCCCACAGCCCTGTGGAAACTGACCTTGAATATCTCCAAGAGTGAGGCCTCAACTACCCCCATGGGCAAACTGTTCCAGTGTTCCAGCACCCTCATGGTGCAGAACTTGTTTGTAACATCCATCCTGAATCTGCTTCTCTGTAATTCCAAACCTTCGCCCTTCTACCTTCTAGCCCTCCCTTGGACTCTCTCCAGTAGTTCAGAGAATCATAAAACAGTCTGGGTTGGAAAGGACCTCCAAAGATCATCTAGTCCAACCCACCCCCTTGCACTCAGCAGGGGCATCTTCAACTAGATCAGGCTGCCCAGAGCCCTACTGAGCCTCACCTTGAATATCTCCAGGGATGGGGCCTCAACCACCTCCCTGGGCAACCTGTTCCACCACCCTCACGGCGCAGAACTTGTTTCTCACATCCAATTTAAACCTGCTCTTTTCTAGTTTAAAGCCATTGCCCTCATCCTATCACTTCAGGCCTTTGGAAACAGTTCCTCTGCAGCCTTCTTGTAGCCCCTTTCAGGCACTGGGAGGTCACTATTAGGCCCCTCCAGAGTCAGCCATGGCAGCCTATTCCAGTGTTCTGTCACCTTCAGTGGGAAAAAAATCCTCCTCATGTTTCAATGAAACTTCCTATGCCTCAGCTTCCACCCAGTGCCCCTTATGCTGTCACTGGGCATCACCCAGCAGAGCCTGGCTCCAGCCTCCTGCCACTCACCTCCACATCTTTGTGAGCATTGATAAGGTCACCTCTCAGCCTGCTCTTTTCCAAGCAGCACAGCCCCAGCTCCTCAGGCTCTCCTCTTGAGAGAGATGCTCCATTCCCTTCATCATCTCTGGCTCTGCCTGGACTCTCCACCTGCATCACCTCACCACTCACAACCTGGAGAACAGAAACTCCAGTTACAGTCTGTGACATATGGGGACAAATACAGTTCAAAGGGCCATTATCACTTCTTCTGCTGGTGATAATTAATCCCATCAGCATTACCATAATAAGAAACCAGGCTCAGAAAATGCTGATTGAAAAACTCCAGCATGAAGAATACAACTCATTCACTGCCCTCTCAGCCTAACTGGCCCTTACATTTTGCTGTTGATTAGCACACAGCCTTCCAAATAATTTTTCTAACCCCAATCCAAACTTTTCTAGGGTTCTTATGTTTCACTTCATGGTGCTTTTAAATGGTCCACTCTAACATGAAGTGCTAGGATTGCACTTTTCTTCATTAATTTACTACAGATCTTTAATCAGAAGCTTCTGATTTTTCTCCTCTGCTGGTGACATGGTGACAAAGAAAGAGAAAAACTGAGAGAAGCATCAATAAAAGGAGTGAGAATGAGGGAAAGGAAGAAAGAGAAGGGGAGGGGGAAAGGGAAGGGGAGGGGGAAAGGGAAGGGGAGGGGGAAGAGGAGTACTGTGTCCAGTTATGGGCTCCTCAATTCAAGAGAGATGTTGAGGTGCTGGAAGGTGTCCACAGGAGGGCGACAAAGCTGGGGAGGGGCCTGGAGCACAGCCCTGTGAGGAGAGGCTGAGGGAGCTGCAGGTGTGCAGCCTGCAGCAGAGGAGGCTCAGGGCAGAGCTCATTGCTGCCTACAGCTCCCTGAAGGGAGACTGTAGCCAGGTGGGGTTGGGCTCTTCTGCCAGGCAAGCAGCAACAGAACAAGGGGACAGAGTCTCAAGCTGTGCCAGTGCAGGTCTAGGCTGGATGTTAGGAGGAAGTTGTTGTCAGAGAGGATGATTGGCATTGGAATGGGCTGCCCAGGGAGGTGGTGGAGTCACTGTCTCTGGAGGTGTTGAAGCAAAGCCTGGATGGGGCACTTAGTGCCATGGTCTGGTTGATTGGCCAGGGCTGGGTGCTAGGTTGGCTTGGATGAGCTTGGAAGTCTCTTCCAACCTGGTTGCTTCTATGATTCTATTCCATTTTATTCCCTTCCATTCCATTTCATTCTATTCCATTCCAAATTCTGAAAGACATTGTCCAGGTCAGTGGTGGAGACCCTGTCCCTGGAAACATCAGAGCCAGGCTTGACTCCAAGCAACCTGATCTAGTTGGGGATGTTCCTCCTTACTACAGAGGGATTGGTCTAGATGACAATTAAAGATCCCTTCCAACCCATTCTATGATAATAACTGATAAATACATTGGAAAGTAAGAAGGGGGGGGGGGGGGGAAAGGTTTCCTAGGATGTGTATCTGAGTAAATTTACCTTTAGAAGGAACCTGAATGTTTCTCTAAGACAGAGACCACACTGGGATTTAGACCATCTTCTTCCCAGCACTCCAATGTGACTTTGAGTAAATCACTTTCGATCCCATGTTGCCAAGGTGTCAGATCTGATCTTATTTAACAGTTTTGCTAATTAATTTGACAGAGAGTGCTAGCAGAGCAATTACACATTTGTCAGGAGGTGAATGTGGAAGGCTTTGCCAACCCAAAGGATGTTGGACCACAGGTAAATGAAATGAAGTGACAGACAGAGGGTAACTTTGAGTAACAAAAAAAAAACAAGGTTCAGGAATTTAAGGGCAAATCATCAACATTTTTGCTGATAGCTTCAACTTATTGCTTGGAAATGGAAGAGGATATCCAAGATTTCACAATGTTATGATTATATAATGAGATCAAGAAAATATATGGTGGGTAAATGGTAGGAGAGGAAAGGAAAAGTGTTCTCCTGAGAAAGAGGAAAGCATTCATGCTGTTGTATAAGACCATGTTGGCATTAGATTCTGCTTCAGATAGTGCACACTCAGGAAGAAAATTCATCACTTGGGACATCAGGAGGAACATTTTTACTAGGAGGGTGGTGAAACACTGGAACAGGTTGCCCAGAGGAGTGATGCAGGCTTCATCCCTGGAGACACTGAAGGTCAGGCTAGATGGGCTCTCAGCAGCCTGGCCTAGTTGGGGATGAGAAATGCAATGAAACTGGTGAGGGGCCTAGAGCACAGTCCTGTGAGGAGAGGCTGAGGGAGCTAGGGGTGTGCAGCCTGCAGAAGAGGAGGCTCAGGGCAGAGCTCATTGCTGTGTACAGGTACCTGAAGGGAGGCTGTAGCCAGGTGGTCTCTTAGCGCAGAAAACCAGCAACAGAATGAGGTGACAGAGCATCAAGTTGCGTCAGGGGAGATATAGAAGAGGTTGGAAGGGATCTCCAAGCTCATCCAGTCCAACTCATCACCCAGCCCTAGACAATCAACCAAATCATAGCACTAAGTGTCTCATCCAGGCTTTGCTTCAACACCTCCAGGGTCAGCGACTCCACCACCTCCCTGGGCAGCCCATTCCAATGTCAATCACTCTCTCTGGCAACAACTTCCTCCTAACATCCAGCCTAGACCTCCCCTGGCACAACTTGAGACTCTGTCCCCTTGTCCTCTTGCTGGCTGCCTGGCAGCAGAGCCCAACCCCACCTGGTCACAGCCTCCCTTTGGGTATTTGTAGACAGCAATGAGGTCTGCCCTGAGCCTCCTCTGCTGCAGGCTGCACACCCCCAGCTCCCTCAGCCTCTCGTCACAAGGTTATGCTCCAGGCCCCTCACCATCTTTGTTGCCCTCCTCTGGACACCTTCCAGCACCTCAACATCTCTCTTGTATTTCAAACTGGTGGAACTCAATTCAAGTCACAGCCTCCCTCCATTTTGCTGCCCAGCCAAAGAGCACAGAGGAACCAGGATCTCAACCTCATTTTTCCTATGCTCAAACCTCCCATCTTTTGCAACTGACCCATCCTGATTTCCATGATCACACAGAACTGTATAACACTAAATTATAGCAACAGTAATCAAAGGCACGGGGAGCAGGAGCATCCTCAATTGCAGCCCAGGCATCACTGAATATCACCACAGAAGAGACTGAAAAGCAGATCAATTCACATAACTTCCTCCCAGTGCCCATTGTCTTTTACAGTTCCTAAGGATGCTGAAGTGTCTCCATGATTAAAATTTAGAGGTTTCCCAGTACCCAAGTAATTTGCCCAAAACTCCTTATCTAGCACTCACCATGAAGACTCTGATTATAATATACCATTAATCAAGCTCCAGCCAAGTTTACTACTGATACTTTTCAATTACAGAGCAGCTAACTTCATGCTTCTCCATGTGGCAGCAAGAAGGCACTTCCTTGATTAGCCACAGACCCTAAAACAGAGAGAGAAAAGGGCTGGATGTGAGGCACTTGACCTGAAGGCTATTTGTGAATTAAAGATCAGTAAACACAATTGGATCTCTCTGCTACAGGGTAAGTTCAGTCGATTTTTGAGCCATATATAGAATCAATCAAGTTGGAAGAGATCTCAAAGCTCATCCAGTCCAACCTAGCACCCAGCCCTAGACAATCAACTAAACCACTAAGTGTCCCATCCAGGCTTTGCTTCAACACCTCCAGGGATGGGGACTCCACCACCCCCTTGGGCAGCCCATTCCAATGCCAATCATTCTCTCTGCCAACAACTTCCTCCTAACATCCAGCCTAGACCTCCCCTGCCACAGCTTGAGACTCTGTCCCCTTCTTCTGTTGCTGCTTGCCTGGATGGTGTTGAAGCATCCCTGGAGGTGTTGAAGCCAAGCCTGGCTGGGGCACTTAGTGCCATGGTCTGGTTGATTGTCTAGGGCTGGGTGCTAGGTTGGACTGGATGAGCTTGGAGGTATCTTCTAATCTGCTTGATTGTATGATTCTATGATACTTCCCAAAGTTGTACTTTCTCCCCAACCCAGCAATACCTTCCAACATTAACCAACTCTTCCCCCATCAACGAGCAGAGGGTTTTTTTTTTTTGGCAGATCCCTGTTGCATGATTCATGAACGACCAGCAAAAGGCTAATTGTTCAAATTAATTTGCCTAAACGACTAAGCAAGAGATAACAAAATTACATCTGCACTTGTTTGGCAAAGATTCAACAGCCCCAGCCCTGCTACTGCCAGCTGCTTCCAGACAACACTCTCAGAGAAATTAAAAGCTACAAATATTAATTAATACACTTTCCTTTTTTTTTTTTTCTTGGGGTGGGGGGGGAGGGTTTATGTTAATTTGTACTGAAAGGTTCCAGAGTACAAAACTGCTGAGAAGATGAACCATGATAATTAGAATTAATGGGATTGGATGCATGTTGGTTTTGGTTGTTGTTGTGTTGGTTTTTTTTTTAGCAGCTGAAGTTTTTACAAAGCCATGAATGGGAGTGGGAACTTGGAACTGACACACTCATAAATCTCTATGATAATGCTGCTATTAACTATTAGAAGGATTAAGTACTGTGGCTCCGGCGTTATCCATCACAGGACACGTTGGATCCCATCTGTCACTGGCAGAGGCTAAGACATGAGAGCTGTCCTTGAGGAAGCTGCTTGAAAAAAGCTTTGGGAATTCAAGGAATTGTGGTGTTGAGTGTTGGGCTCCAAAATGAATCGCTCAGAGCTTCCTGACTCTCCCAGAGGAGGAATGGCTGCAGCGCTGTATTTCACAGCAGCGCAGGATGTTAGGGGGTGGAAGGCACCCAAGGAGATCATCCAGTCCAATCCCCTGCTGGAGCAGGACAATACTATCTAACACAGATCACACAGGAACACAGCCAGACAGGCCTTGAAAGGCTCCAGAGAAGGAGACTCCACAAACCTCCCTGGGGAGCCTGTTCCAGTGCTCTATGACCCTTACAGTAAAGGCGGAACCCCCTGTGCTGCAACCTACACCCATTGCTCCTTGTCCTATGCCAGGGAGCAGTGAGCAGAGCCTGTCCCATCCCCTCCCTCCTGGCCAGCCCTCAGATACTTATAAACATTAATCAAATCCCCTCTAAGTCTTCTGCAGACTAAAAAGCCCTAAGTTCCTCAGCCTCTCCTCATAAGCCATGCCCTACAGTCCCCTCATCATCCTTGTAGCCCTCCGCTGGACCCTCTCCAGCAGATCCCTGTCCCTCTGAAACAGGGGAGCCCAAAATTGAACACAGTAGTCAAGATGAGGTCTCACTAGGGCACAGTAGAGGGGGAGGAGAACCTCTCTTGATCTGCTGTCAGCTACTTGTCAGCTTAGTGCTTGTGATGGTTTGGGTGTTACCACCCCCTACACTTTGGAAATCACCCAGACTACACTCAGCAGCTCTAGAAATTGAATGCAGCTTTATAGTCACAGCTGAGCACAGCATACAAGCAGAGAGTTACAAAATACAGAGTTATTTACAGCAATATACAAGTTAAAAGGGAAATACACAAACACAACAGCCCTCCCAGAAACCTGAGTCCCCAGGAGAGGCTCTCAACCACCCTTCCACCTTCCTCCCACCCCTCTACCTTACCCTTGATCTTGCCTTATGTTTAAGGTAGTACGGAGGGTCAGCCAGGGGGGTTAGGAAGCAGGTGGATTAGCCACAAAGACTGCAGGTTAGGTTAGAGAGAGAAGTTCAGCCCAAAGCCTAGACAGTGACTCTGTTATCTATGTTTGCGTTCTTGTTCTTATCCATCTCAGCAAACCTAAGAGTGAAGTAGCCATCACCATGTTTTCCCTTTCACAGCCTGTAATCTAGTTCTTCTCACCAAAACATTCCAGCTAGCTTCAAACTAGCACAATGCTCCAACAAATGCTCCCACCATGGGATCTGTAAATTAAGTTAAGCTGCCTGAATTATGGACACTATGGGATCTGTATTTAAGCTAAGCAGCCTAAGTTATAGACACTATGATATCTGTATTTAAGTTGAGTTAGGCAGCCTGAATTATAGCCACTATGATATCTGTATTTAAGTTAACTTAAGCAGCCTGAGTTATAGACACTATGGTATCTGTATTTAAGTTGAGTTAGGCAGCCTGAATTATAGCCACTATGATATCTGTATTTAAGTTAACTTAAGCAGCCTAAGTTATGGACACTATGATATCTGTATTTAAGTTGAGTTAGGCAGCCTGAATTATAGCCACTATGATATCTGTATTTAAGTTAACTTAAGCAGCCTAAGTTATAGACACTATGATATCTGTATTTAAGTTGAGTTAGGCAGCCTGAATTATAGCCACTATGATATTTGTATTTAAGTTAAGCAGCCTGAGTTATAGACACTATGGTATCTGTACTTAAGTTAAGTTAAGCAGCCTGAGTTATAGGCACTATGGTATCTGTACTTAAGTTAAGCAGCCTGAGTTACAGACACTATGGTATCTGTACTTAAGTTAAGCAGCCTGAGTTATAGACACTATGGTATCTGTACTTAAGTTAAGTTAAGCAGCCTGAGTTACAGACACTATGGTATCTGTACTTAAGTTAAGCAGCCTGAGTTACAGACACTATGGTATCTGTACTTAAGTTAAGCAGCCTGAGTTACAGACACTATGGTATCTGTACTTAAGTTAAGCAGCCTGAGTTATAGACACTATGGTATCTATACTTAACTTAAGCAGCCTGAGTTATAGACACTATGGTATCTGTACTTAAGTTAAGCAGCCTGAGTTACAGACACTATGGTATCTGTACTTAAGTTAAGCAGCCTGAGTTACAGACACTATGGTATCTGTACTTATGTTAAGCAGCCTGAGTTACAGACACTATGGTATCTGCACTTAAGTTAAGCAGCCTGAGTTACAGACACTATGGTATCTGTACTTAAGTTAAGCAGCCTGAGTTACAGACACTATGGTATCTGTACTTATGTTAAGCAGCCTGAGTTACAGACACTATGGTATCTGTACTTAAGTTAAGCAGCCTGAGTTACAGGCACTATGGTATCTGTACTTAAGTTAAGCAGCCTGAGTTACAGACACTATGGTATCTGTACTTAAGTTAAGCAGCCTGAGTTACAGACACTATGGTATCTGTACTTATGTTAAGCAGCCTGAGTTACAGACACTATGGTATCTGTACTTAAGCAGCCTGAGTTATAGACACTATGGTATCTATACTTAACTTAAGCAGCCTGAGTTATAGACACTATGGTATCTGTACTTAAGTTAAGCAGCCTGAGTTACAGACACTATGGTATCTGTACTTAAGTTAAGCAGCCTGAGTTACAGACACTATGGTATCTGTACTTAAGCAGCCTGAGTTATAGACACTATGGTATCTATACTTAACTTAAGCAGCCTGAGTTATAGACACTATGGTATCTGTACTTAAGTTAAGCAGCCTGAGTTACAGACACTATGGTATCTGTATTTAAGTTAAGTTAAGCAGCCTGAGTTATAGATAAATCAGACAGAGAAAAAGAAGAGCATCTGGACATCACCAATTGTTATCTTTAACTCACAGGATCACAGGATGCCAGGGGTTGGAATGGACTCAAAGAGATCATTGAATCTGTGATCTGTGTTAGATAGTATTGCCCTGCTCTGGCAGGGGAGTTGGACTCGATGATCAACTCGGGTCCTTTCCATCCCCTAACATCCTGTGAGCCTGAATCCAAACCTCCTGCCACAGCAGGACCATATAAGCTAGCTCAGGTCACACAGGAATGCATCCAAACAGGCCTTGAAAGTTTCCAGAGGAAGAGACTCCACAACCTCTCTGAGGACCTTATTCCACTGCTCTGTGATCCTTACAGCCAAGAAGTTCCCCCTTGTGTTGAGGTGGAACCTCCTGTGCTGCAACTTACATCCATTGCTCCTTGTCCTATCCCAGTGAGCAGTAAGCAAAGCCTGTCCCCCACCTCCTGACACTCATCCCTCAAATATCTATAGACATTCATCAAATCCCCTCTCAGTCTTCTCTTCTCCAGACTAAGCACCCCCAGGTCCCTCAGCCTCTCCTCATCAGGCAGTGCTCCAGTCCCCTAGTCACCCCCATAGCCCTCTGCTGGACCCTCTCCAGCAAATCCCTGTCCCTCTTCAACTGGGGAGCCCAAAATTGGATGCAATATTCAAGATGATCATTTTATTTCATTTTTGTAGTGAAGTTTGTTAAGAACAAAACAGCTCCCTCAGCCTCTCCACCAGTCATAGGACTGTGATCCAGGCCTCTCACCAGCTTTGTCATCTACCTTCTCACTGCAGTGTGTGCAAGTGGAGAGACTACTAAGGATCACCAGTAAGTAGCCTGGCACCCAGGGAATTTGTCTGGAATATGATTAACACCTCTATGCTGTCTCATTAAAGCTAAGAGTAATTGCTGTGGTTATTTGTTCCTCTCGTGGGGCTTCAGCTCTTTTTCTCATCATAGTGGACCTGAGGAAACTACCAATAGGCGTGTTTCTGACAAAAAGGTTAGCTTTTTGGATGCTGCTGCCTTTTCTCCTTTGCAGATGCATCATAAAACAAATCCCTGGCCTTTTCTGGCTCTAAAGTTCATCTTGAGAGCAACTCGAAGATGAGAACCTTAATTTTTAATTAAGTGAGTTTCCTTTAGGCTGTAATAATAGACCAGCTTCACTAAAAAGAGTTCTTAGATTTGCATTTATGGTCTTGCACTGAAACCCTTTTCTTCCCTTAGAGAATCACAGAATGGTTTAGGTTGGAAGGGATCTCAAAGCTCAGCCAGTTCCAACCCCTTGCCATAGGCAGGGACACCACTCACTAGAACAGGTCGCTCAGGGACTCATCCAACCTGGCCTTGAACACCTCCAGGGAGATTGTGGAGCACAGAAACACAGAATGTGAGCTTTGATCACATTCTATGCTTCTGTACTCCATAACCCCCCTGGGCAACCTGTGCCAATGTCTCACCTCCCTCACTGGAAAGAACTTCTGTTATTCTATCATCCACAACTTCCCTGAGCAACCTGTTCCAGTGTCATCAAATACTCCACACTTATGCTCAGGACGAGCACAATGCACTTGTCTACTCCATCACCTCTCCCCTTCCCTGAGTTGTCCTTTTTAATGGTCTCTTATGTAAAGAGAGTTCGCTGCTTAGAATCACAGGCTCACAGGATGTTAGGGGGTGGAAAGGACCCAAGGAGATGATCGAGTCCAACCCCCCTGCCAGAGAACAATGCTATCTAACACAGAGCACACAGGAACACATCCAAACAGGCCTTAAAAGGCTCCAGAGAAGGAAACCTCACAACCTCTCTGGGCAGCCTGTTCCAGAATCACAGAATTAGTCAGGGTTGGAAGGGACCACAGGGATCATCCAGTTCCAACCCCCCCTGCCATGAGCAGGGACACCCTACCCTAAATCAGGCTGGGCACAGCCTCATCCAGCCTGGCCTTAAAGACCTCCAGGCATGGAGCCTCCACCACCTCCCTGGGCAACCCATTCCAGCCTCTCACCCCTCTCATGCTGAACAGCTTCCTCCTCACCTCCACTCTGAATCTTCCCATTTCCAGCTTTGCTCCATTCCCCCCAGTCCTTTCACTACCTGAGAGCCTAAAAAGTCCCTCCCCAGCTTGTTTGTAGCCCCCTTCAGATCCTGGAAGGCCACAAGAAGGTCACCTTGGAGCCTCCTCTTCTCCAGCCTGCACAGCTCCAACTCTTTCAGTCTGTGCTCACAGCAGAGCTGCTGCAGCCCTCTGAGCATCCAGTGACCTTTCTCTGGACACACTCCAGCATCTCCACATCCTTCCTGTAACAGGGGCTCCAGAACTGGACGTAGTACTCCAGGTGAGGTCTCACCATAGCAGAGCAGAGGGGGAGAATCATCTCCCTCACCCTGCTGCCCACACTTCTCCTGCTGCAGCCCAGGCTCTGGTTGGCCCTTCACTATTTGAATCCTGCCTGCTTAAAGGCTTTAGAATATACAACAAAGTGTAGAATATATATCTTTTTTTTTTCCCCTGTAGCCTTATCATCCAAGAAAACCTTCAGTGATACTTCTTTTCCCCCTACCTTTTTTTTTTCCAATTACCAAATCCCCTTTGGGCTCTGAATGCCAATTTTTAGCCCAGAGGGCATTTTTATTGCAGATATACATAGTCTGATTTCCAGGGTATCACACCTATACCACCCAGCCTGGTAAACCCTTTGACTGTGACACTGCTGCTGAGAGCTGCTGTAATATCTGATGACAAAACTGACAGATTACTTCTGATGAGAACGTGGAACTCTTCTTTTTTGTTTTTAACTTGACCCTGAAGACATGTCATAACATCTGTAATATCTGCAATAAAGTGTCAGCTCTACTGCTGTAAGACTGCTGGAGCTTGGAGTTAAGCATTCAGTTTAGTGCTCCTCCAGCTTTCAATCTGAAATAAAAGACGACTCTTAATTTCCTTTTGGACAGTCCAAACCTACTATAACCCACACTAATCTGTCTTGGCTGTAGTGGGGAAACTTGACTACTGGAAAAGAAACTCAGAGCAATAGACACAACAGAATCAAATAAACCTATCCATCATCTCTACATAAATCCAAGATTCACAGTTCAGTAAGAATAACCTTAAGGAGGGACTGCAATAAAGTGAGCGTCAACAACCACCTCAGTAGCTGAGCTAAGGTGATGGCAGTTGGTGGAGGTCTCAGATTTCACTCATGACCTCCCAGCTACACAAAGTTCATGGAGTGTTTTAAGACCATTTCAAGAGGGATAAAAATGTCACTAATGTCTGCCATCTCCTGTGGTTGGATGGGTTGCTTTGGAGCTTGGTCATCCAGTTAAGGAAACGAATCATAGAATCAACCAGGTTAGAAAAGATCTCCAAGCTCAGCCAGTCCAACCTAGCACCCAGCCTTGGCCAATCAACCAGACCATGGCACTAAGTGCCCCATACAGGTTTTTCCTCAACACCTCAGGGACAGCAACTCCACCACCTCCCTGGACAGCCCATTCCAATGCCAATCATTCTCTCTGACAACAACTTCCTCCTAACATCCAGCCTAAACCTCCCCTGCCACAACTTGAGACTGTGTCCCCTTGTTCTATTACTGGTTGCCTGGCAGAAGAGACCAAGCCCACCTGGGTAAATGGATCCTCTTGGGCTGGTCTTGCCAACCCTGGATCTCCTACACATTGTTTTGTCCTGCTGCTGAACCACATTTGTCCTGGTGATCACAGGAAGCCGAATCTTGCCAATGATGCAACATCTGAACAATGGATGGAACCTGCAGCACAGGAGGTTCCACCTCAACACAAGGGGGAACTTCTTGACTGGAAGGGTCACAGAGCATTGGAGCAGGCTCCCCAGAGAGGTTGTGGAGTTTCCTTCTCTGGAGCCTATCAAGGCCTGTCTGGATGCATTCCTGTGTGACCTGCCCTAGCTTCTATGCTCCTGCTCTGGCAGGGGGGTTGGACTTGACGATCTCTTTGGGTCCCTTCCAACCACTGACATCCTGTAGTCCTGGGATCTGCTCTTTGACTTGGAGATGGCATTTGTAAAGGTGCTCCACGCAGAAGGGAGCAGAGAAGCCCCACTTCCACAATAAACTTGTCCCAAAACTAAGAGCTTCACATAAAAGCAAGCACCAAACACAAACCCATGAAGACAATATTTTGCTGCCACTAACAAGGGCTGATTTCTTTGTCTAAGTGCACAATATAGTAAGCCTCAGCTTTATTTCCCAAGAGATGAAATACTTCATTTACTTGTGCAACTTCCTCAGACTTTATATTCTTGTGTGTTTCAGGACTTCAGCAGTTGCCTTCTTGTAATATTTCAGCTTTTAAGCTGTTTTCTTGCCTCACTGAACTCACATAAGATACATCTGAAAGCTTTAGTACAAATTTACTCCGAATAAAGTCTTCAATTCATTTTCATGGCACCAAAAAGACAGCTTTAATAACTGCAATGACAAATAAACTGGAAATCATTCCAGGCCTTTTCACTTAACTGACAAGTAGAACGCTCTCATAATGAGCCGCAGGTTTTACGTTTTCTCTTTGACCATAATAGCTTCATTTAAGAGCGTCAGCCCCTGACACTTCATCATTTATCTACATTATTTCTCATCTTCTTTCAAATAAATTATGGAATACTAGACTGAGCACATAAAAACAAAGTGACTTGTTATCTGTAAACAGCAAGATAAATTGGCCAGAAGTTCCTCATTTAGTTCCTTTGAAATTTAAGGCCAAGTTAGTGGTTGTACCTTCTTTTTTCTTTTAATACACGATTTTCCTTCTTTTTTTTTTCTTCTTATTTTTTAATCTACTTTTTTTCCCCTTCTCTTTATGCTTCTTTACTTCTGTTTTACTTATTTTTAATTATTCTTTTATATTTTATTTCCTTTTTTTTCCTCCCTTTCCTCTCATTTCCTCCCTTTCCTCTTATTTTTCCCTTTCATATTGTGATATTTCATAGTATCATCAGGGTTGGAAGAGACCTCACAGATCATCAAGTCCAACCCTTTACCACAGAGCTCAAGGCTAGACCATGGCCTTTCTTCTATTTTCTTCTCCTTTTTTTCTTCTCTTTTTTCTTCTTTTTCCTTCCTTCTTTCTTCTTTCTTCTTCTTTTTCTTCTCTTCACTTCTTTTCTTGCCTTCTCTTTTCTTCTATTTTAATTTTTTCTTCCTATTTTCTTTTTTTCTTCTCTTTATTTCTTATTTTTCCTTTCCTTATTTTTCTTCCTTTTTTTCTTCTTTCTTCTTTCTCTTCACTTTTCTTCTTCCTTTTTTTATTTATTTTTTCTTTTCCTTCTCTTTTCTTCTTTTTTCTTTCCTTCTCTTTTCTTTTATTTTCTCTTTTCCCTTCTCTTTTCTTTTATTTTTTCTCTTCTCCTTTTTCTTTTTTCCCCTCTTATTTCTTCTCTTTTTTTCATTCTTTTTTTCTTTTCCCCTTTTTTTTCTTTTCCCCTTTTTCTTCTTTTCCCCTTTTTCTTCTTTTTTCTTTTTCTTTTTTGCCTCTTCTTTCCTTTTTTCTTCTTTTTCTTCAATTTTTTCATTCTCTTTTTTTTCTTTTTTTTCTATTTTTTCTTCATTTTTTCTTTTTCTTATCTTTTTCTTATCTTTTTTCTTCTCTTTTTTAATATTTTTCTCTTTTTTTTCTTTTCTTCTCTTTTTCTTCTTTTTTTCTTCATTTTTTCTTTTTTCTTCCACTTTTTCTTCTCTTTTCTTCTTCTTTCCTTATTTTTTCTCTTCTTCTTTTTTTATTTCCTCCTACTTTTCCTTTTTTTCCCCACCCCAATTTTTTCCATTCTTTTCCAGTCATCTTATTCCATTGCCAGTGGCCTTTGTGCAACCATCCAAAGCCTGACAATAGCACAGAAGGCATAAAATAATTCCATTACTCCAAAGGCTGGACAGGGTAGTGCACAAAAAAAAAAGGAAAAACTGAACTAATACTTAAAAACCAAATCTCAAACAAACAACTCACATGGATATTCCTCTCCATCTGTAAAATTCCATAATACATCTTGCCACGCCAGCAAATGTGACGCATCCAAAGTAACGAACAGTAGGGTCTGCAAGTGTCCTTGCCTTCAGAAAGATAGCTCTGATATTCACACTCCCCTTCTCCTGGTGAAAGGCATTAATCCTTGTCTTAGAGCAGTGGTGAACACTCACAGCTCACATTTATTTTGCTTTCCAACTCAGATTCTCTGGAACACAATTAGCAACCCCTCAGCTAGGTATTAACGGTTAGCGACAGACTAAATTAAGAGAGGTTTGGGCTAATGCTGCTGCCCGTCTGCACAGTGCCTCCCGCTGTGAAAAATCACTCAGCCTGTCCACCCTACCTCCCAGCCTGCAGGGACACAACCCCCAGCCCCTAAGCCACGTCCTGACCCAAAATCCATAAAGTCACACCAGTGGAAAACAGACACAGAACCACGGAATTGTCAGGGCTGGAAGGCAAAGGATCATCTAACTTCATCATCTACCCTAAATGTCTGTGTTCACCTCCATCTGGAGTTCGTGATAGGAAGGCCTTTGGCTCTACAGCTTCATTCATGGTCTCTTTTCCCAGGCAACCAGCAATAGAACAAGGGGACACAGTCTCAAGTTGTGCCAGGAGAGGTCTAGGCTGGATGTTAGGAGGAAATTGTTGGCAGAGAGAGTGATTGGCATTGGAATGGGCTGCCCAGGGAGGTGGTGGAGTCGCCGTCCCTGGAGATG
The DNA here is from genome assembly GCF_015220805.1 of Pogoniulus pusillus. NCBI lineage: Eukaryota > Metazoa > Chordata > Aves > Piciformes > Lybiidae > Pogoniulus > Pogoniulus pusillus. The sequence goes on from NC_087265.1 coordinate 3,965,547, forward strand.
TTGAAGCAAAGCCTGGCTGAGGCACTTAGTGCCATGGTCTGGTTGACTGGCTAGGGCTGGGTGATATGTTGGACTGGATGAGCTTGGAGGTCTCCTCCAACCTGATTGATTCTATAGTTCAAAGTCATTATTCTCCAGTCCCTATGGGGGAGTGAATCAAATTTGTGTATTTACACAAATCAAAGTCACAGAATTGTATGGATGGACTGGATGTGCTTGGACATCTCTTCCAACCTGCTCGATTCTCTATAATCATAGAATTGTCAGGGTTGGAAGGGACTTCAAGGATCATCCAGCTCCAACCCCCTCCCTGCCATGGGCAAGGACACCTTACACTAGATCAGATTGCGTAGAGCGTAGAGCCACATCCGACCTGGCCTTAAAAACCTCCAGAAATGAGGCTTCCACCACCTCCCTGGGCAACTAGTGCAGGCTCTCACCACTCTCATGGTGAAGAGGTTCCTCCTCCCGTCCAGTCTGAATCTCCCCACCTCCAACTTTGCTCCATTCTCCCTAGTCCTGTCACTAGCAAACAAGCCAAAAAGGACAGAAATCAAGGAAAAACAGGCAAGAAAGCCAAACCAGACCAAACAGAAGAAAAAGAAAGCAAACAACATCCATTCTGAATCTTCAAGAACATCCTGTGATCCACAACCTCCCTGAGCAACCTGTGCCAGTGTCTCAGCACCCTCACTGCAAAGAACTTCTTCCTAACATCCAATTTCAATCTCCCCTCTGCCAGTTCTAGCCCATTACTCCTTGTCCTGTCATTGTAAGACCTTGTCAATAGTCCCTATCCAGCCCTTCCATAACCCCTTCAGCTACTGGAAGGCTACTACAATGATTCCTCGAAGCCAGGCTGCAGAGCTTCAACTCTTATATCCTGTCCTTATAGCAGAGCCGCTGCTACCACACATAGAAGTTCACCAGTCCTCATTCTCAACCCCACCAACATAAACACCCTTGCAGGAGCAAACAGCAGGGTCAGAGGAGTTCCCCTTGAGATCCTCAGCATGTTTAAAAGGTCAGACCTTGACCTCTTCGGTTTTCCAGGTAATTTTTCTCTTTCAAGCTCTTCCCTTCTTGAATGGTCTGAGAAGTTCTACAGATCCTCAGCATGTTTAAGGTCAGACCTTGACCTCTTTGGTTTTCCAAGTAATTTTTCTCTTTCAAGCTCTTCCCTCCCCTTTCTTCTCCAGGCTTCTGCTGCTGGCACTGTGGGCACTCAGCCATCTTGCAATCCAATCATCTGTGCAGCACAGGCAGCAATCAAATAAAGACAAACCCAAGAGTTGAAGCTGAGGTTCCCATCAGCTGCAAGCCCATATACATAACATTTTAATTATATCTCATCTCCAGTGTAATACTTAGAGATGCCATTTGATACAGCCTTGGCTTTTTTTTCCCCTCTCCTCCTCCTCCTTCTTCTGTTGGTTTTCTTTTTTAATTTGAAAAATTAAATCTAACTAAATTAGCACAAAAAAATCCAACCCAACTGAAAAGAAAAAACAAAACCCACAACATACTAAAAGTTAATTGGGAATTATCTGCTCCAAAATAACTCTTACTGGTAAATGCTTTGTGTGGTTATAAAAGGCTGATAAATATAATTGTATTTATGTAATGAGTATCATGTTTAATTTACTGTACTGGGTTGTTATACACCACTTTATGCTGGTCTCATAAGTGAGCTTTGTGTTATTGCCTTGTGTTGGCTTGAAAGGCAAAGAAAAATGAAATAAATAAGAATCACCATCAGAGGCAGCAAGGGGAAATGCCCAACAGATTTTGAGTGAGGGAGCAAGGAGCAGTTTATCCAGGGAAATACTCAGGGTGATCTACATCTGTAGATTTCTGGATCAGGAGCAGTGTGTCCAGCAGGAGACAGAGGTTATTCTGCCCCTGGACTCAGTACTGGTCGGGCCACACCTTGAGTGCTGTGCCCAGTTCTGGGCTCCTCGAGAGATATGTTGAAGTACTGCAGTATGTCCACAGGAGGGCGACAAAGCTGGTGAGGGGCCTGGAGCAGAGCCCTGTGAGGAGAGGCTGAGGGAGCTGGGGGTGTGCAGCCTGCAGCAGAGGAGGCTCAGGGCAGAGCTCATTGCTGTCTACAATTATCCAAAGGGAGACTGTAGCCAGGTGGGGTTGGTCTCTTCTGCCAGGCAACCAGCAATGGAAGAAGGGGACAGAGTCTGAAGTTGTGACAGGGCAGGTCTAGGCTGGATGTTAGGAGGAAGTTGTTGGCAGAGAGAGTGAATGGGTTGGAATGGGCTGCCCAGGGAGGTGGAGGAGTTCCTATTCCTGGAGGTGTTCAGGAAAAGCCTGGCTGAGGCACTTAGTGCCACCTGAAGGTGCTGAAGCAAAGCCTGGCTGAGGCACTTAGTGCCATGGTCTGGCTGACTGGATCGGGCTGGGTGCTAGGTTGGACTGGATGAACTCAGAGGTCTCTTCCAACCTGGTTGATTCTGTGATTATATGAAGATGATCTTCTTGACTGCAAGGGTCACAGAGAACAGGAGCAGGCTGTCCAGAGAGATTGTGGAGTCTCCTTCTCTGGAGACTTTCCAGCCCTGTCTGGATGCATTCCTATGTGCCCTGCCCTAGAGTCTATGATCCTGCTCTGGCATGGGGGTTGGACTCAATGATCAACACAGGTCCCTTCCAACCCCTAACATCTTGTGAGCCTGTAATTTTGAAGCTCTGGCAGCGCTGCACTGCTGTTAGGCAAAGAGTCCAACCCTGACCCCAAAAAGCTTTTCTGGGGAGCAAACTGAGTGGCAGCAAGCTGGCAGCCAGGAGTTGCTGCCTTGGGAGCACCAGAAGTTCTCCATAAACTTTTAATTACTAAAAGGGAATGCTTCTCTCCAGCTCCCCCATACCCTCTCCATCCAGCAGGGTCTGGTTTCTGTTATTTCTGTTGTGGATACATAGCTGCAAGATTTATTGTATCATATTAAAAGTAAAGGCTATTAATGTCTTAGTCCATGGGGATTTTTTGTTGTTGTTAAGCCTTCTTATTTCAGTTTATTTATGAATTATCATCCTGAGGCTTGTTAAAAAAAAGGGCTTTCCCCCCAGCCCTGTCTCTTATTCTAAGTGACACTGTAATTTATTTTGCTGGTATTTCCATAGGAGAAGTCAATTAAGGATTACAATTTGGTTTGTTAGAACTGGAACTAAATCAGGGCTGTACCCATAACCTATTAACAGATTTTACACCATTAAAGTGTGAAATATTAAGATACCCTGCACTAAAACCTAAACAGAAAAGCAAAACACAACAGTGAAGTTGCTAAGCTTCTGTGTGACCACAAACATGGTCAGAGGCAGTATGCATTTCATCCCTCTGCCTCCCCCAGGCTGAGGGGCAGAAGGCAGACTTTTGACAACTACCTGAAGGGAGGCTGTAGCCAGGTGGGGGTTGGCCTCTTTTCCCAGGCAACCAGCAACAGAACCAGGGGACACAGTCTCAAGTTGTGTTGTGGAAAGTATAGGCTGGATGTTAGGAGGAAGTGATGGGTATTGGAATGGGCTGCCCAGGGAGGTGGTGGAGGCACCGTCCCTGGAGGTGTTGAAGCAAAGCCTGGCTGAGGCACTTAGTGCCATGGTCTGGTTGACTGGCTAGGGCTGGGTGTTAGGTTGGACTGGATGATCTTGGAGGTCTCTTCCAACCTGGTTGATTCTATGACAAGCACACACTTCAAAAGAGCTGCCATTGTAGGGAGCAAACACATCCACTTGGCTCAGGTGTTATCCTGACAGGACATGTAAAAGGCTGACAAGTGCTTTTTATTATCAGCAACAGAACAAAGGGATGAAGTCTCAGATTGTGCCAGTCTCAAGCCTATACATGTCAAGCAGTCAACACAGTCTCAAACCTATATGCTGGAGGGTAGGAAGAAGTTTTTAGCTGGATGTTAGGAAGAAGTTGTTGGCAGAGAGAGTGATAGGCATTGGAATGGGCTGCCCAGGGAGGTGGTGGAGTTGCCATCCCTGGAGGTGCTCAAAAAAAGCACTTAGTGCCATGGTCTGGTTGACTGGCTAGGGCTGGGTGTTAGGTTGCTTCATTCCGCCCACTCCTGTCCCTCCCTGACAGCCTCAAAAGTACCTCCCCAGATTTTTTGTAGCCCACTTCAAATCCTGGAAGGCCACAAGAAGGTAACCTGGGAGCCTCCTCTTCTCCAGACTGCACAGCCCCAACTCTTTCAGTCTGTACTCACAGCAGAGCTGCTGCAGCCCTCTGAGCATTCTCCTGGCCCTGCTCTGGACATGCTCCATTATCTCCACACCTCTCTTGTAATAGGGGCTCCAGAACTGGATGCAGTACTCCAGGGGGGTTCTCAGCAGAGCACAGTAGAGGGGGACAATCACCTTCCTGGCCCTGCTGGCCACACTTCTTTTGCTGCAGCCCAGGCTCTGGTTGGCTTTCTGGGCTGCAAGTGCACACTGCTGGCTCATGCTGAGCTTCCTGTCCACCAGCACCCCGAAGTCCCTCCCCTCAGGGCTGCCCTCCAGCCACTCACTGCCCAGACTCCATTTGTGCTTGGGACTGCCTCAACCCAGCTGCAGGGCCTTGCACTTGGTCTTGTTGAACATCAGCAGGTATGAGCTATTTCCTGACAGAACATTATGATTTGATACAAGCAGGGAAGAAAATAATTAACCCAGAACCAAACCTCAATGGACAGAAAACAGTCAGGAAAGCAGAGAAGAGAAGTCTTGCCCCAGACAATATTTCCTCTCTTCCAGGCCAGTGCACCAGCACAAGCTTGTAACATCACCCAGCTCTGAAGGCACCAGCAAAGCCGAGTGAACAGAGCAAAACCACCAGGGGCTCCACGACTGCAGAAACATCTGCTGCAGATGTTTTGGATGCATTGTGCATCACCATTTGGTTTTTTTCACAATAGCCTGCCCAATTGGCATTCCTTATCTCCAGCAGATTGGCTGGTGTTATTCTTACTCTTTTGAGTAAAATGAGTTCTCATTAAAAGGTACTGCAGGACAACCACAAAGACTCAGAGCTTCCATTTCTTACCTGCCAAATAACATTATCAAGGCATCAGCAGAGCAGATCTTTCTCAATGCTGTGCCAATGTCCACGTTGAGAACTTGATGGGAGTCCCCAGTGTGGGAAGTTTTCATGTGCATGGATGGAAAACCCAGAGGAAAAAGTGAAAGGAGCTCACCAGTACACAGCTTCACATTGAAGCACAAAATCCATTTGGTTCAAAGAGACTTTTAAGATGACCAAGTCCAACCTTTAACCTGGCACTGCCAGGTCACCACTACACCATTTCCTTCAGCACCACATCTGCATGGCTTTTTAATCCCTCCAGGGATGGGGACTCCACCACTGCCCTGGGCAGCCTGCTGGATATCTTGACAACCCTCAGGGGGAAGAAATTGTTCCTCATGTCCAACGCAAGTGTCCCCAGGTACAACCTGAGATGGTTTGTTCTTGTATTACCACTTCTTATTAGGGAGAAAAGACTGACTCCCACCTCATTCCAGCCTCCTTTCAGGGAGCTGTAGAGAGCAGTGAGGTCTCCTCTCAGCCTCCTGACCCCCACCTCATTCCAACCTCCTTTCAGGGAGCTGCAGAGAGCAATGAGGTCTCCTCTCAGCCTCCTGACCCCCACCTCACTCCAACCTCCTTTCAGGGAGCTGTAGAGAGCGATGAGGCCTCCTCTCAGCCTCCTGACCCCCACCTCATTCCAACCTCCTTTCAGGGAGCTGTAGAGAGCAATGAGGTCTCCCCTCAGCCTCCTTTTCTCCAAATTAAAGAACTCCAGTTCCCTCAGCTGCTCCTCAGAAGCCCTTTTCTCAAGACCCTTCACCAGTTTAATTGCCCTTCTCTGGACACATCACCATCTCAATGCCCTTGTAACAGAGGGCCAAAAACTTGGCTAGGCAGCTAAAGTGACGGTGTGGATTCACTTACAAGTTAAGTAATGAGCAAGACACAGAGGCAAGCACCCTGATAAGCCATGTTCCACAGTAAAACCATTGGTTTAAGGGAAAATTATGTCCTTAAAAGGTCTTTGGAATCGTTTGGAAACAGAACACCTGCAATAAAATGCATCAAAGCTACTCTCACATGAAAAAAGACTGAGCTTTTCCTTGCTGACACAGTCGTAGGTGCCTCAGACACTGGAACAGGGCAGTGAAAAATAAACCAATTAAGTGATGATGAGCTTGAGAAGGTATGCATGCATTAGCTCCTTTTTTTTTCCCTTTTAAAGCTGTCACATTTCCCCTGCTCCTTGTGGTTTTAAACCATGAAGGATCCCCGTGCTCGCCCGAGACAAAGGACGGGCTCTGAAAACTCCATCTTCTGAAGTGATGAGTTAAAGAACACTGCAGGAGTACTTGCCAAATCATACCACCATTATTAATTCAGGCATGATGAAAGTGTTCATTTTAGCTATAATCATGTAATTCATCAAAATACTACTAGAGCATATCATTCTGAACTATTACACTGATATAGCACCTTATTGCACCTTCACTGAAAGCAAGGAATGGAGGAGGGGAGGGGTTTTTTGATGCTTATCTACTGAAAAAGCAATTCAGTTCAGGGTTTTTCTTTTTCCTTCTTTTTTTTTTTTGGGGGGGGAGAGCACTTTCTTGTGTTGCAATAAAAAGGAATAAATAAAAGCTACCAAGTCAAAAGCACAAACATATTTTCTTGTGCTTGCGTGGTGTTGTTTCAATGTATTTGGGTGATTGTCTGCAAGGATGGTGTTTAAAAAGGTTAAAACCCTGCAAACTGAGCATTTATCCAGGGCTGGAGGAGAAAAAAGAAAGGCTGGGTTATGAACACAAGGCCTGTGAGGAGAGGCTGAGGGAGCTGGGGGTGTGCAGCCTGCAGAAGAGGAGGCTCAGGGCAGAGCTCATTGCTGGCTACAACTACCTGAAGGGAGAATGCAGCCAGGTGGGGTTGGGCTCTTCTGCCAGGCAAGCAGCAACAATAGAAGGGGACACAGTCTCAAGCAGTGCCAGGGGAGGTCTAGGCTGCATGTTAGGAGGAAGTTGTTGCCAGAGAGGATGATTTGCATTGGAATGGGCTGCCCAGGGAGGTGGTGGAGTTGCTGTCCCTGGAGGTGAAGCAAAGCCTGGATAGGGCACTTAGTGCCATGGTCTGGTTGATTGGCTAGGGCTGGGTGCTAGGTTGGACTGGATGAGCTTGGAGGTCTCTTCCAATGTGGATGATTCTATGAATATGCAATGTTACAGAATCAGAATTACTTTACTTAGAAAAGATCTCTGAGGCTCTTCAGCATGGGAGTGGTGAGAGGCTGGAATGGGTTGCCCAGGAAGGTGGTTGAGGCTCCGGCCAGCAGAGGGGTTGGAACTGGATGATCCTTGTGCTGGCGTCCAGCCCTGACTGATTATATGATTCCTATGTGACCCACTCTAAGTGATCCTGCTCTGGCAGGGGGGGTGGACTAGTTCACACTGGCAGAAAGGAGATAGCAATTGGATGTAAGGAAGAAGTTCTTTCCCATGAGGGTAGTGAGACACTGGAACAAGTTGTCCAGGGAGGTTGAGCAGTTGTGGATGACAGAATCACACAAGTTCTTTCCAGTGAGAATGAAGAGACACTGGAACAGGTTGCCCAAGGAGGTTGTGGAGCTACACAATCTCCCTGGAGATATTCAAGGCCAAGTTGGATGAGGCCTTGAAGAACCTGTTCTAGTGGGAGGTGTCCCTGGCTACGGCAGGGGTTTGGAACTGGATGATCTTTGAGATCACTTCCAACCTAAACCATTCTATGACTCTATGATAACTCTTAGGATGTTAAAAGGAAGAGCAGCATCTTTGGGCTGTAGCAGTTCCAAAGATTCCCATCTCAACATCTTGTCCCATGACTGCCCTCTTGTTCTGCCTATGTGTCTCTTGCTCAGCACATACTTTTTGGGTGCAAGCCTAAATGACAGGGAAAATACATGACAAAGAAGAAGTGAAATTGAAGCAAGCTTTGCTAAGTACAGACCTTGTGGATTCTTTTCACGAAGCAGCTGAGAAGCCCTTTGGCAGGGAGCTGGCTGGAGCTGCAGCTGCGCCGACAGCAGAGTGAGGCACCTAGATCGTTCCCAGGGAACAAAAAGAAGTTGTTGATTGGCCACATCAGGAAAGCTTCATTATTACAAACAGAAAAGCAAAAAGTTATCCATTCTCACTCCCAGGCAGAAGCACAGAAAGGGAGATGAATGCATGCTAAATGCGTAACAGGCCACGTTTAGTAGGGTTGCCAATGAGCTCCAGCACCCCTAATCCTCTATCCCGTTCTCCCTCCCACTCAGCCCCAGAGTGAGCATCCTCCTACATGAATGAAAAGCAGAATTTAGTGATTAGAATAACACAGAACAGAATACTGAGTGCCTCTTACCCTCATGATCATAGAATCAAGCAGGTTGGAAGAGACCTCCAACCGCAGCCAGTCCAACCTAGCACCCAGCCCTAGACAATCAAACAGACCATGGCACTAAGTCCCCATCCAGGCTTTGCTTCAACACCTCAAGGTACAGCAACTCCACCACCTCTCTGGGCAGCCCATTCCAATGCCAATTATCCTCTCTGACAAACAACTTCCTCCTAACATCCAGCCTAGACCTCCCCTGTCGCAACTTGAAACTGTGTCCCCTTGTTCTGTTGCTGCTTGCCTGGCAGAAGAGCCCAACCCCACCTGGCTACAGCCTCCCTTCAGGTAGTTGTAGATAGCAATGAGCTCTGCCCTGAGCCTCCTCTTCTGCAGGCTGCATACCCCCAGCTCCCTCAGCCTCTCCTCACAAGGCTGTGCTCCAGACCCCTCAACCAGCCTTGCCCTCTCTGGAGGTCCCTTCCAAGCTCTAAAACTTTGTGATTCTGTGATTCCTCAACCCAGAGATGCTTCAGGCTTCTCAGAGTAGTCCAATAGAGGTTGCAAAGATGTTCTCTGGTAGTTTCCTGTCTCTCTTGAATTGGCAAGCCCAAAACTGGATGAAATAATCCAACTGTGGCCTAATGATAGCAGAATAGAGGGGAAGGAAAACTTCCCTTGATCTGCTGGTCATAGTCTTCTTAAAGCACCATTTGCCTTCTTGGTCATTAGGGCAGACTGCTGGCTCATGGTGAATTTGTCAATAGGCATTGACAGGTCCTTCTCCTCAGAGTTTCTTTCCAGCACCTAACCTGTACTGTTACATGGGATCATTCCTTCTCAGGTCCAAGACTCTGCACTGACTCTTGCTGAACCTCACGAGGTTCCCCCTCTGCCCACACTTCCAGCCTTTCCAGGCCAACATGCAACACCTGAACTGTAGTGGTATTCCCAAAACCTGGAAACCAGAACCGCCCTTAACTCCTGCTCTGATCTGGGGTTGGGTTTTTGCTTGCTTGCTTGTTTGTTCCTTTCCCAGTATTCAATTTGCTTCCAGATTAAATGGGCTGGTAATTGAACTTCAGTGCAGAGTATGAAGGCACAGCACAAAGGCCTCCTCCACCCAGCTCTGACCATAACTCAATTTATTAAGGCTGCTTACAAAGTAGCCCAATTTCACATCTGTATATATTTAAGCTCAGCAAACAGTAAATTATCCTGGGGAGCAATGGTTTATGTTGAATATTAAAGGAAGCTAATAACATTTATTATTCTATTCAGCAATTATTTGAGAGTAATTAGAAGCTAATAGCTACCAGTTTATGGCTATTAACTCTCTTCAGCAGTGCTGCTTGTCTTTTATATGATCCTTTTGTTTGTTTTCACTCAAAGACTTTCTGCAGCCTGCCCTCATGCAAATGCAAACCCCTTCCTCCCAACTGCTTTAAGTGCCTAAAAACTAGGGAAGTGAGGAAACAACCACCCAGTGAAATGATTTCTCCTTCAAGGAATCTCTTTTCCTTCTCCCACTGCAGAAGTGATTCGATTTCAGCACGTGAGTAGTTCTATTAACAGATTTACTGGGACGGTCAGGAGTATGAGGTGCATCTACACAGACTTGGCTCTTCCAGCACAGAAAACACTTCTAAGTCAGGAAGAAATGATGAGAAACAGCACACAACATATTTCATATGTCACATTAAGGAGGCTACAGTTTCTCTTGTCCCGTTTTCCAGTAAGAAATCGATGTTGTTCCACTGCCAGAACGATCCTGCACCGGGAGGATGAAGCAATTTCACAGCATGTGGATACAAAATGATTTTTTTCCACATGATTCCCTTTGAGCAAGATTCTAAATGCTGCACTAGATCCAAGATTTTCCATATCTTAAGTAGTTATTGGTGTTGTCCCTTTATAGTTGTGTTAGCACTGCCAATGCAACACATCTGGGCTAGGCACAAAGCATCTTTGCCATCCATGCTGACCTGCAGCATGCCACAGGTACCATCTGGTACCCAACTGGCCAGCAAATAGTATGGCAATAATAAATAGATCTTAACTGTCAAACATCCATGTTGCTATGAAAGATGAGAAGTCAGGGCCAGTCTCAGAAATACATGGAATAGACAGGAATAGCAAAGAATAGCATGGAGTAAAATGGAACGGAACCATAGAATCAACCAGGTTGGAAGAGACCTCCAAGCTCATCCAGTCCAACCTAGCACCCAGCCCTAGCCAATCAACCAGACCATGGCACTCAGTGCCTCAGCCAGGCTTTACTTGAACACCTCCAGGGATGGCAACTCCACCACCTCTCTGGGCAGCCCATTCCAATGCCAATCACTCTCTCTGACAACAACTTCCTCCTAACATCCAGCCTAGACCTTCCTTGGCACAACTTGAGGCTCTGTCCCCTTCTACTGTTGCTGCTTGCCTGGCAGAAGAGACCAACCCCACCTGGCTACAACCTCCCTTCAGGTAGTTGTAGACAGCAATGAGGTCTGCCCTGAGCCTCCTCTTCTGCAGGCTGCACACCCCCAGCTCCCTCAGCCTCTCCTCACAGGGCTGTGTTCTGGCTCCCTTTCTAGCCTTGGTGCCCTTCTCTGAACACATTCCATCACCTGACCCCTGACCATCTTCTTTCTTTCTTTCTATGTATCTGTCTATCTATCCCTCCTTCCAAAGTCCAGAGGGGGACATAGAACCACAGAAAGGTTTAAGTTGGAACGGACCTCAAAGCTCATTCATTTCCAACCCCCCACCATAGGCAGAGACACCTCCCACTAGAACAGGTCACTCAAGGCCTCTTCCAACCTCTCCTGGCACAACTTGAGACTGTGTCCTCTTGTTCTGTTGCTGCTTGCCTGGCAGAAGAGACCAATCCCACACCTAGCTACAGCCTACCTTCAGGTAGCTGTAGACAGCAATCAGGTCTGCCCTGAGCCTCCTCTTTTACAGGATTGACAGCAATAACCTTCTCCAGGGTGACAGGCTGCCCAGGGAGATGGTGACTCCACCACAACCCTGGAGGTGTTCAAGAGAAGACTGGATGAGGCACTTAGTGCCATGGTCTGGTTGACTGGATAGCCCTGAGTGATAGGTTAGACTGGATGATTTTGGAGGTCCCTTCCAACCTGGTTGATTCTATGAGAGCAATAACCTTGGCTTTAACTTCCCCTGAACTTCTTCACTGGACTACATTTTGCTACAGCTCAGTTGTATTTTTGGTTTGTTACGGGATTTGTTTTTTCTTCCCTTCTTTTTTAAACCATCTAAGCTCAGAAGTAATATTTCTGAAAGAAGAGAATGTTAGATATAACAAAATAATGATGGAAATCTCATTTACTTAATAAAATTCCCCTGATTTTAAATCAAAACTGATCTCTATCCATTTGAACTCTAACTACCTAATTCTGCCTCGCGTTTCAGATAACACACAGTAAATGTAATTTGTCATCACAAACGCATTTAGTATTTAATCATATGAAAGTTTTGGGTTATCTGGAGAAAAAAAATATTCATAGGAGTTTTAATACAACGGATCCAGTCTTGACAGAAATGATGAAACAGATTTATCACCCTTGACAAAATTATATATTGCAGAACGTCCTCTCCTGCCTGCTTACAACAGGAATATTAACAGCAGGCACCGCTGCAATGCCACCTGTGAGCCTCGGGTCTTTGGGCACCCCAAAATGCCTCTTGGTGGAGACTCTAGGTGGGATGTGAGTTACTTAGAAGAGGATTTCTATGAATGACTGTCGCAGGTTAGGGTGGACGACTCCCCTGGTAGAATCAACTCATCACAACATGGAATTTTTGGTAAGTCAAAGAATGATGAAATAGTATTTCTTATAGTTTAAATATAAGGAGAGATAGAATCATAGAATCAACCAGGTTGGAAGAGACCTCCAAGCTCATCTACTCCAAACTAGCACCCAGCCCTAGACAATCAACCAGACTACGGCACTAAGTGCCTCATCCAGGCTTTGCTTCAACACTTCCAGGGAGGGTGACTCCACCACCTCCCTGGGCAGCCCATTCCAATGCAAATCACTCTCTCTGCCAACAACTTCCTCCTAACATCCAGCCTAGACCTCCCCTGGCACAACTTGAGGCTGTGTCACTTCGTTCTATTAGAGAAACATAATAACCTTAAGGAAGATGGGGAAGGGGTCAAGCAGTGGCAAAGCAGCAAAAGCAGCAGCAGTCAAAACAGCAGTGGGGGAAGATAGCAGTGGGTGCAGCTGCAGCAGCAGAAGCCAGCAAGGGGAAGATGCAAGCTGTGCTTTTAGACATAAAGCTCTTGATGCTCCAATGAAATGATATTAACTTATCCATTGTTGCCATTCTATGGCCTATCCCTTGAATGTTCACCTCTCCCTTATGTCTGAGCTAGAAATCTAGCTCAAACAGTCACAATGACTAAAACCTGTAGCCCTTTAAATCAGACTAAGTAGTGTTTTATTAAAGCACCCAGCAAATCAATCTAAATCCAAGGATAATAAAGCCCTAATCAGGTGGTAGAAAAAAAATAATAGGTTGTCATGCATGAGGAAAAATAGGCAATCATGGAATGTTTTCTTTAATTAGGTTGTGTAAAGTGGAAGGACTGAGAAGGAACTGGCAAGACATTCATCATGAGCAAGGTGGGAAATTATTTAGATTACTGAGGAAGGAAAATTGAGTGTGAAATACTAGGATCTGACCCAACAGAAAATGAAAACTCCTTTGCTATTCGTGTCACTTCCTTTGGGCAACCTATTGGCAGGTGTGGCTGTTCAGAGCTGTGTGAATCCAGACATGTCTGTAGTGTGGAGACCTCACACAACTCACTTTTAACAGCACTGGTGGGTGCAGATTCTGCCTCTGCTGCACAGAACCACAGAATGTTAAGGGATGGAAGGGACCTTGAAAGATCATCCACTCCAACTCCCCTGCCAGAGCAGGATCACCCAGACCAAATCACATTGGAACACATCCACGTGGGTCTTTAATACCTCCAGAGAGGGAGAACAAAGCGGAGTGGAACAGAGCAGAGCGGAGTGGAACAGAGCAGAGCGGAGTGGAACAGAGCAGAGCGGAGTGGAACAGAGCAGAGCGGAGTGGAACAGAAAAGACTAGAACGGAGTGAAACAGAACATAACAGAATAGAACACAGTGGAACAGAACGGAATAGAGCAGAATGGAACAGAACAGAATAGAACCAACCAGGTTGGAAGAGACCCCCAAGCTCATCCAATTCAACCTATTACCCAGTCCTGTCAAATCAATCAGACCATGGCACTAAGTGCCTCATCCAGGCTTTTCCTGAAGACCTCCAGGGACGGTGACTCCACCACCTCCCTAGGCAATCCATTCCAATGCCAATCAGTCTCTCTATCAACAACTTCCTCCTAACATCCAGCCTAGACCTCCCCTGCCACAATTTGAGACTGTATTCTCTTGTTCTGTTGCTGCTTGCCTGGCAGAAGAAACCAAACCCACCTGGCCACATCATCTCTTCAGGTAGCTGTAGACAGCAGTGAGGTCTGCCCTGAGCCTCCTCTCTTCCAGGCTGCACACCCCCAGCTCCCTCAGCCTCTCCTTATAGAGCTTGTGTTCCAGGCCCCTCACCTGTCTCCACAACCCCCCAGGGCAGCCTGTTTCCCAGAGAGATAGAACAGAAATCCATAGCCACAGAGCTGTAACTGGAAACATCCTGTGGATTCCAGTGCTGCTTTAAAATGCAGTGTTTACTTCAGCCGTCCCAGGTCATTAGAGCATTGCTCTGTGTTGAGGCTACTTTAGAAATTACAAATGCCTCAATATCAATCATTCAGGCAATCAATAAATATTCCAAAGTTAAGGCAACTGTCTTAGTATATTAGATAATTATTATCATCATTATTGCTACAATTAATAAATTATTCCTGAGCCATCCCAATGCTGAATTTGACTCTCATGTGCAGAAGAAAATATTGACAGGCCTAAGACAAGCTTATAAATGTTGTCAGAAAATAAATAAGCAATATCCCAGAGCCTTTTAGAGACATCCTAATTAAGCAAATAATGCTGCATTCTAATTTTGGTCAGCAGTAGTAATACCCATCCTAAAGCCTTAGGCACACACAGAGGGCTCCTGAGTTCCTCCCAGCTGGGATAACATTCCACTCCCAGACAGAGAGATGGTCTCTCTGTCTTCTCTCCTGTTTCATCAAGGTGCTAATGTGGTGAGGTACACCAGTGATTAGTTTGGGATTCCAGAATTACAAATCATGTCAAAACTGAGGTTTTTTTCATTATGGGCTAGTGCTGATGGATCTTGGCTCGTGGCAGTCTCTTCTCTCACCATTACACTCGATGGAGGCTTCCATGCCATAAAGGAAGAGAAAGTTTCTAAACACCTTTAATGCTAACCTTAAGAACAAAAGCAACCTCCTCATAAAACTAACGTAATAGCAGAAATCACAGAATCACAGCAACATGCAGGTTGGCAAAACCCCTCAGGAGCACCAACTCCAACCTAGAACCCTACTCTACAAGATTCACCATAAACCATAACCCCAAGCACCACATCTAAGTGACCTTTAAACACAGCCAGGGTGGGTGACTCCACCACCTCCCTGGGCAGCTCATTCCAGTCCCTCACCACTCTCCCTGTGATAAACCTTTTTCTCATGTCCAATCTAAACCCCCCCAGCCTCAGCCTGAGGTCATTCCCCCTTTCTCTGACTCCAGTGACCTGTGAGAAGAGCCCAGCAGCAGTCTCTCCGCAATGTCCTTTCAGGTAGTTGTAGACAGCAATCCTTCAACTGACTCTTCAAGTGTCTTATGCAGTCTTTTCTTGAGCATCTCCAGGGACAGCAACTCCACCACCTCTCTGGGCAGCCCATTCAAACGCCAGTCACTCTGGGAAGAATTTCCTCCTAGCATCCAGCCTAGACCTCCCCTGGCACAACTTGAGGCTGTGGCCCCCTGTTCTGTTGCTGGTTGCCAGAGCAGGATCACCCAGAGCAGGTCACACAGGAATGCATCCAGACAGTTCTTGAATATCTCCAGAAAGGGAGACTCCACAACCACCCTGGGCAGCCTGTGCCATAAGCCACCTTCACAGTGAAAAAATTCTTCCTCAGCTTCACATGCCTGAACTTCCACTCATTGCCCCTTGTCCTGTCATCAAGCATCACCCAGCAGAGCCTGGCTCCAGGCTCCTGGCACTTACCCCTTACGTATTTATAAACATGAATGAGGTCACCTCTCAGTCTCCTCTCCACAAGACCAAGGACAATGGAGCAAAGCTAGAGATGGATAGATTCAGGCTGGACATGAGGAGGAAGTTGTTCAGCATGAGAGTGGTGAGAGCCTGGAATGGGTTGCCCAGGGAGGTGGTTGAGGCCCCACGGCTAGAGGTGTTTAAGGCTAGGCTGGATGAGGCTGTGGGCAGCCTGCTCTAGGGTAGTGTGTCCCTGCCCATGGCAGGGGGATTGGAACTGGCTGATCCTTGTGGTCTCTTCCAACCCTAACTGACTGTATGATCCTCCTCCCCAAGCTAAAAAGCCCCATGCCCACGTTCATGTTTTCAACAGCAGTGCTACCCACACCTTGGAAAAAAATGGGGCTGCTTTCTCTCCTTTGTGTTACCTCAAGACAAATGCTTCACAGAAATATTTTTCACATCCAGAAGTAGTAGGTTCCATAACCATTTTCTCTGTATGCACTGGCCTGACCCTGAGAAGTGCCATTCAAGGTTGCCTCCCGGGGCTGCTTGGCTGAACAAGAACGCCAGTGGCCGCCCGACTGCAGCAGAGCGCCCAGCAGAAGAGTTGCCACCTCCAACCCACCACTCCCCCAAAGCACAAACCTACAAATCACTTGTCAACCAACTCTGCTCTACCTTGTTTCAGGTGGTTTCCTCTCTGTCTATTATCTCTGCTAAGGGACCCGTGACAATTAAATACAGCCCCCATCAATGCTCGAGTGACCCTGGTGCTCCAGCACGGCAGCGGCGCAATAGCAATAAATCATTTCAACTTTAATCTATTGTTATTGATGAATGTACAATTATTTGTCATCTAATATGCTGAAAATGATGACCATAGAAATAGATCAACTATTTGTTGGTTTTTTTTTTTTTTTTGCCTTTTTTTTTCTCCTCCTTCTTCCAAGGAAGGCATTGATGGATTGTATCCCTAAGCTGTTATTACACTTATAATGTACTCTTCTGCTATGACAGCACAGCTAGTTTTTTAATCATTCCATAGTAATCAACTTAAGACAGCACAGCAAGACTCATAACTCATGTTCTTTTCATTTTTGGCAGTGATGGGAAATGAAAATGTTTTGGGGTTTGGGTTGTGTTGTTTTGGTTGTGGTTTTTTTTTCCCTTTTGAAACTAATTCTTACCTGACTGGGCTGAAGATTGCTTTAAAATTGTAAATAAATAGTTGCTTATTGAGCTGGAACTGAAAAGTGACACAGAAAGGGGAAAAAAGATATCATCATAATAATTTAGGGCTGAGCTGGTTAATAAAAAAAAAGCAGCCAACAAGCAACTTTGGTTTTCTTTTAACTGGTTCAGTGCTAAGTGAAAGGTGCTAAGTTATGCTAGCAAGGCTCTTCATAGAATCACAGAATCAACCAGGTTGGGAGAGACCTCCAAGCTCATCCAGTCCAACCTAGCACCCAGCCCTAGGCAATCAACCAGACCATGGCACTAAATGCCCCACCCAGGCTTTGCTTCAACACCTCCAGGGACAGCAACTCCACCACCTCCCTGGGCAGCCCATTCCAATGCCAATCACTCTCTCTGACAACAACTTTCTCCTGACATCCAGCCTAGACCTCCCCCAGCACAACCTGAGACTGTCTCCTTGTTCTGTTGCTGGTTGCCCCAGATATATTACCATCATATTTAATAATAGACTACGCCAGACTGGTTTAGGTACAGAATCACAGCAACTTGCAGGTTGGAAAAGCCCTTCAGGACCACCAACTCCAACTTGGAACCCTACTCTACAAGATTCACCTTAAACCATAGCCCTAAGCACCACATCCAAACCACCCTTAAACACAGCCAGGGTGGGTGACTTCACCACCTCCCTGGGCACCTCATTCCAGTCCCTGACCACTCCCTTCCTACAAAAACTTTTTCCTCATGTCTAATCTAAACCACCTCAGCTTCAGACTATTCCCCCTTGTTCTGTCTCCAACAACCTGTGAGAAGAGCCCTGGAGCCTCTCCACAATGTCCCTTCAGGTAGCTGTGGAGAGCAATGAGGTCTCCTCTCAGTCTCCTTTTCCTCACACTACCCATCCCCAGATTTCTCAGTCACTCCTCATAAGATTTTTCTCCAGGCCCTCCCCAGTTTCACTGCCCTCCTCTGAACCCACTCCAGCACCTCCACATCTCTCTTGCAATGAGGTGCCCAAAACTGAACACAATACTCCAGGTGTGGCCTCACCAAAGCCAAGTCCAAGGAGACAATCACCTCCCTACATGTTAGAGTAGGATTTCAAAGCCTCCTTTTCAGAAGCTATGGGCTTAGCACTTTCCACTCTCAGTAGTAACTTGTAGGTATGTCCTAGTTTGAAGCAGGCTAGAATGTTTTGGTGAAAAGAACTAGATAATTGGCTGAAAAAGGAAAACAATGGTTGTGTCTCCTTCTCTCACAGTCTCCTTGAGATGTATGGGAACAAGAAAGTAAACATTAGATGACTCTCACCATTTTGTCTTCACTCTGCTTCTGGCTTTAGACAAAGCCACATCTCCTTAACCTCACTGCCACTAACCTTGCTCCTTAACCTCTTGGCTGCACCTCTTTTCTTTCCTGAGAACTGGGGTAAGGTTGAGAGGGGTAGGGGGAGGTGCAGGGGTGGTTGAGAACCCCTCCTGGGGACTCAGGTTTCTGGGAGGGGGGTTGTGCTTCTGTATTATTTTTACTTTGTATATTTCTGTATATAACTGTATATATTGCACATATCTGCTTGTATATTGTGCTAGCTGTAAATAAATAGCTTCATTTCTATTCCCAGAGCTCTCCTGAGTTAGTTGGGGCATTTCAAAAAGTGTGGGGGGGCAGGATAACAGCCAAACCACCACAAAGTAAGACTGGGGAGACCTAACAGCAGCCTTCCACTACCTTAAGTGAGTCTACACAAAGGATGGAGAGAGACTGCTTACAAAGGCCTGCAGTGACAGGATGAGGGCAATGGCTTCAAACTAGAGAAGAGCAGATTTAGATTGGATGTTAGGAACAAGTTACTATGAGGGTGATGGAAAAGGTTGTCTGGGGAGGTGGTTGAGGTGTCCCATCCCTGGAGATATTCAAGGTGAAGCTCTACAGGGCTCTGGACAATCTGATCTAGTGGAGCATGTCCCTATTGACTACAGAGGGGGTTGGACTGGATGACCTTTGAAGGTCCCTTCAAACCCAGACCATTCTATGATTCTATGCTCCTATGTTCTAGAAATTGTAACCAGATTAACTGGAACCTGAAAAAAAAAAAAAAATCACCTTTTGGAAGAAGAAAAGTGAATTAATTTCCCAAAGCATTGCAAGGATCAGAAGGATCACTGCTTTCTAGAAGTTACAATCCCCCTCAAAATGTGTGTGCAATATTAGAGAAGAAAATGCTTCAAGAAATCATTTCTTGATTGTAAGCCTGGAAAAATGTGGCACAGCAGCACTACTAAAAACCACACACTGATAACAGCACTTTTGATGTGAAATGCTGACTCTGAGCTGATGAGCTCTGTATGAAAACAGAGTGAAATTTAAAAAACATTAAGCCTGGCAGCATTTGTCTCATTCTATTTGGCCAAGAGAGCCAATGGCATCCTGGCCTGGCTCAGGAGCAGTGTGGCCAGCAGGACAAGGGAGGTTATTCTGCCCCTGTGCTCAGCACTCCTCAGGCCACACCTTGAGTGCTGTGTCCAGTTCTGGGCTCCTCCATTCAAGAGAAATGTTGAGGTGCTTGAAGGTGTCCAGAGAAGGGCAGCAAGAATGGTGAAGGGCCTGGAGCACAGCCCTGTGAGGAGAGGCTGAGGGAGCTGGGGGTGTTTAGCCTGCAGCAGAGGAGGCTCAGGGCAGAACTCATTGCTGTCTGCAGCTACCTGAAGGAAGGCTGTAGCCAAGTGGGGTTGGGCTCTTCTGCCAGGCAAGCAGCAACAGAAGAAGGGGACACAGCCTCAAGTTGTGGCAGGGGAGGTCTAGGCTGGATGTTAGGAGGAAGTTCCTGCCAGAGAGAGTGATTGGCATTGGAATGGGCTGCCCAGGGAGGTGCTGGAGTTGCTGTACCTTGAGGTGTTGAAGCAAAGCCTGGCTGAGGCACTTAGTGCCATGGTCTGGTTAATTGTCTAGGGCTGGGTGCTAGGTTGGACTGGCTGAGCTTGGAGGTCTCTTCCAACCTGGCTGATTCTATGATTCAATGGGATCTGGCTTCCAATGCATGGCTCCTGTACTTTATTTTTCAATGCCTCTAATAAAAACATTTTTCTTAGAGCATGTGCAGGACTAACAAGAGCTTCTTTGAAGCATTTTACTCCCCAGCAGCCTCAGTCTCTCTCTGCTGCAATCAACAGCCTGCAGAAAGCAGCTTTCCCTCACCTCTGTCATCTCACCTTTACCTCCATATGTTTCTGTCTATTTTTCTGCTCATTTTTCAATTGCCTTGTAGTGTCACACCCTTTGCTGGGCAAAATCTGACCTCTTGTCTTGCTTCTGCTGTGCCTCCCGGTCACATCTCACTGGGCTTGGCTGCTGGTGGCTGCTGAGCTGAGAGTTCCTTGCCCCTTCTCCAGCTCGTGGTGACACATCTGCCCTCATGCCTGCCAGGTTTATTTTGCCTCTGAGACTTCTCAGTTGCAACCTTTTCATCTTATTCCTCTCCTGTTTGGAAATAATCAACTCAGCCACTTGCTCTCCTGTCTTTAATCTCTTCCCATCGCTCTGATGGCTTCGAGTTCTGGGAAGCAATTCCCCTTTCTGCAAACCAAAGTCCAATATCAGGCTGAGAAAAACAATGCTCTTTCCAATGCTCATAGCTCAACTGCAGCTTTCACTGGACTTCTGTGACAGTTAGCATAGGAAACATGCCCTTTTTTTTTTTTTTTTGATTAAGCTAAGTCATTCCCCTTCAATCTCAGGTCTTGGTAAGGAATCCCCATTTACAGCACAGGAGAGTTTAAGTCTGCAAAGCAAGAATGTGAAAGTGAAACCTGGTGTTCTTTCTGGTTTGAAATCCCTTTACTGTTATGTTTTGTTCCCTGTAGCCCCTTAGGAACAAGTGAAACAAGGTGCTGAGAAGCATTAGGACTCCACTTCCTCCCCCACCATGTTTGGTTTTATCATGATTGTCAAGGTAGCTGCAATAAGTGAAACAGCAACAAAAGATAGGGCTAAATGCTGAAAAAGGACCGTCTCTTTATGAAGAAGCAGCATACTACAACTTCATCAGTCTCTGAGCCAGAGATTGGTGAGAGTGACCTGGCTGAGAGCACAGAGGGCACTGTCAGCAAGTTTACTGATGACACCAAACTGGGTGGAGTGGCTGCCACAGCAGAAGGCTGTGCTGCCATTCAGCCAGACTGGCACAGGTTGCAGGGGTGGGCAGGGAGAAAGTGAATGGAATTCAACAAGGGCAAGGGGAGAGTCTGGCACCTGGGAAAGAGCAACCCCAGGGAGCTGGGTAGGCTGGGGACTGAGCTGTTGGAAAGCAGCAAAGCGGAAAAATATCTGGAGGTCCTAGTGGGTGGGAAGGTGACCATGAGCCAGCAACGTGCTCTGGTGGCCAGGAGGGGCAATGCCACTCTGGGGTGGATAAGAAGAGCTGTGGTTAGTAGGTAGAGGGAAAATCTCCACTCTCCCTTGGTGAGGCCACACCTGGAGTACTGTGTCCAGTTCTGGGCCCCCAGTTCAAGAGGGACATAGAACTGCTTGAGAGAGTCCAGCACAGAGCCACAAAGATGATAAAGGGAATGGAACATCTCTCTTATGAGGAGAGACTGAGGAAGCTGGGGCTGTGCTGCTTGGAGAAGACCAAGAGGTTACCTCACCAATGTTGATCAATATGTAAAAGGTGAGTGCCAGGAGGCTGGGGCCAGGCTCTGCTGGGTGAATGCCCAGTGACAGCACAAGGGGCAATGGGTGGAAGCTAAGGCATAGGAAGTTTCATTTAAACCTGAGGATGATTTTTTTCCCTGTGAGGGTGACAGAGCACTGGAACAGGCTGCCCAGGGGAGTTGTGGAGTCTCCCTCTCTGGAGATATTCAAATCCTGCCTGCATGTGTTCCTGTGTGTTCTGCTCTAGGTGCTCCTGCTTTGGCAGGGGGGCAGGGTTGGAAGGGATCCAAAGAGATCATTGAGTCCAATCCCCCCTACCAGCCCCTGACATTCTGTTATGCTGTTATTTGGTTAGAAGGGACCTCTGGAGGTGACTCAGACTAACATTTACTAAAGCAGGTTAAGAAGCTTTATTATCAAAGATTCCTATGAAAACAAAAGACCCGAAACTTACTTTTCAGCATAAGGGACTCAACCTAGTTCAACACCACCATCAAGGCAAAGAAAATTGCTCACTGCCTGCACACACTGGAGACCCTCATCTCTAATGCAACTCCAGAACTGCAGCAATGATAAATGAATTGACTGAAGCCCAGGTTCTTGGAGATAACGTTTAACTGATCCTATGGCAATAGACCATTTATTCCCTTCTCTGCATCAAGGTTCCTTAGTAACAAGAGATAGCCAAGAGAAAAATCATAGAATCAACCAGACTGGAAGAGACCTCCAAGCTCATCCAGTCCAAACTAGCACCCAGCCCTGGCCAATCTACCAGACCATGGCACTAAGTGCCTCATCCAGGTTTGGCTTCAACACCTCCAGGCACAGCAACTCCACCACCTCCCTGGGCAGCCCATTCCAATGCCAATCACTCTCTCTGACAACAACTTCCTCCTCACATCCAGCCTAGACCTCCTCTGCCACAGCTTGAGACTCTGTCCCCTTCTTCTGTTGTTGCTTGCCTGGCAGAAGAGACCCACCCCACCTGGCTACAATGTCCCTTCAGGTAATTGTACACAGCAATGAGGTCTGCTCTGAGCCTCCTGTTCTGCAGGCTGCACACACTCAGCTCCCTCAGCCTCTCCTCACAGGGCTGTGCTCCAGGCCCCTCACCAGCTTTGTTGCCCTTCTCTGGACACCTTCCAGCATCTCAACATCTCTCTTGAATGGAGGAGCCCAGAACTGGACACAGCACTCAAGATGTGGCCTGAGCAGTGCTGAGCACAGGGGCAGAATGACCTCCCTTGTCCTGCTGGCCACACTGCTCCTGAGGCAGCCCAAGAGGTTTAGGTTGCATATTAGAAGAAACTTCTTTCCTGAGAGGGCTATTCAACACTGTCACAGGCCCCCAAGGGAGGTGGTTGAATCTCCATCCCTGGAGATTTTTATAACATGCAGAGATGTGGTGCTGAGGGAAGTGGTTTAGCACCAGTCTTGGTAGAGTTAGACAATGATTAGACTTGATGATTTGAAAGGTCTTTCCCAATGAAAGCTATTCTATGATTCTAAGGTTTCTGCCTGGCTGCTTCCATCTACAAGTAGGGAAACAGTTCTCAAGCTACCTGGGCTCAAGGACCCTCCCTTGAAATAATTAAATTGATCTTAAGCACCTGAGAAAACCACTTATACACACAATGCACCCTTGATGCTGGCTGAAACAAGCTAGGAAAGCAACAGCAAGCTCACTTGCTGCTTTGAGCCAGGTGAGAAACCCTCCCTGAGCCTTATGCAGGCCACCAGTTTCCTGGGAGCCAGAAAAACTCTCTTCCAAGACAGACAGCCTCACATCTAAACAAAGCTGGGAGAAAAACAAAGGAAATATCTCCTGGAATTTCCTTCTCTGGAGAGATTCAAAACTCACCTGGACATCATGATCCTGGGCAACCTGCTGTGAGTCATCCTCCTTGAGCAGAGTAGGTGGACTGGATGATTTTCAGAGGTCATTTCCAACTTCAACCATGCTGTGACCTCTCTGTCAGACAGAAAGAAAATGAAGAAATATTAGTGGGCTTATTTTTCATTGACTTGAGTTGGCAGCAAGTTTTTCACACGATGAATTTTCAGGGAAGCTCAGGTAAATTCCCTGCAAGAGATCTGAGATAGAATCATAGAATGGTTTAGGTTGGAAGGGATTTCAAAGATCATCCAGTTCCAAACCCCTGCCATAGGCAGGGACACCTCCCACTTACAGCAGGCCTATCCAACATGCCCTTGAACACGTCCAGGAAGGGAGCAGCCACAGTCTCCCTGGGCAACCTGTGCCAGTGTCTCACCATCTTCAATGCAAAGAACTTCTTCCTAACAGCTGCTTTCAATCTCCCCTCTGCCACTTGAAACCCATTCCTCCTCATCCTCTCATTACAAGACCTTGTCAATAGTTCCTCCCCAGCCTTCCTGTAGCCCCCTTCAGATCCTGGAAGGCCACTCCAAGGTCTCCTCAAAATCTTCTCTTCTCCAGGCTGCAGAGCCCCAAAACTCTCTCAGCCTGTCCTCATCACAGAGCAGCTGCAGCCCTCTGAGCATCTTCATGGCCTCCTCTGGACTGGCTTCAACATTTCCATGTCCTTCTTGTGTTGGGGGCTCCAGAACTGCACACAGGACTTGAGACGGGGTCTGAGGAGAGCAAAGCCAAGGGGCAGAATCCCCTCCCTTGCCCTGTGCCCACACTGCTCTTGCTGCAGCCCAGCACAGGGTTGTGTCTGGGCTGCACTCACACTGCAGGCTCCTGTTGAGCTTTTCGTCACCCCAGACCCCCAGGGCCTGTTCCTCAGGGCTGCTCTCAGCCATTCCTCACCCAGCCTGGAGTTTGTGCTTAGAATTGCACCGCCCCAGGTGCAGGACCTTACACTTGGCCTTGTTGGATGCCATGAGGTTGGCCTGGGCACAGCTCTGCAGCCTGTCCAGCTCCCTCTGTATGGATCCTTACCCTCTAGCAAGTCACCTGTGCCACACAGCTTGGTACCATCTGCACACCTGCTGAGGGTTCACTGATTTCCCTGTACCTATCACTGACACAGATGGTCAACAGCACTGGTGCCAGCACTGACCCCTGAGGGACACCACTTGGCACTGGTCTCCAGGCGGACATTGTGCCCAAGATCACCACTCTGTGCCACCATCCAGCCAATTCCTTATCCAGCAGTGCTCCACCCAGCCAGCCTGTGTTTTGCAGTTTAGTGACCAGGATGTCATTTGGGACAGAGTCAAATCCTTACTCAGGTCCAGAGGAAGCTATAGCTTAGAGAGAAAACTCAACCAGGAACAATCCCTCAGAGAAATCACAATCTCAGTGATGTCCTCACCACAAGTGCTGCTTTACAGCCTTTTAAAACTCTTAACTTTTCTAACCACCTTCTCAGATACCAAAGCTGGGCAGCACTGAGGTGGGGGGAAAGGAATTGAAAATGCCACTGCAAGCAATGAGAAATGAGCAGCTTTAGAGACCACAGACTTTGACAAGCCTCCACAAATCACCAGTGTCTTAGGTTGCAAAGGTTGGCTCTGGCATGGATACAGATAGATTCCACTTGGTGATGGCTGTGCTGTTGCAAGGCTGCAAAGGGCTCTGTAGGTCATCCAGACTGGGTCTGGACTGCAGTGGTTAGAGCAGGAGAGAAGCAAAGCAATCACTCTGTGGGAGCACAAATAGCAAGCATCTTGTTAAACAGGAAAGCCAGGAGCTGAGGGTTTGTCTGCCATCAGTTTTGGGTCCCCAGTTGAAGAGGGACAGGGATCTGGTGGAGAAGGTCCAGCAGAGGGCTACGAGGATGATGAGAGGACTGGAGCACAGCCTGATGAGGAGAGGCTGAGAGACCTGAGGCTGTTCAGTCTGAAGAAGAGAAGGCTGAGAGGGGATTTAATCAATGTCTATAAATGTCTGAGGGCTGGGGGTCAGGAGGGGAACAGGCTCTGCTCACTGCTCACTGGGATAGGACAAAGAGCACAGGATAGAATCTGCAGAAGAAGGTTCCAGCTCAACACAAGGGAGAAGTTCTTCACTGTAAGGGTCCCAGAACACTGGCACAGGCTGCCCAGAGAGGTGGTGGAGTCTCCTCCTCTGGAGCCTTTCAAGGCCTGTCTGGATGCATTCCTGTGTGACCTGCCTTAGATCATACAGTCCTGCTCTAGCAAGAAGGTTGGACTTGAAGACCTCTTTGGGTCTCTTCCAACCCCTGACATCCTGTGAGCCTTCTTTAGCTTTGCTTCCTTGTTTTTCTTTTCTCCTTTCTAATTTTTATGAGACTTGACTAAGAAATAATTGCCATAGAATGTTAACCTCAAAACAACCCCCAAAAGACCCAACAACTACCACCTAAAATGTGTGCCTAAGCAGCCAGACTAAGCTGTATTTGCTTTTCCAGGGGATTTGTTTAGGGAATTATGAGTGTTCTTAAGCTGCTGGGTGCTCCTTGCCACCAGCCATCATTATCAGTTATCTTTAGAGGTAATCATTCCTCTTAAAGCCATGACCCATTTGATACCTTAACAACAGCAGCATCCATTTTCATTTGCCACAGAGCAGGGTATCAATAGGCTAGACATTCACAGCACTCTTTTTGAGTAATCAGTTCTATGCCATTAACCTAAAAATTGCCAAAATATTGTTTACCATTCATTTATATCTGAGGAGAAAGAGAGCCATGATCCATGAGTTAAAAGCAGGCTTCATTTGGTTTCTGATCTGTATTAAAACTTGCCACAATGATGCATAATCCCTTGGCTCAATATTTATCCTGACAAAACTATTTGAAGGCACAGAGAAAGAGAGAGTGAGAGCTCTTGATAGTTTAGTAATGCTGCCCCAAAAGCATCACTGCTGTCTCATGCTTCAGTTTCAATTTGATCTATGTCCTAGAGAGGCAGGTATATTTAGCTTGAAGTTTGGGATGCTGCTCTGGCAGGGGGGAGTGAGCTTGCAATTTGAGATCCTCCTGCTTTGGCAGAAGAATTTGAGTAGATCATAGAATCAAACAGGTTGGGTAGAGACCTCCAAGAACATCCAGTTCAACCTAGCACCCAGCCCTAGCAATAAACCACACTGTGGCACTAACTGCCTCATCCAGGCTTTGCTTGAACACTTCCAGGGACAGTGACTCCACCACCTCCCTGGGCAGCCCATTCCAATGCCAATCACTCTCTCTGACAACAACTTCCTCCTAACATCCAGCCTTAGACCTGCCCTGCCACAACTTGAGACTGTGTCCCCTTGTTCTGTTGCTGTTTGCCTGGCAGAAGAGACCAACCCCACCTGGCTACAACCTTCCTTCAGGCAGTTGTAGACTCTTTCAAGGTCCCTTCCAGCCCCTAACATTCCATGATTCTATTCCCACGATTCTATGTTTGATTTTTAATGTGTTCTTAACTTTTCTCTCCTATCATATTTTTTGTCCTAGCTGCAGATTACAGCCAATGGTCTTTACTACCATCTAGTGGATTTAATTACTTACAACAAGGCACAGCAGTACAGAAGAGAGGCAAATAAAAGCATTTAACCTCTCACATAAAAGAGTTTTATCCACCTTATGCAGAATACAACTTCAGTTACCACCTTGGGTTCATTCCCATGTATTGCAGCACCATCACTTCACTAAAAATGGAGAATGCC
This sequence comes from Pogoniulus pusillus, assembly GCF_015220805.1. Classification (NCBI taxonomy): domain Eukaryota; kingdom Metazoa; phylum Chordata; class Aves; order Piciformes; family Lybiidae; genus Pogoniulus; species Pogoniulus pusillus. The sequence continues at coordinate 3,992,559 of NC_087265.1, forward strand.
CCCAGGGAGATGGCCTTTAAAATGTAAAATGAATACATGAGAGAGCACAGAGGATGTGATGAGCTGATGGTTATTTTCATAGCATAGAAATATGTCATGCATTGAGGAGCATCAGGTTATCCTGGACTCCCCAATAAAAACTACAGAGACCAAGATCCATCCCAAAGCTTAAAACATGAGCAGCAAGTAACCAGTGACTCTCACAAACAGCAGAGCTTGAAGCATTCATTATTCATAGTATCAAGCAGTTTGGAAGGGACTTCCAAGCTCAGCCAGTCCAACCTAGCACCCAGCCCTGGCCAATCAACCAGACCACAGCACTAAGTGCCTCAGCCAGGCTTGGCTTCAACACCTCCAGGCACAGCAACTCCACCACCTCCCTGGGCAGCCCATTCCAATGGCAGTCATCCTCTCTCTGACAAGAACTTCCTTCTGACATCCAGCCTAGACCTCCACTGCCACAGCTTGAGACTCTGTCCCCTTCTTCTGTTGTTACTTGCCTGGCAGAAGAGACCAACCCCACCTGGCTAAAATGTCCCTTCAGGTAGTTGTAGCCAGCAATGAGCTCTGCCCTGAGCCTCCTCTTCTGCAGGCTGCACACCCCCAGCTCCCTCAGCCTCTCCTCACAAGGCTGTGCTCCAGGCCCCTCACCAGCTTTGTTGCCCTTCTCTGGACATGATCCAGTGCCTCAACATCTCTCTTGAATTGAGGAGCCCAGAACTGGACACAGCACTCAAGGTGTGGCCTCAGCAGGGCTGAGCACAGAGACAGAAGAACCTCCCTTGTCCTGCTGGCCACACTGTTCCTGAGCCAGGCCAGGATGCCATTGGCTCTGCTATCCACCTGGGTACTACTGCCTCATCTTCAGCTACTATCTACCAGCACCCCAGGTCTCTTTCTGCCTGGCTGCTCTCAGCCAGTCTGTCCCCAGCCTCTTTCTCCTCTGAAGCACTAAGTTTCTCAGAAGCTATACTATCAATTGTTTAAGTAACACAACAGTTCTTTCTCAACTTGTGCTCCAATGAACCACTAGAGCACGTCCATGGGAAGTCCATCACCAGCTCCCACCATGCTGCCTGGTCCATGTAGGACAGGCAAAGCTTTCCCAGACTACATGGTGAACCTTCAGGATGTACTTCTGCACAAAGATCTCCACCAGAGAGGTTTTCAGAAGAACACCTTTAACAATCACACATTGTCAAATGTCAGAGAACCTCAAACGTGCACCTGTGGGATTCTCCCTTGAAAATCTGCCATTTCTTCTACCCAGAAGCAAAAAAACTACAACCAAAACCTAACTTCAGGAGTTTCATTTTCTGTTCTGTTGATGAGAGAGCAAACAAAACACTGATCACAGAACCGCAAAATAGTAGAGGTTGTAAAGGACCTCTGGAGATCATCTCATCAAACCCCACCCTGCTAAAGCAGGGGCACCCACAGCAGCTTGCCTAGGAACACAGAGAGCTGGAATCTCTTCAGAGAAGGAGATCCCACAGCCTCTCTGAGCAGCCTGGGACAGGGCTGCAGCACCTTCACAATGAAGATGATTTTCCTCATTCTGATATGGAACTTCTTGGATTAAAGTTTGTGCCTGTTGCTTCTTGTCCTGATGCTGTTCATGAATGAGAAGAGTCTGACCCCATCCATCAGCTACTCATGTGCTGGTTTGCTCTTAAACACACTAAAGCCCATCATCAGCCCTGGGCAGCAACACAGCAAGAAGCAACAGGCACAAAGTGCTACCTAAGAAATAAATAATGTATTAAAATTATGTGATCATGATCTACTATCTTTACTCTGCTCTCCTCAGACCACACCTGCAGTCCTGGGTGCAGTTCTGGAGCCCCCAACACAAGAAGGGCATGAAAGTGTTTGAGCCAGTCCAGAGGAGGCCACCAAGATGCTCAGAGGGCTGTAGCAGCTCTGCTATGAGGACAAGCTGAGAGAGTTAGGGCTCTGCAGCCTAGAGAAGAGAAGGTTTTGAGGAGACCTTAGAGTGGCCTTCCAATATCTGAAGGGGGCTACAGGAAGGCTGGAGAAGGACTACTGACAAGGTCTTGTAATGAGAGGAGGATGAGGAGGAATGGGTTTAAAGTGGCAGAGGGGAGATTGAAAAAGGATGTTAGGAAGAAGTTCTTTGCAGTGAAGGTGGTGAGATGCTGGCACAGGTTACAGATCTCTGGATCACAAAATGGGATCAAAGATCACTTAAAAAAGAAGAAGAAAGCCTGCAAGAGAGGGGGAAGAAAGCCTGCAAGAGAGGGGGAAGAAAGCCTGCAAGAGAGGGGGAAGAAAGCCTGCAAGAGAGGGGGAAGAAAGCCTGCAAGAGAGGGGGAAGAAAGCCTGCAAGAGAGGGGGAAGAAAGCCTGCAAGAGAGGGGGAAGAAAGCCTGCAAGAGAGGGGGAAGAAAGCCTGCAAGAGAGGGGGAAGAAAGCCTGCAAGAGAGGGGGAAGAAAGCCTGCAAGAGAGGGGGAAGAAAGCCTGCAAGAGAGGGGGAAGAAAGCCTGCAAGAGAGGGGGAAGAAAGCCTGCAAGAGAGGGGGAAGAAAGCCTGCAAGAGAGGGGGAAGAAAGCCTGCAAGAGAGGGGGAAGAAAGCCTGCAAGAGAGGGGGAAGAAAGCCTGCAAGAGAGGGGGAAGAAAGCCTGCAAGAGAGGGGGAAGAAAGCCTGCAAGAGAGGGGGAAGAAAGCCTGCAAGAGAGGGGGAAGAAAGCCTGCAAGAGAGGGGGAAGAAAGCCTGCAAGAGAGGGGGAAGAAAGCCTGCAAGAGAGGGGGAAGAAAGCCTGCAAGAGAGGGGGAAGAAAGCCTGCAAGAGAGGGGGAAGAAAGCCTGCAAGAGAGGGGGAAGAAAGCCTGCAAGAGAGGGGGAAGAAAGCCTGCAAGAGAGGGGGAAGAAAGCCTGCAAGAGAGGGGGAAGAAAGCCTGCAAGAGAGGGGGAAGAAAGCAAGCAAAGACAAAAAAGGGAAGTTAAAAGGCAGGATAAAAAGCCCCAAGCAGCTTCTCTCATCAATACCCAGTAACAAGGCTATGTCCTTCCTGGAGGGACCTCTGATTTTGCACCTGATTAAATAGTAACTCAGGGTTGGAGTCATGCACTGGGTGACTCAGTGATCTGGTTGACTGGCTGACAAGCTCCACAGGGTAGACTGCAATTTATTTGTGTGCCCCAATTAGCACTGCTAATTGGGGCACAAAATCTGTGATTTTAAAAAAATCATTATTTATTTATTTGTTTTAAAGAGTCAAGCACCATGTTGGGACAAGTGGGTGCTGAAATAGGAGAGAGGTTGCCCTACCCTGCTCTTCAAACACATGAACAGAGTGGGGAAAGCACTGCCAAAAGGGAACTACAGAATCATAGAATCAAGCAAGTTGGAAGAGACCTCCAAGATCATCCAGTCCAACCTAGTACTCAGCCCTACACAATCAACCAGACCATGGCACTAAGTGCCCCAGACAGACTTTGCCTCAACACCTCCAGGCACAGCAACTCCACCACCTCCCTGAGCAGCTCATTCCAATGCCAATCACTCTCTCTGCCAACAACTTCCTCCTAACATCCAGCCTAGACCTCCCCTGGCACAACTTGAGACTGTGTCCTCTTGTTCTGTCTCTGCTAGCCTGGCAGAAGAGACCAACCCCACCTGGCTACAGCCTCCCTTCAGGTAATTTCAGACAGCAATAAGATCTAAGTTTCTAGATGTAAGAAGAAGCTTTGGGATCTTTCACCGAATGTTTCACCTATTTAGGTTTGAAATTCTACCCTTCACTAGACAAGGGGCAGAGCTGAACAGCTTCTCACAGGCTAAATTCTCAGGGCTTGACGAGTGCTAGGGAATGCTCAGCTCTTCAAGAACTGGTCCAAAAGCTTTGTGCATCTCTAAACCTCTACTTGCATATGATGGAGAATCCCAAAGCTGGTGGCTTAGCTCTGGTGTTTTAATCACTTCTTGATGAATGTGAGGAAGGAACTAAAAGCAAATCAATAAAACAACAGCAATGCAGGATTTCACAGAATCAGTCAGGATTGGAAGGGACCACAAGGATCATCTAGTTCCAACTCCCATGCCATGGTCCCTGCCCTAGATCAGGCTGCCCAGAGCCTCATCCAGGGTAGGTCACCTTGGAGCCTCCCCTTCTCCAGACTGAACAGCCCAAACTCTTTCAGTCTGTCCTCACAGCAGAGCTGCTGCAGCCCTCTGAGCGTCCTCGTGGCCCTTCTCTGGACACACTCCAGCATCCCCACATCCCTTGTGTAATGGGGACTCCAGAACTGGATGCAGTACTTCAGTTGGGGTCTGACCAGAGCAGAAAGGAACAATCACCTCCATGGCCCTGCTGGCCACACTTCTTCTGATACATCCCAGGATCAAACCCTCTAATTGGAAAATAATCTGAAAGCTTCCTGATTGTGTCTCAAGTTGTAAAAGGTTGTTTTTTTTTCTTAGAACAACACAGCAAAGAAGCATTTCTAACTAAAATGGGCAAGCAATCACTTCAGCTTGTACCCAGCTCTTTCAGCTGTACGCCGGATACCACAGGTACTGAGCAAACACCAGCAACACTTTTACCCCCATTAGCCTGGTATTTGCATACAGAAATGGCACTTGAGATGCTGAGCCACCATTAAGCAGGCATTAAATAGTTGCTTGGCATCCACAGGTGTAAGTTAAGCAGGAAACCATTTGCACATTTTTTGCATACAACCTAAAAAGAATCAGCTCCTTTAAGGGCAAGCGACACTTGCGGCGTCAGCTCCGCAGTGGCTGCTCCAAACACAACCTCAGGTCTGAGCATAAATATTTATCAGTTCAAAGAGGATATGTAAAATAAACAGCCTAGAAAATGAGATGCTCTTTGCTTTTTTATTATGCCATTTGATAACACTGTAAAAGAATTACTGTACACTTCTGCAGCTGAAAAAAACCTCCCCACTTCAGAAGCGCTGAGCTGATTTTATTTTGATCTATTATAATAATAAAAGAACAATTATCTCCTGCCTAGAAGCTTCCAGCCTAAATCACCTCAAGTGCTTCATGCAAGATACTGGGAGAATACAATTCCAGACACAGGCCAACCTCATGACATTCAACAAGGCCAAGTGTAAGGTCCCGCACCTGGGGCCATGCAATCCCACGCACAGATCCAGGCTGGGCAGGGAATGGATGAGAGCAGCCCTGAGGAATCGGCCCTGGGGGTCTGGGATGATGAAGAGCTCAACATGAGCCTGCAGTGTGCATGTGCAGCCCAGACACAACCCTGTGCTGGGCTGCAGCAAGAGCAGTGTGGCCAGCAAGGCAAGGGAGGGAATTCTGTCCCTTGGCTCTACTCTCCTCAGACCCCACCTGGAGTCCTGTGTGCAGGTCTGGAGCCCCCAACACAACAAGGACATGGAAGTGTTGGAGCCAGTCCAGAAGAGGCCACCAAGATATTCAGAGGGCTGCAGCTGCTCTGCTATGAGGACAGGCTGAGAGACTTGGGGCTCTGCATCCTGGAGAAGAGAAGGTTTTGAGGAGACCTTGGAGTGGCCTTCCAGTATCCAAAGGGGACTACAGGAAGGTTGGGGAGGGACTACTGACAAGGTCTTGTAATGAGAGGATGAGGAGGAATGGGTTTTAAGTGGCAGAGGGGAGATTGGAAGTGGCTGTTAGGAAGAAGTTCTTTGCAGTGAGGGTGATGAGACACTGGCACAGGTTGCCCAGGGAGGTTGTGGCTGCTCCTTCCCCAGAGCTGATCAAAGCCAGGTTGGATGAGGCCTTGAGCAACCTGTTCTAGTGGGAGGTGTCCCTGCCTATGGCAGGGGGCTGGAACTGGATGAGTTTTGAGGTCACTTCTAACCTAAACCCTTTTGTGATTCCATGTCCCTAGCTTGGGCATGGGGAAGAGTAACATATCTATCTATCTATCTATCTATCTATCTATCTATCTATCTATCTATCTATATATATATATATGTATGTGTGTGTGTGTGTGTAGAATCATAGAATCCACCAGGTTGGAAGAGACCTCCAAGCTCATCCAGTCCAACCTAGCACCCAGCCCTGTCCAGTCAGACCATGGCACTAAGTGCCCCAGCCAGGCTTCTCTGGACCACTTCCAATACACATGTGTGCTGTATGGATTTAAATAAACATATATTAAGAATAACACTTTCAGCAAAACAAATAATCATTCCTACTCTTCTTTTTTTGCTTTTCTTCACAGTAAGATGCCTGAGGCCAAAAGGGAAGAAGTGTGATAAATCCAAAGGAGGAGGAACAGACGGGAATTGTGTGTGGCTGGGAAAGAAAAAACTTTGCTGCAGCAGTAATTAACATGGAAATAATCTTCACCCACTCTGAAGAAAGCCTGGCATATGTTAAGGTCATCTCAACTCAGAAAATCTTTTCTAAGCTGAATCTTTAAAGGAGGATGATTAAAATTAATAGGTAGAAATGCCCTCGGCTCCCCAGGCTGCACAACTGTGACCGCAATTACAAGCCAAGGGAGGGGAGAGAAGATTGTCCAAAGCGGAGCCTGACCCCACTGCATCCTCTGGAGGACCACAGAAAAGCTGGTCCTCTAAGTCCTATCTGTCAACTCAGACATGTGGATGAGGAGCTGTAGGAATCAGAAGGTCCTTGTCAGATATTCCTCTCTCAAAGTATACTTAGGAAGAGCAGAGAAGAGTTACGGTGATTAAACATCACCAGCAGGCTAGCGGTAACGTCTCTCCTAGCTGACTTCCAGCCAACATCACCAAGGGCACCTGACTAAGTTCAGCCTGTCCTGGTGATCCCAGCACAAACCTGTTTTCTTCCCAGCGATGACAAACTCTGCCTGCCTTCATCACCAGGCTGACAACAGAATTTCCATTGCAAATCACACCTGCAAAAACATATTTGACCTGACAGAGGTAATCAATGACAACCCTGAGCAGCAGTTCCATGGAGATCAGACCAGCTTCCCAAACACTCTGGGCCACAAATAATTCATTACTTCTTTATTAAATAACTAGATATTAAAAGAGAACCACTGATTTAACTAGACTGATATCACAGTGTATGCTTTCTCTCTTGACTTTGGCTCCGAGGTCACCATACAGCCCAAAGCTGAGGAGGACAGAGGGAGGCAGCAGCCCATGTGCGTGGCTGTATAGAGAAGCCTTTCATTAACCTTTCTGCTCCCCCCCCATAATTTCAGATGTCAGCAGCTAATCAGCTACTCACTGACATCATCAGGGGACAGGGAGAAAAGATCTCCCAAGGGACCGATCACTTCTCACAGGAGAAAATCTGAGCTAATACTGGGGTGTGTGTGTGGGGGGGTGGTTAAGGTATATTTTGCAGCTAAATAAAGCATTCCCCCACCCTGTCCAATTAGTCTGGAAATAGATTTCTCCTGCTTGCCTTCAGCAAGATGGAGCTGGCAACTAAAGGAGTCAGTCCTCCACATTCCTCTCCTTTGAGACTTTGTCCTGTTGTTGTGCTCTGGCCTTTAAGTGACATAAGCAAAGCCAGCTCCTCACTGACTCCTAGCCCCTAGTTTTCCTACCATCATTGGTTTCCCAGCCAGAAGGGGAAATGCTGAATTTCTTTGCAAAGCTGGGGTTTAATCATTTTCTGTTTACTTAATACTTTTATCCCAAAAAGATTTGGTAGATCTAATCAACACAGCAGTTAATTCATCTACAGCCAACATAAAGCCTCCTCTTAATCAGGATGTAGCTGGCTCTTTAGCAGCTCACCATGGGACCAAAAGGACACTGCAGATGGAAAGGGGAGGGCCTTGGGGTGCTTGGAATGTCACCCACAACAGCAAAGCATAGCTAAAAGATGCTGGCCAGGAGGTGTGGGATTATATACCTGAAGTTCAAAGAGATGGAATGGGCTATGAAACCCTATCAGAGAATTAATCAGGTTGGAAAAGACCTCTAAGATCATCCAGGCCAACCTAACACCTTGTAATTAACTAAACCATGGCACTAAGTGCCTCATCCAGCCTCCTCTTAAACACTTCCAGGGATGGGGACTCCACTTCCCTATGCAGCCCATTCCAATGCCAGTCACTCTTGCTACGAAAAACTTCTTCCTAACATCCAGCCTGAACCTCCCCTGCCACAACCTGAGGCTGTGTCCCCTACTCCTGTTGCTGCTTGCCTGGCAGAAGAGCCCAACCCCACCTGGCTACAGCCTCCCTTCAGGTAGTTGTAGACAGCAATGAGCTCTGCCCTGAGCCTCCTCTCCTCCAGGCTGCACATCCCCAGTACCCTCTGCCTCTCCTCACAGGGCTGTGCTCCAGCCCCCTCCCCAGCCTTGGTGCCCTTCTCTGGGCACCTTCCAGCACCTCAACATCTCTCTTGAATTGAGAGGCACATACGACCAGAAAGGTTGCCCAAAGCAATGTGTTGCCATAATAACATCACATTCTGTGATTCTGTCATCTACAACCTCCCTGGGCAACCTGTTCCAGTGTCTCAACACCCTCACTGCAAAGAACTTCTTCCTAACATCCCGGGACAGTGATCTGCTGGAGAGGGTCCAGCGGAGGGCTAAGAGGGTGATGAGGGGACTGGAGGGCATGGCTTATGAGGGGAGGCTGAGGGACCTGGGGCTGTTTAGTCTGGAGAAGACTTTGAGGGGATTTGATAAACGCTTTTAAGTATCTGAGGGCCGGCCAGGAGAGGGCGGATAGGCTCTTCTCACTGCTCCCTGGGATGGGACAAGGAGCAATGGGTGTAAGTTGCAGCAAAAGAGGTTCCGCCGCAACACAAGGGGAAACTTCTTTACTGTGAGGGTCACAGAGCACTGGAACAGGCTCACCAAGGAGGTCGTGAGGTCTCCTTCTATGAAGATTTTCAAAGCCTGCCTGGATGTGTTCCTGTGTGATCTGTGTTAGATAGTATTGTCCTGCTCTGGCAGGGGTTTGCACTCTATGATCTCCTTGCGTGCCTTCCAACCCCTAACATCCTGTGACCCACCTCCAAAACTCCATTTGTGACTAACTCTTCTTCTCCGAGCACATTTCTGCACCTACAGATCCTCAGCAAGCAGTCCTGAGCTGTGATTTAAAAATGCTGGAATTACCAAATGACTTCCTTCCTGCAGCCTTCCCTCCTCTTCTTCTGTTCTGTTGCACACAAACACTTTAATTGCTAGGGAACTGCGCCTAACGCGCCATGTTCTAGTTCAAATCATGACCATATGTATTAGAACACACAGCAATTAACAGCAGCAGAGGCAGGAAATTGCCACTTAGGAGCAGTCATCTGCCAACACATTACAACCACACCAAATCCAAAGATGAAGCAGTCCAGGCCTGATGATGAGAATGTTTCCTGATTAAGTTGGTATAGAAGTTATTCCTCCCATAGATCTTGGGAAAAGGGGAATCACTTAGTGGGAAACTTTCTTCTCTCCCAGATATGAGTTTAACAGATTGGAAGGCAGGGAAGAGGAAAAGGATCTGGGGGTGCTGGTTAATGGGAGGTTGACCACGAGCCAGCAACGTGCTCCGGTGGCCAGGAGAGGCAATGCCATTCCAGAGTGTATTCAAAGGGCTCTGGTTAGTAGGCCGAGAGAAGTTCTCCTGCCCCTTTACTCTACTCAGGCTGCATCTGGAGTGCTATGTCCAGTTCTGGGCCCCCAGTTCAAGAGGGACAGAGAAATGCTTGAGAGAGTCCAGCACAGAGCCACAAAGACCATGAAGGGAATGCAACATCTCTGTTATGAGGAGAGCCAGAGGAGCTGGGGCTGTGCCGCTTGGAAAAGACCAAAAGGTGACTTCATCAATGTCGATAAAGATGTAAAGGTGAGTGGCAGGAGGCTGGAGCCAGACTCTGCTGGATGACGCCCAATGACAGCACAAGGAACAATGGCTGGAAGCTGAGGCGTAGGAAACTTCATGTAAACATGAGAAGGATTTTTTTTCCCTGTGAGGGTAACAGAACCCTGGAACAAGCTGCCAGGGTGGGTGTGGAGTCTCCCTCTCTAGAGATGTTCAAAACCTGCCTGCATGTGTTCCTGTGTGATCTGCTCTAGGTGACCCTGCTCTGGCATCAGGGTTGGACTGGATGAATTTTTGAGGTCCCTTCCAGCCCCTGACATTCTGTGATTAATGAAGCCACTAAAAACCCTTTTCTGCATTTCTGGAGCTTTATCCATATCGTTATACTGGGCACTAGCCACAGCACCCAAGGCCAACTGAAATGGGACAAAACTGAGCCTCAGATGGACTAAATCTTGATCAGTTTTTGTACTCAGGGAAGCTTTTTTCTGTCATGGTATCATAGAATCACACAACTTTAAAAGCTAGAAGGGACCTCCAGAGATCATCCAATCCAATCTCTCTACCATGTGAGGATTTCCAATGGTAGTCTGCACAAGAATGCGTCCAGGTGGGTTTGGAAAGTGCAGAGAAGGAGACTCTACAACCTCTCTGGACAGCCTGCTCCAGGGCTCTGCCACCCTCACTGAAACCTTCTCTGTGTCAGTTTGTAGCTGTTGCTCCTTGGCTTATTGCTGCTCATCACTGAAGAGCATGGCACCAGCCACTTGACACCCACCCCTCAGACACTTGTACACATTGATGAGGACACCTCTGAGTCTTCTCCTGCCCCAGGGCACTCAGTCTCTCTCTACAGGGGAGATCACAGGATGTCAGGATTTGGAAAGGGACCCAAAGAGATCATCAAGGCCGACACCCATCCAGAGCAAGATCATACAACCTGCTCAGGTCACATAGGAACACATCCAGACAAGCCCTGGAATGCTCCAGAGAAGGAGACTCAACAACCTCTCTGATTCTTCCAGCGCTCTGTGACCCTTCCAGTCAAGAAGTTTCCCCTTGTGTTGCGATGGAACCTCCTGTGCTGCAGCTTCCATCCATTGCTCCTTGATCTATCCCAGTAAGCAAGATGCTCAAGGTCCCAAACCACCTTCCTGTTTGTCATACTTGAGCCAAAATATAACATCGCACATGAAAATAGATACTTTAAGGTACTAGAATAGATTCAACCAGGTTGGAAGAAACTTCCAAGCTCATCCAGTCCAACCTAGCACCCAGCCCTGTCCAATCAACTAGACCATGGCACTAAATACTTCATCCACAGAATCAACCAGGTTGGAAGAGACCTCCAAGCTCATCCAGCCCAACAGCTCCAGAAGGTAACCTACTCTCAAACTAAACCACTGCCGTTGGCTTAGAAGAGGACTCAGTCAACCTTTTAACATTAATTTTCCTGGAGACACTGGGGAAAGCTCTGTAAATTGTTCCTTTAAAGACACAAAGACACCCAGCACTTTGTTCTGCTTGCAAATCCATCACTTAGAAACCTAAATGTGGGCCTCAAGAACTCCTGAATGTCAGCACATCCCTGCCTCCAAAAAGGCTGCGGCTCAGGCAGTGCGGCTGTGAGCAAGGAGCCTGCTCCAGCCCCGCAATAATGCCGGCATTAATTCTCACTTCTAATTGTTTCCTCCTTCAACAGCCCCACGGAGAGAGACTTGCAGCCCTTCATTGCACATAACTTATGGTGGCATTAAATTTGCCTCCATTGTACTCGGGTGCTGACCCTTCAGTCTGTAAACAAATACATTTCTTCTCCCTTAGATGTATGTTTTGTCTTCTAAATGGTGAGAAAATGAGCCTGGAATCTTCCTATTGTAATTGTATCATCCAAGCCTGTTGAGAATACAACCAAGTAAGCAGAAGTTAAATTATCAATAAGAGTCATTTATTTTGCATTTTTGTTTTAAAGAATACTTAGGAGAATTGTGATAAATTAGCAGTGACAAACTACTTCTTGCAGGCTGATTTTGTGTGGAGAGTTTAATTAAACATTGCAGCTGTTTATCTCTATGGTGATTAAATTTTCATATGTAAATTACATGTATTAAGATCAAGATACTTATGTAAATGTCACTTGCCTTAATGTTTTGTGTTGCTGTTATTAACATCTAACCATCAGCTTGTAATCTTCTTGTATTGCATTAGGCTGGCATGCACTACATGGCTGAAATAAGGAGATTTATATCTTAATAACAAACAAGTTTGGGTTTGTGTTGGTTTTTTTTTAAAGAGAACCTCTTACTATGTAATTGAGATGGAGATAAAAAGTAAAATATCAAAGTGACAAGTTTGAAGCAGTGCAATTTGGAGAACTGCTCTGCTTGGAGCTGTGTGGATTGATTAGTTGAGTGGGATGGTTTAAAGATGAGGAGGTTGTGGCCATCCAGTCTGTGAAGGGGACCTACAGGAGGGCTGGGGAGGGACTATTGATGAGGTCTTGCAATGACAGAATGAAGAGGAATGGGTTTAAATTGGAAGAAGGGAGATGTAAACTGGGTGTTAGGAAGAAGTTCTTTCCAGTCAGGGTGGTAAGACACCAGCACAGGTTGTCCAGGGAGGTTGTGGAGGACAGAGGCACAGTCCAACCTAGCACCCAGCCCTGGCCAATCAACCAGACCATGGCACTAAGTGCCCCAGCCAGGCTTTGCTTCAGCACCTCCAGGGATGGTGACTCCACCACCTCCCTGGGCAGCCCATTCCAATGCCAATCACTCTCTCTGCCAACAACTTCCTCCCAACATCCAGCCTAGACCTCCCCTGCCACAACTTGAGACTGTGTCCCTTTGTTCTGTGCCTGGCAGAAGAGCCCAACCCCACCTGGCTACAGCCTCCCTTCAGGCAGGTGTAGCTGTATATATTGTAACTAATCTGCTTGTATAATGAGCTAAATTGCAAACATAAAGCTTCATTCAATTTCCAGCTTGACTGAGTCTAGTCTGGGTTATTTCATTAAGCGTGGACAACACCCAAACCATCACACAATCTTACTTATTAGAGAGGGAAGTTCCCCTGTAAAAGTTCAGATCCCCAGTGCAAGAAAGACTTCATTATGCCAGTCATGTTTGCAGCCTACCAAAAGGCAGGCACTCACTGAGAGCAGGAAATCAAATTCATCATTTGCAAAAACAAATTAATTGACCAAATTGCAGCAGGCAATGGAGAGGAGGGGATAAAAAAAAAAAAAACATTACCAAACCAACAAGATCAAACCAGTTAGGATTAATGTCTTTTGAGGAATCTATAGGTTGTATATGATCTCAGAGCTTGCATTTGTTTGAGTGACGTGTAGGAAAAAAGGGAAAAGATGAAGTGGGAGATGGAGGCTTCGTTTTCTTCCATTGGCATCCAGGAGGCATGCCAGCTATCAAAGGAGAGCACATTATCTCAATCATCTGCTCAAAAGCAAAAAGGAACCCTTTGAAGATACCCCAAATAATTGTGTGGATGTTCTGGTGGGCAAATTGAAGATGAGCATTGTCTAGAGGCTCGGAATAAAAGTTCAATAATTGTCTCAGCAGCACAAAGTGCTTTGATGAAAAAGAGCAGTCAGCCAGCTTGGCAGCATAAGAAATTAGTGGTTGCTTTAATGATGACTATCCCTCTGTGCTAATAATTTCAGTGGATGACAGACTGACTTTGTACTCAAGAGTGTCAAACAGGCATCTTCCTCAACAGCTGTGCTATGGAAATTTATTCTGAGTTACCTTTTTTTTTAGAGGCTTAAATTAAACCTCAAATGCTCCTTTGGGATCAATTCTCTCTTCCCAGAGAGAGTGATTTACCATTGCAATGGGCTGTCCAGGGAGGTGGTAGAGTTGCCATCCCTGGAGGTGTTCAAGCAAAGCCTGGGTGAAGCACTTAGTGTCATGGTCTGGTTGAATGGACAGAGGCGGGTGATAGGTTGGACTGGATGAGTTTGGATGTCTCTTCCATCCTAGTTGACTCTTTGAATTCTGTTTACATACAAAAACTTCTATTTCCATATTAAAACCACACAAGATCTCTCCTTTCAATCCAAGCTGCAAGAGAAGTGCTCCTTCCTTTACCAGAAGCATGTTTCAGGTCCTAACAGACCGCAAGTCTTTGACAATGGTTTAGGATTGACTCATCCCAGACAGCTCTCTCCCTGGAGGTCTTCAAGGCCAGGTTGGATGAAGCCTTGAGTGACCTGTTCTACTGGGAGGTGTCCCTGCTTATGGCAGGGTGTTGGAACTGGATGAGCTTTGAGGTCCCTTCTAACCTATCTGAAGGGGACCTACAAGACAGCTGGGGAGGGACTATTTACAGGGTCATGTAATGGCAGGAGGAGAAGTAATGAGTTTAAACTGGCATATGGAAGATTGAAACTGGATGTAAGGGATAAATTCTTTGCAGTGAGGGTGGTGAGACACTGGCACCGGTTGCCCAGGGAAGTTGTGGCTACTCCTGCCTTGGAGGTGTTGAAGGCCAGGTTGGAGGAGGCCTGGAGCAACCTGTTCTACTGGGAGGTGTCTCTGCTTATGGCAGGGAGTTGAAACTGGATGAGCTTTGAGGTCTTTCCTACCTAAACCATTCTATGATTCTACATCTGCTTCTCTTATCTTTCACTGCTTGAGAGAGTCCAGCACAGAGCCACAAAGATGATGAAGGGAATGGAACACCTCTGTTATGAGAAGAGACTGCAGAGCTGGGGCTGTGCTGCTTGGAGAGAAGGAGACTGAGAGGTGACCTCATCAATGTTGATAAAGATGTAAAGGCGAGTGCCAGGAGGATGGAGCCAGGCTCTGCTCAGTGACAGCACAAGAGGCAATGAGTGGAAGCTGAGGCACAGGAAGTTTCGTTTAAACCTGAGGAGGATTTTTTTTTTTCCCCTGTGAGAGTGACAGAGCACTGGACAAGGCTGCCATGAGGGGTTGTGGAGTCTCCCTCTCTGCAGATGCTCAAAATCCACTTGGATGCATTCCAGTGTGATCTGCTCTAGGTGCTCCTGCTCTGGCAGGCGGTTGAACTGGATGATTTTTCGAGGTCTCTTCCAGCCCCTGACGTTCTGTGAATCCTTGGGCAACAAAGCACCATTCAGTGTAAGTGAAGAATTTGTCACTGCATGCATAAATGGATTATTTTTCGGTGGCAAAGAGGTTTGCAGCAGCTCAGGCTGGTGTGACTCCGTTTATCAGCATTACAGCCACCACCATGGCTTATCAAAAAGTGAAGTGTAGGACCATAAAAAGAGAGAGCAAAGAGGACCAGGATAATTGTGACTGGGCTTCTTCATGCAAATCTCACTAACCACCAATAATTGGGGAGAAAGAGTGAAATGCTGTTTTGTTGGGGCTTTCTAAATGGCTGCATTAGCATAAAGATTGCCTGAGTCTCTCAGCAGCTCTTAAACATGGACAGCTTAAGATGCAACTCACCAAAAGGCATTTTTCTTCCACAAGAAAACCCTTCCCGTGCTATTTAAGTTCACTTTGCCATAAAACATCCTATATTCATTGGCTGACTCTCCACTGGAAATAACAACCCTGAGTAATGAACATCACTGGGGTAAGGTGACAGCAGATCCACCACAATTACCAAAAGTTAATTAGAAGCATTAAAATAACAAACAGGAGGCCACTGATGTTATGCATCCACATTTAACAATGGAATCCAGTGGTGCATCTGACTCACGGACTACATGATATTAGTTTAAAGCCTTTCCTTTCCTGGGGAATTAAATACTGATGGATGATCCTCTCCAAATTGGTGGATGGAATTCTACTCCTACAGGTGCTGACAACTAAGCTGTAGAGCAAGACTTAACAAAGAGCCTCTTGTCTGCTTCTTGACCATTAAAACACCTTGCAGTTGCTTTTTGCTGGTTGTTTCCCCTACCCATGGCACAGTGTTGGCAAAACAAAATGCCAGACTTAGAGCAATTGGTCAGACAACTTCACAGGCTCACAGGATGTTAGGGGTTGGAAGGGACCCAAGGAAATCATCGAGTCCAACCCCCCTGCTGGAGCAGGATGATATTATCTAACACAGATCACACAGGACCACAGCCAGACAGGCCTTGAAGGGCACCAGAGAAGGAGACTCCAAAACCTCTCTGGGGAGCCTGTACCAATGCTTTGTGACCCTTACAGTCACAATGTTTCCCCTTGTGTTGACGTGGAACCTCTTAGCTGCAACTTACACCCATTGCTCCCTGTTCTATCCCAGAGAGCAGTGAGCAGAGCCTGTCGTCCCATCCCCCCACTCCTGGCCAGCCCTCAGATACTCATAAACATTATTCCAACACCCTCTCAGCCTTCTCTTCTCCAGCCTCAACAGCCCCAACTCCCTCAGCCTCTCCTTATAAGCCATGCCCTCCAGTCCCCTCATCATCCTCATGGCCCTTTGCTGGACCCTCTCCAGCAGATCCCTGTCCACCTTAAACTGGAGAGCCCAAAAGCGAACACAGTATTCAAGATGAGGTCTCAGCAGGGCAGAGTAGAGGGGAAGGAGAACCTCCCTTGATATGCTGGACACACTCTTCCTAACACACCCCAGGATCTCATTGGCCTTCTTGGCCACAAGGGCACAATGCTGTGCCATGGTTAACTCGTTAAGCACAACTTCTCTTGGTAAATCCATGATGACTACGCTGGATATCCTTCTTCTCTTCCATGTGCCTTGAGATGCCCTCCAGCAGTTTCATCAGACACAGTTTCACCTCTCTGCTTTAATACCAACCTTAATGCCTTGCTTTATGCAATTCCAAGCTGTCAGAATCTCTTGAGTGCATGTGAAGCCTAATAACGTTCGCACAGCATTTAGATGCACAGCTTTGGTGTTCAGGAGCACTCCAACGCCTCTCTGCTCTCAGAAGTGCTTCTCTGTGACCCTCCCACCCTCTTCCCTCACACTGAGATCATTTCCATCAGACAGCTCAGAAGAGATTCTCCACAAGTTCACGTCTGCCTGTGCACAGTGTTGGAAAGGACCTCAATTTTTAGCTCCTCAACTGAATTATGCAGCACATGGCATTGGAAATGACTTTTTAAGCCCCTCCATTAGCAGAATCCAAGAGGAGCTGCTGACACATCTAAGACTGCTTTACACAGACAAGCACTGCCAAGGCCATTCACAGTCTTATTTCCTCTTGACATTTTAACATGACCAATACCATTTGGAACTGCAAAAAAAAAAACACCTCCTAAGATTGGAAAACACCTCCAGGATCATAGAATCAACCAGGTTGGAAGAGACCTCCAAGCTCATCCAGTCCAACCTAGCACCCAGCTCTGGCCAATCAACCAGACCATGGCACTAAGTGCCTCATCCAGGCTTATCTTCAACACCTCCAGGTACAGTGACTCCACCACCTCGCTGGGCAGCCCATTCCAATGCCTGACCTGTTCCAGGCTCCTCTATTCAAGAGAGATGTTGAGGTGCTTGAAGGTGTCCAGAGAAGGGCAACAAAGCTGGTGAGGGGCCTGGAGCACAGCCCTGTGAGGAGAGGCTGAGGGAGCTGGGGGTGTGCAGACTGCAGAAGAGGAGGCTCAGGGCAGACCTCATTGCCCTCTACAACTACCTGAAGGGAGGCTGTAGCCAGGTGGGGTTGGTCTCTCCTGCCAGGCAACCAGCAACAGAACAAGGGGACAGTCTGAAGTTGTGGCAGGGGAGGTCTAGGCTGGATGTCAGAAGGAAGTTGTTCTCAGAGAGAGTGATTGGCATTGGAATGGGCTGCCCAGGGAGGTGGTGGAGTTGCTGTGCCTGGAGGTGTTGAAGCCAAGCCTGGCTGGGACACTTAGTGCCATGGTCTGGTTGATTGGCCAGGGCTGGGTGCTAGGTTGGACTGGATGAACCTGGAGGTCTCTTCCAACCTGGTTGATGCTATGAAATGATGCTCTTTACATCTTAAAAATAAAACATTCCTAAAAGGAATTCGGAGTATAACTGAGAAAACCAAATGTTATCTACAAGGATAAAAACAAATCAAGAAGCCAGGTAATGGATTTACATCTCCTCTGCCTTCTGTCAGTTTCCATATGTTAGATGACACCAATTATTATAAAAGAATGCAGTGCTCAGCAGAACCATCACAAATTCTCAGAGATCTTCAGGCTGAAAAATGCTTTTCTGAACTTGGAGTGAAAGTGTAGAAGAGGTGGGAGATGCAGCTCCACTATAATCACTTAAAACATTGCCACTTCCTACATGAGTGCTCCTCTGCAAGTTAGCTTCAGATGCTGAATTCTAGGTAGTTGCAAGGTTTTGAGCCCGACTTTTTCCCCTGTGATGCTATGCTGAAGGTAAAACTAAAAATGAGGGCAAAGATCATGGTTTGGAAGAATCCTTCTACCAATAGCCACAAGCTTCAGTTGTAAACTCCTCTGCAGCATGATCAGAAGGCTGGAGCACTTCTCCTATGAGGACAGGCTGAGACAGTTGAGGTTGTTCAGCCTGGAGATGAGCAGACTCTGGGGAAGCCCTAAAGCAGCCTTCCAGTACTTGAAGAGAGCTACAGGAGAGCTGGAGAAGGGCTTGCCACAAAGCCATGTAGTGACAGGACAAGGGCTAATAGCTTCAAACGAGAAGAAGCTGGACTGACATGAGACATTGGGAATAATATCTTCCTTATGTGGGTGTTGAGACACTGGAGTAGGCTGCCTACAAAAGTTGTGCAGGCTCCAAGTCCAGAACTGTCCAAAGGCAGGTTGGAAGGGGCCTTGAGCAACCTGCTGCAGCAGGTGTCCCTCCTTATGACTAGGGTGTTGAACTGGATGATCTGTAAGGTTCTTTTCAACCCAAACCATTCTGTGATGCTGTCATCTCCAGATTAGGACAAAGCAATGTAACATAACCCAACCAAGTCCAGATTTTGACTGCAGAGTGTAACAGTTTTGTAAAGTGCCTCTCCACTAGGACAGATCTTACAGCACCCTGAAGAAACTTCCCCAACTGTAGCCATTGCAGCATTTAACATAGGAACAAATGCAATCAGTGGTGTGTTTGTTCTGTGTTTTACTGTGCTGTGACAGAGAAAGGAGGGATGGTTTTAAATTGAGAGGGAGATTCAGAAGAGAGAAGGGAGAAGTGTTTGACACGGAGGGTGGCAAGATGCTGGAATGGGATGCCCAGAAAGGTGGTAAATGCCAAATCCCTGGAACCATTCCAGGTCAGGTTGGTTGAGGTTCTGAGCAACCCGCTCTGGGTGAAGATGTCACACAGACACTCAGGTTGGCAAAGCCCCTCAGGATCACCAAATCCAACCTAGACCCCTACTGTACAAGACTCACCTTAAGCCATAACCCCAAGCACCACATCCAAACCACCCTTAAACACTGCCAGGATGGGTGACTCTACCACCTTTCTGGACAACTCATTCCAGTCCCTAACCTCTCTCTTTGTGTAAAACTTTTTCCCAATGTCCAATCTAAACCTCCCCAGCCTCAGCCTGAGGCCATTCCCCCTTGTTCTGACTCCAACGACCTGTGAGATGAGACCAACAGCAGCCTCTC
Source organism: Pogoniulus pusillus (assembly GCF_015220805.1). NCBI lineage: Eukaryota > Metazoa > Chordata > Aves > Piciformes > Lybiidae > Pogoniulus > Pogoniulus pusillus. The sequence goes on from NC_087265.1 coordinate 4,011,853, forward strand.
CACAATGTCCTTTCAGGTCGTTTTAGTCAGCAATGAGGTCTGGCCTCAGGCTCCTCTCAAACTACCCATCCCCCACTCCTTCAGTCATTCCTCATGAGATTTATTCTCTAGACCCTTCCTCAGTTTCACTGCCCTCCTCTGGACCAGCTCCAGCACCTCCACATCTCTCTGTATTGCAGGGCCCTAAACTAAGGGATATGGTTCCAGCTCAGGTTGGATGGGGTTCTGAGCAACTTGAGCTCACAGAAACATGCAGGTTGGCAAAGCCCCTCAGGATCACCAAATCCAACCTGTAGCCCTACTCTGCAAGATTCACCTTAAACCATAGCCCTAAGCACCACATCCAAACCACCCTGAAGCACATCCAGGGTCGGTCCCTGCACCATGCAGGGAGATGACCTTTACAAGTCCCTTCCAACCCAAACCATTCCATCATTTTATGAATTACAAGCAAAACCATAAGCATTAAAACAAGATGCCTATGTACTGTGACTGTATCTCCTCCTTCATTTGCTATGGCAAGCATAAAAGTATGGAAAACAAAAGAAGTTATTTGGCAAAGGAACCAAAGGGAATTTAATTGAAGTGACTAACTCAAGCCATCTAACCACACTTCCTTCCCCACAGTCCTGCTCATGAAAAGACTGAAATAACACCCCAGTGCTGCATGCTGAGGCTTACAAGTAATAGTATTGATGGTTAAAAACAAAAGAAGAAAAGGACAAGAGGAAAGAGCTTTCTCCACTGATGGAGCCTGAACTACATTTTCAATGTCAAATACAGTGTAGCAACCCATCCACACAGCTTGGAGAGCAAAACACAGTCACCAGCTGAGCACCAAAAAACACCCTCTACACTTGTTCTGAAGTGAAACACATGCGAGACTAAGCCACAGGTTGCTGGGAGGTGAAGCTAGAAACTCTCAGTCTTAAAAAGGACGTAATGGAGAAGAGGAAAATTCGAGGGGATCTTACCACACTCTACAGCTACCAGAACAGAAGTTGTAGTCAGCTGGGGGTCAGGATCTCCTTGCAGGCAACCAGTGACAGAACAAGAGGGCATAGCCTGAAGCTGTGCCAGGGGAGGTTGAGGTTGGATGTCAGGAAGCACTTCCACATGGAAAGGTGGTTAGGCATTGGAATGGACTGCCCAGGAAGGAGGTAGAGACAGCATCCCTGGAGGTCTTCAGAAAAAGCTTGGATGTGGCACTTACAGAATCAACTAGATTGGAAGAGACCTCCAAGATCATCCAGTCCATCCAAGCACCCAGCCCTAGACAATCAATTAGACCATGGCACTAAGTGCCCCAGCCAGGCTTTGCTTCAACACCTCCAGGGATGCCATGGGGTCAGGTTATAGGCTGGACTTAATCTCAGAGATCTTTTCCAGCCTCAGTGATTCTGTGAATTCATCACAGAATTCATCACAGAAGTCTCTAAAGGAATCATACAATCAGGGCTGGAAGGGACCACCAGGATCAGCTAGTTCCAACCCCCCTGCCATAGGCAGGGACACCTTACCCTAAATCAGGGTAAAAGCCCTAAGAAAGATCAGCCTCTGGACAGCAGCTCTCCAAAATCAACAACATTTCAAAAACCAAAGTTGCAAATAACAACCTAAAAGTATAGAAATACCTTGGCAATCACATGAAAAGCAGGGGAAAGGAAGATATCAGGAAGGCTTAGTGTTCTGGCCCAGCAGCAGAGATGTGGCTGCCACGTGCACAGACATTTAGCTGTGCAGTTGTGTCATCTGTCTGTCAAGCCCTCCCCATGTGTGTTCAACAGAGATAACACACCTCCAATTCACCCAAACCCCACATCTGACCTTCTTTCTCACTCCTTTAGCAACAAAAGCAAGCAACCCCTTCACTCATCTCCTTCACCACATCACCAGAGGTGCTCTTCTGATCTGCTCCTTTGTGCTTCCTAGCATACCTAGGGATTTTTACTCATTAAATCATTTCACACCATATTATCTATGGTTAGCTTGAAACCAGCCTTTACTAATTTCATCTCCATATGTCTAGCACCACTTATTCATGCTGTAATACCATCCCCGAACACAGATTTCAGCTGACCTCTTGGTCCCTGGGCTACAGCTTTCACAAGGCTCACAGTTAATAAGAGTCAGGAGCAGAACACAACCCAGAGAAGCCAAAACCAACAATGTGATTCTAGATCACATTCTGTGATTATAGATCACATTTTGTGATTCTGTGCTCCACAACCTCCCTGAGAAACCTGTGCCAGTGTCTCACCACCCTCACTGCAAACAACTTCTTCTTAACAGCCACTTTCAATCTCCCCCTCTCATCCTATCATTACAAGACCTTATCAAAAGGCCTTCTCCAGTCCTCCTGTGGCCCTCTTCAGACACTGGAAGGCCATTTTAATCATAGAATCAAGCAGGTTGGAAGAGACCTCCAAGCTCATGCAGTCCAACCTAGCACCCAGCCCTATCCAGTCAACTAGACCATGGCAGTAAATGCCTCATCCAGTCTTCCAAGGTCTCCTCAAAGCGTTGTCTTCTCCAGAGCCCCAACTCTCGTAACCTGTCCTCACAGCAGAGCTGCTGCAGCCCTCTGAGCATCTTTGTGGCCTCCTCTGGACTGGCTCCAACAGTTCCATGCCCTTCTTGTATTGGGGGCTGCACACAAGACTCCAAGTGGGCTCTGAGCAGAGCAAAAGGGCAAAACATTGATTTCCACTGCTCCATTGAACATTCTGAACATTGACTTCCACTGGTACAGCTGAGACAGTCCTCTGGACTGGCTCCAACAGTTCCATGTCCTTCTTGGGTTGGGGGCTCCAGAACTGCACACAGGACTGCAGGTGGAGTCTGACAAAATCAGAATAAAGAGGCAGAACAATGATTTCTACTGCTCCATTGGACATTTTGAATGCTGACTTCCACTGCTACAGCTGAAACAAAAGGAGCCTTGCCACTGCCTCAGAAGCTTCCATGAAGCCAAACCTTCATGTACCAGCCACAGAATGAAAGTCCCACCCAAGAGAAGCATGAAAATATTTCCAGCATATTTATCAGCACCTCCTTCTTGCTCGGAACAAACCCAAAATGACTACAGCAGAGCGAAAGACAGAGAACATTAACCCCCTGTGCTGCCTCTGCCCCCCTGGATTTCTGCCAACACATCTCACTCCCAACTGCAGTGACACTCCTTTATTTAGTCACCTCGAACTCTTCCCCCTCCCCCCCAAAGAAAGCTCCATCAACCCCAAATGAAGTTAAACAGCAAATAGCATAAATATTTTAATAGGCCGTCACAGTACCAACTGCCAGACCAGCTGTCTGAATCACAAGAGTTTGGGGGGGTGGGGTGAGGGGGATAACTCCTATTTTTTTTGTTTGGTAGGAAGCAGAAACACAGAAGTGTGCCTTGGGAAAAGGCAACAGCCTCAAGAGTGATCCCTGGCCCCTGGCAGTGCAGCGCAGCGCAGAGAAGTGCCTGTGGATGCTTTCTGCTGAGGGGTGGTAAAACCAATCATAGAATCAAGCAGGTTGGAAGAGACCTCCAAGCTCATGCAGTCCAACCTAGCACCCAGCCCTATCCAGTCAACTAGACCATGGCACTAAGTGCCTCATCCAGGCTTTTCTTGGCATGATACAGCTCCACAGTGATACCAGTATCATTTCCCCAGCCACCCTCCACTTTTTATGCCATCAGAGAATCATAGAATCTCAGGGGCTGGAAGGGACCTTGAAAGATCATCTGGTCCAGCTCACCTGCCAGAGCAACATCACCTAGAGTAGGTCACACTGAAACACATGCCAAGGGTTCTTGAGCATCTGCAGAGAGTGAGACTCCACAACCCCCTTGCACAGCCTGGTCCAGTGCTCTCTCACCCTCACAGGGAAAAAATTCCTCCTCATGTTTACAGCAGAATTCCTATGCCTCAGCTTCCACCCAGTGCCCCTTGTCCTGTCACTGGGCATCACTCAGCAGAGCCTGGCTCCAGCCTCCTGGCACTCAACTTTACATATGGATAAGCACTGAAGAAATGACCTCTCAGTCTCCTCTCCTCCAAGCAGCACAGTCCCAGCTCCCTCAGGCTCTGCTTATTAGAGATATGTTCAATTCCCATCGTCTTTGTGGCTCTATGCTGGACTTTGTAAAGCAGTAAACAGTGAAGAAGAGCAGCTGATATGGACTCATAGAATGGTTTAGGTTAGAAGGGACCTTCAACATCACCCAACTGCAAAACAATCAGAGGATTGTTTCAGTTGGAAAGGACCTCTCTGACCCTGAAGTTCAAGTAACAACCCAACACCATCATGGCCACTAAGCCATGTCCCTAAGTGCCTTGTCCACATATTTCTGGAATGATTCCATGGATGGGGACTCCACTACCTCCCTGGGCAGCCTGTTTCAGTGTCTGACCACTCGTGCAGTAAGCAAATTGTTCCTGATATTCAATCTAAATCTCCCTGGTACCATTTCCTTGTGTGCTACCACTTGATCTGAAGGGGAAGAGACCAACCCCACCTCACTACAGCCTCATTTCAGGCAGAAAGAGTTGTTGAGGGTGAGAGAGGACAAGAGACTTGATCTCAGTGTATCAAGCTCAGCTTCCTTCATGAATAATTTTAGCAATGCACCAAAATAGAAGATGAAAAGAAGAAGAAGAAGAATACTGTGTATTTACCTGCAAACTATAAGAAAGGCAATAAAAAGCAGTTATGGTCTGGTTCCCATTTCTAAAGCATTGGAATCATAGAACAGTTTGAGAAGAGACCTTAAAGATCATAGGGGAAAGGAAGGGGCAAGGATCATAGAATCAAGCAGGTTAGAAGAGACCTCCAAGCTCATCCAGTCCAACCTAGCACCCAGCCCTATCCAATCAACCAGACCATGGCACTAAGTGCCTCATCCAGGCTTTGCTTGAACACCTCCAGGGACATTGACTCCACCTCCCTGGGCAGCCCATTCCAATGTCAATCACTCTGACAATCTTAAGGAGGGCTAGAAGAAAGCTGAAGAGGGACTTTTTAGGCTGTCAGGTAGTGATAGGATTGGGGGGAATGGAAGAAGGCTAGAAAGTAGTAGATTCAGACTGGATGTTAGGAAGAAGTTGTTCAGCATGAGGGTGGTGAGAGCCTGGAAGGGGTTGCCCAGGGAGGTGGTGGAAGCCTCATCCCTGGAGACATTTAAGGGCAGCTGAATGAGGCCCCTGACAGCCTGATCTAGCGTGTCCCCTATATCAGGGGAATTGGAACTAAATGATCCTTGTGGTCCCTTCCAACCCTGATTCTATGATTCTGCCACCTCTCTGGACAACCCATAACAGTACTTTATCACTCTCAGAGAGAGAGAAAAAAAAAAGAAGTTATTCATAGCATGGGTTAGGTTGGAAAGGACCTCAAAGCTCATTCTGTTCCAAACCCCTGCCATAGGCAGGGACACCTCCCACCAGAACAGGCTGTTCAAGGCCTCATCCAACCTGGCTTTGAACACCTCCACGGAGATTGTGGAGCACAGAATCACAGATTCCGTGATTCTGATCTGGGATCACATTCTGTGCTCCACAACCTCCCTGGGCAACCTGTGCCAGTGTCTCACCACCCTCACTGCAAACAACTTCTTCCCAACATCCAGTTTGAATCTCCCCATAGCCACTTTAAATCCATTCCTCCTCACCCTGTCATTACAAGACCTTGTCAGTAGTCCCTCTTCATCCCTCCTGTAGGCACCCTTCAGATACTGGAAGGCCACTCCAAGTCCTTCTCAAAGCCTTCTCTTCTCCAGACTGCAGAGCCCCAACTCTTGTAGCCTGTCCTCATAGCAGAGCTGCTGCAGCCCTCTGAGCATCTGAGCCCTCCTCTGGACTCACTGTATCTTTAGTCTAAAAACCACCAAACCTATTTTACTCTTTATCAGCCTCTCAATCAGTGGAAAAGACGCCTTTATACTGTATCTAAAATGTTACTAAGGTACAAACGAGCAATTCCTGGTTTTCTGTCGGGGGGAAGGAGGAGCTGACGCTTTCGCCGAGTGGCCACAGGAGGGCGCCCTCTCCCCAGAAATGCGCAGGGGTCGAGGCGCAGAGAGCAGCTCAAGCACAGCGCTGCACAACCTGGCAGACCCCAAGGGTCAGCATACCAAGCCCCACATCATCCCCGGCCCCGCATCATCCCCAGGAGTCCTTCAGGGTAGCCACGGGACAAGAGAAAATCTTCAGCTGGGGAAATAAAACTCCTTTTAGGAACTATTTTAAGAAGAGTAAACGAAGAGCAAGCTTATAACAATAATCATAGAATAGTTTGGATTGGAAGGGACCTCAAGGATCACCCAGCTCCAACCCCCTGCCATAGGCAGGGACACCTCCCACTAGAACAGGTCACTCAAGACCTCATTCAAGTTGGCCTTGACAATCTCCAAGGCAGGAGCAGCCACAGCATCCCTGGGCAACCTGTGCCAGTGTCTCACTACCCTCACTGGAAAGAATTTCTTCCTAACATCCAGTTTCAGTCTCCCCTCTGCCAGTTAAAACCCATTTCTCCTCATCCTGTCATTACATGACATAGCAAACAGTCCCTCCCCCGCCATCCTGTAGATCCCCTTCAGATACTGGAAGGGCACTATAAGGTGGTGAGGTGCAACTATTTCTGCCCAGAAGGCAAACTCAAGGTGACAACAGCAGTGGTCAAGCTCACAGGTTAAGTACAACAAAGAGTAAAACAACTCTCACCATGGAACTATGAGACAAGAGGCTGGAGGCTTTGATATTTTGCCCCACAATTTGTGCCTCCACATTTGCTAGCACCCTACAAAGCAGCTTTCCCATCCCCACAACTGCTTGGCCTCCAGCACTTCTGGCAGCTTCAAGCACTGCTATCTCTGCATTTTGAACTTCGCTGTTGCAATACTCACACCAAACTGCTTGAACCACACAGCCTGCATCTTTCCCACACTCTGTTCCTGACTCTCATTACCAAGCAGGTGCTAATGCAGCCAAGGTGATTTTTCTCTCTAAGTTGTGCAAAGCTAGGACACATACAGAAGCATTTACAGTATTTAAGCCACAAATTCAAGTGATTACAAGTGAGCTTGATTTGGTGTTTTAATCTTCCCCTTGCTGCTGCTGTCATGTGCACTATGACTGGGCTCCTGCAGAGAAGCTTTAATTACAGACTACATCTCACCACGTGCAGAGAAGAGAACTGGGTGAAGTTAAATCTAGTCCTAACTGGTGCTGGAACCTTAATTTGAAACCTGAATAATGGAACTCTCCTGCAAGCCTCTTCAGTTTCCACTGTGGAACAACCCATAACTTCTTCCTCTCCATCCATTAGTGCAAGTGCATAACACTCAGCGAACATGGAAAGAAAATGCTGTTTTCAGCACTCAAACCTTGGGTACAAATGTGGTGCAGAGATGCAGTTCCTGCCAGTCTGTGACCAGTCTTTTGCTAAGCATCAGAGTCCCAATCCTGGAAAAGCTAAGACTCAAAAACCTGAATGAACCTCAGTAATTATAAATCAACCAAGTCAGAAGAGACCTCCAAGCTCATCCAGTCCAACCTAGCATCCAGACCTAGACAATCAACCAGACCATGACACTAAGTGCCTCATCCAGGCTTTGCTTCAATCCTCCAGGGATGGGGACTCCAGCACCTCCCTGGGCAGCCCATTCCAATGCCAATCACTCTCTCTGCCAACAACTTCCTCCTAACATCCAGCCTAGACCTCCCCTGCCACAACTTGAGACTGTGTCCCCTTCTTCTGCTGCTGCTTGCCTGGTAGAAGGGACCAACCCCACCTGGCTACAGCCTCCCTTCAGGTAGTTGTAGACAGCAATGAGGTCTTTGTTAAGCATAGGATATTTCTCCCAGCTTACACTACCTTCTAGCAGCTTCCCATAGTTTCATGTGTTGTGCCAACTCTTAAGCCTAACAATGAGCTTAAAGAGGAGGTCTGCACACAAGAAGCCAAAACATTAGGGAACATTACAATATATCTGTACTCAGTTCCTCACTGCTTGCAAGGCCACACGGTACCAAAGCCTAAAGACAAAACTTCTGAGACACAACTTCCACCTACACCAAATTCAGCTGCTCAGTTATTTAAGTCTGTGTATACAAACCCCACTCTTCCACCTACTAATTAGCACTGAACGGGGAAGGATTTGACAGTACTCCCTATGCTTCTCAGAAGAGGCCTTCTTTTCTTTACTTCTGTTAACTAACTCAGGCAGTAATTAAAAGAGAGCAGCTGAAATCCCTGTGCTGAAGCCACTGCTTTACCCTCCAGTTGGGTGCTGATGTGTTTCACCACCCAGGATCACACCAGTAGAGCAGCATTAGGCACTGGAATGAGGTGCCCAGGGAGGTGGTGGAGACACCCACCCTGGAGGTGTTTAAGGATGGTCTGGATGTAGTGCCTGGGGATACAGTTTATGGTCAATCTTGTAGAGTTAGAGGTTGCATTTGGGGATCCAGAGGGGCTTTGCCAGCCTGGATGTTTCTGTGATTAGCAACAGTGTGACCAGCAGGGACAGGGAGGTGATTGTCCTGCACTCAGTGCTTGTCAGGCCACACACCTGGAGCACTGTGTTCAGTTCTGGGACCCTCACTAAAACAAGAAGCACATTGAGGTTCTGGAGCATGTTCAGAGAAGGGCAATGAGGCTGGAGAAGGACCTGGAGCACCTGGAGTATGAAAGAGCTGAGGATGTTCAGCCTGCAGAAGAGGAGGCTGAGAGGGCTGGGTGCTAGGTTGGACTGGATGATCTTGGAGGTCTCTTCCAACCTGGTTGATTCTATGATTCACTACTCTCTACAACTCCCTGAAGGGAGGTTGAAGTGAGGAAGGAACAGCCTCTTCTCCTTGATGTCAAGTGACAGGAGTCAAGTGACAGGACCAGAGAAAAAGGTGTCACAGAATCAACCAGGATGGAAAAGACTCCTATGATCATCCAGTCCAACCTATCACTTAACCTTTCTAATTAACTAAACCACAGCACTAAGTGCCTCATCCAGCCTCCTTCTAAACACCTCTACGACAGTGACTCCACCTCCCTGAGCAGCCCATTCCAATACCAATCACTCTTACTGTGAGGAACTTCTTCCTAACATCCAGCCTGAACCTGCCCTGGCACATCTTGAGGCTGTATCTGCTTGTTCTGTTGCTGCTTGCCTGGCAGAAGAGACCAACCCCACCTGGCTACAGCCTCCCTTCAAGTAGTTGTAGGCAGCAATGAGGTCTGCCCTGAGCCTCCTCTTCTCCAGACTATACAACCCCAGAAGTTCAGGCTGGATGCTAGGAAAGATTTCTTCTCAGGGAAGTTTCTCAAGCATTGGGATGGTCTACCCAGGGTAGTGCTGTAGTCATCATCCTGGGAAGTGTTTAAGCAGTCCATGGACTTGGCTCAGTATTAACCCTTCAGTGCTGGGTCAAAAGTTGGACTGGGTGATCTCTGAGGTCTCTTCCAACAAGATGTTTTCTGTAATTCTCTAATTAGTAATGAGTGAAAGAAGCTCTCAGGTGGGTTCAGCAATGACAAATCTTGCCCTTCTCCTCTGCCTTGCTTACAAATCTCATGCAGTAGCCTGCTCCCAGTCTGCACACAAGGAGCAACCTCAGCACAGGGAACCCTATGCCTTCAGGCAGAGCTCAGTCAAGCCAAAAATGCCTTCAGAGGAGCAGAGCTGGGGTGTCCAGCTATTATTCATCATAAAATCAGCACAAGTTGGGTTAGAAGGGACCTTTAGAGGTCATGTACTCTAACCCCACTGCAGTCAGAAGGGACGCCTACAACTAGAGCAGGTTGCTCAGAGCCCCATCCAACCTGCCATGAAATGTTTCCAGGGATGGGGCATCTACTACCTCTTTGTTTATGGGAATGAAGCATCTTGTGAAGTCAGCACTGAATAAACATGAAGGAATGGATGACCTTTGAGGTCTCCTCTAACTGGATGCTTTCTGTGACTCTGATCCTGAGATGAGCTGCACTACTCCTTTCCTCACACACATTTAATTACAGCAGTTGAACCAGGCTGTCAGTGCCTTGCACTCTCTTGCTCCCCATATATGAATAAAAAAAAGCAAAGATCTGACAAAGAAACATCCTCTTGGTCTCCTGGAAGGCCTATTTCTCATTTTTCCATGTTAGCTATTTAAGCATACTGGCCTCCTCTCATCACCCTTTACCTCTCAAGAGCTTTGTATGAAGCTTTTAGAGTGCTGCCCATCTTAGACTGCATTGGTTGGGAGAGGATTCTGCTCACACTATCCAACTGAATTCCTGTGCTTTCATCCTGAGCTATCTCCTTGGGTGCAAACAGGCAACTCTGTAGATATATGTGCACTGTAGGTACATATGCACACAAATCACAGGCTGCATTTCACCTTCCTTTAATCTTCAACTCTCTATTAATGCAGCATGTGCTTTCAGGACACAGCTAGCACAGGGGAGCTGGGTGTGCTGAAGCCCTGGCAATGCAACTGGTCTCACCACAACCCCACTGCAGGCAACACATAACAAGCTGACATGTCACAGACCTGTCATGCATTGCTGTTGCTACCTGAAACTGCCTTCTAAGAGCAAGAGGGGAATCACAGAATGTCAGGGGCTGGAAGGGACCTCAAAAGATCAGCCAGTCCAACCCCCCTGCCAGGGCAGAAGCACTTAGAGCAGATCACACAGGAACACATCTAACTGGGTCTTAAATATCTTCAGAGAGAGAGATTCCACAACTCCCCTGGGCAGCCTGTTCAAGGGTTCTGTCACCTTCACAGGGAACAAAATCCTCCTCAGGTTCACATGGGACTTCCTATGCCTCAGCTTCCACCCAGTGCCCCTTGACCTGTCATTGGGCATCATCCAGCAGAGCCTGGCTCCAGCCTCCTGGCACTCACTCTCCACATCTTTATAAACATTGATGAGGTCACTTCTCAGGCTCCTCTTCTCCAAACAGCACAGCCCCAGCTCCTCAGTTTCTCCTCATAACAGAGATGTTCCATTCCCTTCATCTTCGCGGCTCTATGCTGGACTCTCTCAAGCAGTTCTATATCCCTCTTCAACTAGGAGGCCAAGAACTGAACACAGAACTACAGATGTAGCCTCACCAGGGCAGAGTAGAGAGGCAGCAAAACCTCTCTCGACCACAGCCCTTTTAATACACCCCAGAAAGGCATTGGCCCTCCTGGCCATGAGTGCACATTGCTGGCTCATGATCAACCTCCCACCCATTAGGAGCCCCAGATCCTTTTCCTCTTCACTGCCTTCCAACAGATCAGTCTCCAACCGATCCTGTTCCCTGGGGCTGTTCTCTCCCAGGTGCCAGAGGTCTCTTCCACCCCCAGCCAGGCTAGGACTCTGTGACTGAACACCAGAATGCAATGCAATTACTTACACAACAGCAAATGTCACACAGTTATGCTTCTGTTGGACTGCAAGGGAGAGCCTTCAGATTAAGAGTTGTTTCTCTTCATCAACCAATTCCTCTACCACCAAAAGATGAACCTTTTGGAGCACATTTTTAATGATTTGCTTAATTTCTCTGTGAAGAGCCTGCTTAGAACATAAAAGACAAACAACTCTTGCCGCTCCCTCTAACAATTAGCAGAGATGATAACGCTCAAATTTCCAACTTAGTTAATTTAGCATGTCAAAAACCAATCTTTCTCTGGTAATTTCAATACACTGAATGTCACAGAAAGGCCAAGTGACAGATTGCTGTATTTCACTCAGAACACTCATCCTGCTAAAAATGTAATCACTGATGTTCAGATTTCACTTGACTAGGCACCGTACAGTGTTTGCTTTGTGGGTAGCCTTTGGCATCTTCTTTCCCTCACCTCATGCAATAGGGTAAAACAAAGAGAATTCGTGTTGCATACTGACCTCCAAGATAAGTTTTGAGGACAGCTAAGTCTGAAGTTTGTTAATTCTGAGCTAAATGTTGACACTGATTAATGCTGAGTTCAGTATGATCACTGAGCAATATTGAGTTCCGATTCGATAACGCTGGCAAGAACTGGAAAGAAGCTTCCAATGCACACACAGAGAGGACTGCAAAGGCCATCAAGAAGAAATGAAAATCCTTTACCAATCATTATGGTGTCCCATATTTAAGCACACTCCTACAGCAGCCTGAGTCATTCTCGCAGCAGGAAGAGTCCCCAGCTCTCAGCTGAATTTCTACACTTGGGCCACAACCAGCCCCACACTTGGGCCACAGTGCTACAGGCTGCGGACAGAACAGCTGAGAACAGCCAGGCAGAAGGGGACCTGTAGGTGCTGGTAGAGAGTAGCTGAACATGAGCCAGCAGTGTGCCCAGGTGGGCAAGAGAGCCAATGGCATCCTGGCCTGGCTCAGGAGCAGTGTGGCCAGCAAGACAAGGGAGGTTCTTCTGCCCTTGGGCTCAACACTGGTCATCTACAGACCTATCTACAACTACCTGAAGGGAGGCTGTAGCTAAGTAGGTTTGTTCTCTTCTCCCAGACAAGCAGCAACAGAACAAGGGGACAGTCTCTCAAGTTGTGCCAGGGGAGGTCTAGACTGGGTGTTAGGAGGAAGTTCTTGCCAGAGAGAGTGACTGGCATTGGAATGGGCTGCCCAAGGAGGTGGTGGAGTCACCATTCCAGGAAGTGTTCAAGCAAAGCCTGGGTGAGGCACTTAGTGCCATGGTCTAGTTGATGGCACAGGGCTGGGTGCTAGGTTGGACTGGATGATCTTGGAAGTCTCTTCCAACCTGCTTGATTCTATGATTATTTCCAGCAATGTTTTCATGCATCTTATTTGCCACCAATTATTTTCATGTAGAGGAAATGTCTTTGTCTTCTTCTCCAAGAATGGCTTCCTAACCCTGCCATGTTCCAAAGCTAAACAACACATATGGCTCACGTTCCACCACCTCCACTTGGTGCTTCATATGAGTACTTGTCCTTTTTGCTTCCAAGCCTGTGGCTGCAGAGCACTGAGGATCAGAAACCAGCGTGGGAGAACACTCTCTGAATAGGTTTGCTTTTTCAATTGTCAGACAGCAATTGACTGAAACCAGGGGGGAAATGATTATTCTGACAGCCTTTGATAAGTCATTGGCTCAAAAACTCTCTCTGTTCAAAGTCTCCTATGTCTATCAGATGCTCAGTGAGGCATATGGCATCTTCTTGATGCTATACCCATTAGTGACTGGAACTGGTAACCTCTGTGTTTTTGAACATATCTCCTGTAGTCCTGCCCCTGATTTACTGTCTGTGACAGCTTCCTCCAACCAGTCCATGCAAACATGCCTGAGGTCACCCTCCTCTGCTCTGCACACTCCTTTGCACTTCAGATGTGCAGGGATTTGCTGAGTGATTGCCTTTTGCCCAAACTGAAGTCACTGCATCTGAAGCTGCTGTAACAGGATTGTAGAATCATTTTGATTGGAAGACACCTTAAAGATCTTCAAGTCCAACTGCTAACCCAACACTGCCAAGATCATCACTAAACCACATCCCTCAGCATCAGATCTACACAGCTTTTTCAGCTCCAGAGGTGAGGATTCCACCACTTCCCTGGGCAGCCTGTTCCATGCCTCGACAACCCTTTTGGACAAGATATTGTTCCTAATGTTGAACTGAAACCTGTCCTGCAGCAACTTAAGATTGTTTCCTCTTGACCTATCACCTGTTAGTTAGAAGACACCAACACCCACCTGGCTCCAATCTCCTTTCAGGTAGTTGTAGAGGGTGAGAAGGTCTTCCCTGAGCCTCCTTTTCTCCAGAGTAAACAATTCCAGTTCCCCCTCAAGACACAAATGCAAGAGGTAGAAAAAGGAGCTACACTGGAGGATTAGGCAAGAACATCAGATGCTGCCTTTTGAGCAGCATCTTGTTATAACTGCTGTTCATGGTCACATTAAAATGTAGGTCAGCTGAGATGAGGGCAGAAGATCAGTCCCTTGATGAAGCACTGGCAGCATGTCAGTACCTGTACATGGGAAAGGGGCATGACCAAATCACCATAGAATGGTTTAGGTTGGAAGGGACCTCAAAGATCAGCCAGTTCCAACCCTCTGCCATAGGCAGGGACACCTCCCACTAGAACAGGTCACTCAAGGCCTCATCCAACCTGGCCTTGAACACCTCCAGGGAGGTCGTGGAGCACAGAATGTGATCTTTGATCAAAGATCACATTCTGTGATTCTGTGCTCCACAACCTCCCTGGGCAACCTATGCCAGTGCCTCACCACCCTCACTGCAAAGAACTTCTTCCTAACATCCTATTTCAGTCTCCTTTCTGCCACTTTAAAACCATTCTTCCTCATCCTCCTCTCATTACAAGACTTTGTCAATAGTCCCTCCCCAGCCTTTCTGTAGTCCCCTTCAGATACTGGAAGGCTACTCCAAGGTCTCCTCAAACCTTCTTTTCTCCAGACTGCAGAGCCCCAACTCTCTCAGCCTGTCCTCATAGCAAAGCTGCTGCAGCCCTCTGAGCATCTTGGTGGCTTCCTCTGGACTATCTCCAACAGTTCCATGTCCTTCTTGTGTTGGGGGCTCCAGAACTGCACACAGGACTCCAGGTGAAGTCTCAAGAGAGCAAAAGGGCAGAATCCCCTCCCTTGCCCTGTTGGCCACACTGCTCTTGCTGCAGCACAACACATGGTAGCTGTCTGGGCTGCACTCACACTGCAGGCTCATAGAACCAATGAGATTGAAAGAGACCTCCAAGATCCTCCAGTCCAACCTATCACCCACCTCTATCCAATTACCTAGACCATGAGCACTAAGTGCCTCATATATATTAACCTCCTGTGCCTCAACTTCCACCCATTGCCCCTGGAGTGTTTAATAACCCAAAAGCAAGTTGAAGAGGCTCCAAATCATGTTGAGCTTTTCCCCATCCCAGACTCCCAGGTCCTTTTCCTCAGAGCTGCTCTCAGCCATTCACCACCCAGCCTGGAGTTGCATTTGGGATTACACTAACTCAGGTGCAGGATCCGCTTCAGGCTCTGCTCTACAAGTCTTACCTTTCCAAGTTTCCCTACATGACCTGGCATTGCCATGCAACCTCACCAGAACACTAATGAAGCATTAAGGAGTCCAGAATGGAGCAGTATCATCAGGACCACTTCCAGCCTCTGGACACCAATGAGTAGAAGAGCATCAGAAGCAGGCATTTTTCATTAGAGCCCTCATTAATAGCCTAAGGAAGTGCCTCCTGCAAACTATCAGATTAAAATGCTCATTACAACTTCTAATTAATTGTATCCCACTGCCAGGAAAAAAATATTATATGTAAATTCAATACATTGTTGGCACTGGGGAACTGTGGCTGCTGGGTCACAGGCAGAAGAAATGCAACTCCAGGAGTAAAGACTCTGATGCAGCCCAAGCTTCTTGGTTCCTCATGTTGTGAGCATGCATCTGCATCAAGATTTTGAGATAGTTGCACAGTTCAGATCCAGATTTTCCACATGGATAGCCATTTTTCAGGTGTAAAAGAGTTCAAGGTCCAAAGGGAAATAGGAAGCAAGAAAAAGGAGTGGCATCTGGGGACAGAGTGGCTGAGAGCAGCAGGCAGAAAGGGACCTGGGGATGCTGGTAGAGAGTAGCTGAAGATGAGGCAGCAGTGTGCCCAGGTGGGCAGCAGAGCCAACGGCATCCTGGGCTGCATCAGGAGCAGTGTGGCCAGCAGGACAAGCTTGACTGCCGTGTCCAGTTCTGGGCTCCTCAATTCAAGAGTGATGTTGAGATACTGGAAGATGTTTGGAGAAGGGCAGTAAAGCTGGTGAAGAGCCTGGAGCACAGCCCTGTGAGGAGAGGCTGAGGGAGCTGGGGGTGTGCAGCCTGCAGCAGAGGAGGCTCAGGGCAGAGCTCATTGCTGTCTGCAGTTACCTGAAGGGAGGCTGTAGCCAGGTGGGGTTGGGCTCTTCTGCCAGGCAAGCAGCAACACAACAAGGGGACAGAGTCTCAAGCTGTGCCAGGGGAGGTCTAGGCTGGATGTTAGGAGGAAGTTGTTGGCAGAGAGAGTGATTGGCATTGGAATGGGCTGCCCAGGGAGGTGTTGGACTTGCTGTCCCTGGAGGTGTTCAAGCAAAGCCTGGCTGGGGCACTTAGTGCCAAGGTCTGGTTGATTGTCTAGGGATAGGTGCTAGGTTGGACTGGCTGAGCTTGGAGGTCTCTTCCAGCCTGCTTGATTCTATGATAGTGGAATTGCCACAAGTCCCTAAGATCCAGGGATCTTAGAACCTGAACAAGTTTTTCCACAGGTGCCAGCAGCTCTAAAGACATATTAAGGTCTGTGTCTTGCCTGGGTGGGTAGAAAGAACTGCACCTCTATGTAATATGAAAAACTTTAGTTCATTTAACAAACCTTAAGGGGAAGCACAACCAAGAAGTGGTTTATATTCAGTGTCATCAGTTCAGCTTCATAAGCATTTGCACCACTCTACTAAATGAATCTTTTTTATAGAGCCTTCCTTGCCAGCCACAAACACAATGAAATTAAACATGCAAAATCCACTCTGGAGCTGGCAGTCAGCAAATAAAATTCCAGAGCAAGAGGAATATACATCTCTAAACAAACAGCTCTTCAAATGCAGGAATTATGAATAGGTAAGCTGAGGAAAGGATAATGTAGAAAGATCTAACTCACCCTCTGCAAGTCAGAGGAAAGGAAAAGAGACTCCTCAGAAGTAGTAAACCTAATTCCTAGACACCAAACCCCAACAGAATGTACTTTAGTCCCCGAGGTCCCTCTTTGGAGGTTGTAGCCAGGTGGGGTTGGTTTCTTCTCCCAGGAACAGAACAAAAGGACATAGCCTCAAGCTGCACCAGGGCAGGTTCAGGCTGGATGTCAGGAACAAGTTCTTCACAGCAAGAGGGATTGGCATTGGAATGTGCTGCCTGGGAAGATGGTGGAATCACCATCCCTGGAGGTGTTTAAAAGGAGGCACTTAGCACTAGGGTTTAGTTAATTAGAACTGTTAGGTTATAGGTTGGATTTGGTGATCCTAGAGGTCTTTTCCAACCTGGTTAATTCTGTGATTCTATGAGCCACAGAATTGTTAAGGTCAGAAGAGTCCTCCAAGATCTTGAATGATGTCCAGCATCAATCCAGCCTAACCACACCCGCTGAACCATATCTCAAAGTGCCACATCTACACATTTCTTATCAGATCTCCAGGCATGGTGACTCCACCAGCTCCCTTGGCAGCCTGTCCCAATGCCTGGCTGCTCTTTCAGTAAAGAAATGCTTCCTAATAACCAAACTAAACATCCTTCAGCACAGCTTGAGGCCATTTCCTCTTGTCCTATCATTTGTTAGCAGGGAGATGAGAGCAACATCCACCTATGGGTGTGAGTTGCAGCAAAAGAGGTTCTGCCTCAACACAAGGGGAACTTCTTTACTGTAAGGGTCAGAGAGCACTGGCACAGGCTGCCCAGAGAGGTTGTGGAGTCTCCTTCTCTGGAGCCTTTCAAGGCCTGTCTGGATGTGTTCCTCTGTGATCTGTGTTAGACAGTATTGTCCTGCTCCAGCAGGGGGTTGGACTCAATGATCTCTTTGGGTCCCTTCCAACCCCTAACACCCTGTGATCCTTTCAGGAGATAAAGCCTCTGCCTTACAGCAACCCCCTGTCCTACAGCAGTGATCAGTGTACAGATGTCCCTGCACTAGATCCATCAGCAAAGGTCAGCTACAGAATATCAGGGGCTGGAAGGGACCTCCAAAGCTCATCCACCCCAAATCCCCTGCCAGAGCAGATCACACAGGAACATATCGAGGTGAGTCCTGAGTATCTCCAGAGAGGGTGACTCCACAACCCACTCTGAGCAGCCTGTTCCAGTCTTATGTCACCTTCACAGGGAAAAAAACTCCCCCTCATGTCTAGATCAAACTTCCTATGCCTCAGCTTCCACCCATTGGCCATCACTGTAAAAGCAAGCTCAACTTAAGACTCCAAATGTGGCTTCACAGCACTGCCACAGGAGTGACCCTGATGGCCTCTGAAGGGACCCCTTGCCAGACCACCACAGACACAACACAACAGCAGGACCACAATGTGCAGACAAAGCCAAAAGAGCAAGGGAAGGGCTCAGGGGGATGGCAGTGGTTTTGTTTTGGGGTTTCTGGGGACATTTTTTGCCATAGGAATATCCCACCCTTCCTCCAACCCCCTCCACTCCAGAGACAGCAAGCCTTGAAGAACAGTCTCCCCAGCTGCCAATCATTCACACCAAGCAATCCCAGAACAGCTGAAAGGAGGAACATACAGCACACAAAGGTCTCCAAGATTATGCCACTGTCATCAAATACCAGAAAGGTTTGGAAACCACTCTTGTGGCCCAGAGTAGGAGAAAAGATATCCAAATATGGAAGCATTTCTCCTCCAACGTGCAGAAATTGGCAGCTCCTGGAATTTATGTAAGATTTCTCAAACAGACTAGCCAACAAACATATGTCAAATAGCCTCCTTTTGGGCTTGGGAGAGAAATCAGAAGCCTTTCATGCACAGGAATGGATTCTGAGATGATCAAGATGGGATTCAAATTTCCATGTGGCCATAACAGAGTTTTAATAAACCTATCTGGTGTCCTGTGTGCAGTTCTGGAGCCCCCAACGCAAGGAGGACATGAAACTGTTGGAGCCAGTCCAGAGGAGGCCACCAAGATGCTCAGAGGGCTGCAATAGCTCTGAGGACAGGCTGAGAGAGTTGGGGCTCTGCAGTCTGGAGAAGAGAAGGCTTTAAGGAGACCTTGGAGTAGCCTTCCAAAATCTGAAGTGAGCTATAGGAAGGCTGGGGAGGGACTAGGTCATGTAATGAGAGGATGAAGAGGAATGGGAGGGAAGATTGAAACTAGATGTTAAGAGGAAGCTCTTTGCAGTGAGGGCAGTGAGACACTGGCACAGGTTGCAGGGCACAGAATGGGATCCCAGATCACTGGTTGGAAAGGACCTTCAAAGGTCATCCAATCCACCACCACTGCAATCAGGAGGACATCTACTAGAGCAAGCTGCTCAGAGCCTCAAACAACCTGGCCCTGAATGGTGTCAGGAATGGGTAAGACGCTGGCAGAGGTTGCCCAGGGAGGCTGTGGACATCCTCTCCCTGGAGGTATTCAAGGCCAGGTTGGATGAGGCCTTGAGAGACCTTTTCTAGTGGGAGGTGTCCCTGCCTATGGCAGGGGGCTGGAACTAGATGAGCTTTGAGAACTCTTCCAATCTAAACCATTCTGTAAATTTTCTAAAGGCGAGCAGCCAAATATGAGTGGATGAGGAACTGCCATCAGGCCATTCCCAAGTCCCTCCCTTCCCACCTTCAGGAAGATTAATGTTCATTTACAGATAAATGTGAGGTTGACACCAAATGACAGCACCACTGTGTTAAGCAGCAAAAGGATCAGAAATATCATCACATGAAAAATAAGGGGGGGGAATAATATGAAGACAAAAGGCTGCAAAGAGCTCTCCAAGGAGTCAAATCATGGAATAGTTTGTGTTGGAAGGGACCTTTAAAATCATGTTGTGCTTTTAACACTTATCTACATCTATTTCTCTCAAAGGATTGACTAAATCCAGCTCTGCTTTCCACTAAGAGGGTGCAGGACAGCTGCTGAGAACTTTTTTGGGAGAGAAGATCTTAAAACCAAGCTATGCTAGGTGCTGGTTAACCAAGGGATGATATGGCAAGTGCTTAGCAACAATCTTTCCCAATTTCTTTTAACCTCCACCAGCCTCCCACAGAGAATGACAAGGAGTTATTACCTGCTGACAATGAGCTCTTTCATCTGCTTCTTGTCCCATTAGGCCCTGATCTTTGATGCTTATACACAGGAGTTACTTTGAATATTTAAATACCTAAAAGGAATCATTGTGTGCACAAAAAGATGTTCATAGCAGTGAAAATTAGGGATAGCTGGGTCCAAACATCTCAGACTAAGGGGGTCCAGTTTGTTCTGCCGGGGTTGCTTAGCCTGGAGAAGAGGAGGCTCAGGGGTGACCTCACTGCTGTGTACAACTACCTGAAGGGACATTGTAGCCAGGTGGGGGTTGGACTCTTCTGTTGCTGGTTGCCTGGGAGAACAAGAGGACACAGTCTCAAGTTGTGTCAGGGGAAGTATAGTCTGGATGTTAGGAGGAAATTCTTCACTGAGAGAGTGATTTCCCATTGGAATGGGCTGCCCAGGGAGGTGGTGGAGGCACCGTCACTGGAAGTGGTCAAGAAAAGACAGGATGAGGCACTTGGTGCCATGGTCTAGTTGACTGGATAGGGCTGGGGGATAGGTTGAACTGGATGATCATGGAGATCTCTTCCAACCTGGTTGATTCTATGATTCAGAGTGATGGTGGCCCTTGAAAAATATTTATTAGACTATCAGAATTATTGATGTTTATAGAATCAACCAGGTTGGAAGAGATCTCCATGATCATCCAGTTCAACCTATCCCCCAGCCCTATCCAGTCAACTAGACCATGGCACCAAGTGCCTCATCCTGTCTTTTCTTGACCACTTCCAGTGACGGTGCCTCCACCACCTCCCTGGGCAGCCCATTCCAATGCCAATCACTCTCTCTGGCAACAACTCCCTCCTAGCATCCAGCCTAGACCTGCCCTGGCACAGCTTCACACTGTGTCACCTTCTTCTGTTGCTGCTTGTCCTGGGAGAAGAGACCAACCCCACCTGGCTGTAGTCTCCCTTCAGGTAGCTGCAGACAGCAATGAGCTCTGCCCTGAGCCTCCTCTTCTGCAGGCTGCTCACCCCCAGCTCCCTCAGCCTCTCCTCATAGGGTTTGTGCTCCAGGCCTCTCACCAGCTTTGTTGCCCTTCTCTGGACATGATCCAGTGCCTCAACATCTCTCTTGAATTGAGGAGCCCAGAACTGGACACAGTACTCAAGGTGTGGCCTGACCAATGTTGAATATCTCCTTGGTCCTGCAGGCCACACTGTTCCTTATCCAGGCCAGGATGCCATTGGCTCTCCTGCCCACCTTGGGCACACTGCTGCCTCATCTTCAGCTATTCTCTACCAGCACCCCCAGGTCCTTTTCTTCCTAGCTGCTCTCATCTACTCTGTCCCCAGCCTGCAGTGCTGCTTGGAGTTCTTGTGGCCAAGTGTAGCACCCCGCATTATACGTGCACGCACTTGCATAGCTTCACTTTCTGAACAGCAAGTAAAACTAACAACAGATCACTGATAAACACAGTCCAAAAGAAGAGAGAAATTCCTTCCTTCAAGGAAAATCCAATTTCTTGGGGTTTGAAACCTCAGTATTTTTGTTGCTTTTAGCATACAGAGCAAGGAACTCAGAACCAGATCAGCATCTGTTTCACTGCCAGATCTCAATCATAACAATATATTCACACCCAAACAGCAAAGGAATTTAAAGATAACAAAGATAATCAGGTGTTTCATAGAATCATACAATGTCAGGGGCTGGAAGGCACCTTGAAAGATCATCTGGTCCAACCCCCTTGACAGAGCAGGAGCACCTAGAGCAGATCACTCAGGAATGCATCCAGGCAGGTCTTGAACATTTCCAGAGAGGGAGACTCAACAACCCCCCTGAGCAGACTGTTGCAGTGCTCTGTCACCTTCACAGGGAAAAAGCTCTTGCCCAGGTTCACAAGGAACCTTCTATGCCTCAACTTGCACCCACTGGCCCTTGTCCTGTCAGTGGGTATCACCAAGAAGAGGTTGGCTCCATCCTCCTGTTTGGAGGCACTGACTTTGATGCACATTCACAGAAGAAAATGATGATCTTTTAGGGCTGTTTAAGGAGACTATATGTAGCATCACAGAACACTAGAGGTTGGCAGGGACCTCTAGACATCATCTACTCCAATGACAATGATAAAGAAGGACCATCTAGGGCAGACCACAGAGGAATATGTCCAGGTAGGTTTGGAATCTCTCCAGAGTGGGAGACTCCTCAACCTCTCTGGGCAGCCTGCTCCAGAGGTCTGCAACTCTCAGAGCAAAGAGGTTTCTCCTTGTACTGAGGTGGAACTCGCTGTGTTCTAGTTTGTACCTATTGTCTCTTGTTCCCTAGGCACCACGGAAGAGACACTGTCCCCTTCTTGCCACTCAGCCTTCAGAGACTCAAACATTTTTGCAGCTGTCCCTAGAGGACCCAACCTCCCCTAGAGGCTTGCTGAATTTGGCCTTAAATTCCCACAGTGATGAGTTCTGCCATCTAATGGGTTAACAAGTATTTCTTCATCACTTGCCATTGACCACTTTCCCATCCCATTGGAGGCCCCTTCTTATATGTGGGAAGAAAGAGGAATTCCTGACCTCCCCTTCTCCTCAGCACTCACTTTTCTGTGCTGCTGTCGCTGCTTCTCATCTCCTTTCCAAGGCGAGCGATCTCAGGCTTTAGCAGCGCCGTTTCCCACAGCTCTCTGTGCTCCCAGCATTCTGAGAGATGGCAGCCTGTAGAAAACACAACTTCAGGTCAAACTGTGCTGTTGGTCTAACTAAGGGCACTACTTTTTCTTGGTCTTGATGGTCTTAGAGGTCTTTTCCCACCCAAAGGATTCTATGATTCAGATCATCACTCGGCCTTCTCTCCTTCACAGGCTCACAGGATGTCAGGGGTTGGAAGGGATGCAAAGAGATCATCAAGTCCACCTCCCCTGCCAGAGCAGGACCATACAATCCATCTCAGATCACACAGAAACACAGCCAGACAAGGCCTAGAAAGGCTCCAGAGAAGGAGACTCCACAACCTCTCTGGGCAGCCTGTGCCAGTGCTCTGGGACCCTGACAGTCAAGAAGTTCCCTCTGGTGTTGAACTGGAACTTCCTGCGCTGCAGCTTCCATCCATTGCTCCTTGTCCTATCCCAAGGAGCAAGTGAGAAGATGCTCAATTCCCTCAACCACCCTCCTGCTTGTTCTGCTTGAGCCAAAATATAACTCCACACATCAAAAGAGATGGAGACTTCACAACCTCTCTGGGCAGCCCGTTCCAGTGCTCTGTGACTCAGTGCTCCAAGAGAAGCAAAACATGCAGGACAGGCTTGATTCTCTTTTTCCAAGCCATGCATCAAGGCAAACACAGAGCTAATGGCAAAAGAGGGCCTGGCAAAACCCATCTGGGAAGACACACAAAGTTTCTTCTCTGATCATTCACTGCTCTGATCATCCCTTCCACCCGCATGATGTCAGCCCCAAATCCTTTCATGTGGGCAACTAATAACTCTTATCCTCTGCTTGATTTATCTTCCCTTAACATGTGTAGATCACATGGAGATGAACTGTGAGTTATTACTCTGTGGAGCCCAAACACATGCTTGGCTTTTGATTTATTCTTCAGATTTATAAATACACTCCTGCCAGTGTTTGAGTTACACATTTCCCCCCCCCCCCCCCCCCCCCCCCCCCCCGGTAAAAAACAAAGATTAAATCTTAACCAGGAGGCCTTTATTTCTGCTTCATTTTTTGGTCTATCTTCCCCACTCCCACTTTCTTCCTTGTTTCTCTGCCTCCTGCCAATCAGAGGTTACATGGCTGAAGTGATTTATCCGAACCAGAGATTCCTCTTGCTTGGCTCATGTGCAGGACACCAGAAAATCCAGTCATAGAGTCTGCATGGACTACATCTCTGCTGGAAACCAAGTATGGAGGCTCAGCAGGCCCTTTTTCTCTAGAGCACAGTGGGAGACAGCTCTAAGGGAAGAAAAAAAACCCAACCCAAAACACAACAGGAATCCTCCAAGAACATTTCTAAATCAGCCCCAGGCCAAAAGACTTTGATAGTTCACAGAAACAGGCAGGTTGGAAAAGTCTCTCAGGATCAACAAATGCAACCTCTAACCCTGCTCTGCAAGATTCACTTTAAACCATAGCCCTAAGCACCACATCCAAACCATCCTTAAAGACAGCCAGGGTGGATGACTCCACCACCTCCCTGGGCAGCTCATTCCAGGCCCTGACCACTCTCTCCTTGAAGAACTTTTTCCTAATGTCCAATCTAAACCTCCCCAGCCTCAGCTTGAGGCCATTCCCCCTTGTTCTGTCTTGAATTACCTGTGAGAAGAGCCCAGCAGCAGCCTCTCTACAATTACCCTTCAGGTAGCTGTCGACAGCAATGAATCTTAGAATCAACCATGTCAGAAAAGATCTCCAGGCTCATCCAGTCCAACCTAGCACCCAGTTCTAGACAATCAACCAGACCATGGCACTAAGTGCCCCAGCCAGGCTTTGCTTCAACACCTCCAGGGACGGTGACTCCACCACCTCCCTGGGCAGCCCATTCCAGTGCCAATCACTCTCTCTGACAACAACTTCCTCCTAACATCCAGCCTAGACCTGCCCTGGCACAACTTGAGACTCTGTCCCCTTGTTGTGTTGCTGCTTGCCTGGCAGAAGAGACCAACCCCACCTGGCTGCAGCCTCCCTTCAGGTAGTTGTAGCCAGCAATGAGGTCTGCCCTGATCCTCCTCTTCTCCAGGCTGCACATCCCCAGATCCTTTAGCCTCTCCCCATAGGGTTTGAGGTCTCTCCTCATCCGCCTCTCTTTTACACCATCCCCAGCTCCTTAAGTCATTCCTCATAAGATTTATTCCTCAGGCCCTTTCCCAGCTTTGTTGCCCTCCTCTGGACTCACTCCAGCACCTCCACGTCTCTCTTCAGAATTGAGCCTTTCAGTTCTATTTAATGGAAGCTAAGTTCTCACCCCCATACAGCACAATGAATCACTACAGAGCACAGAGGAGCTTTCAGGTCAAAGGTGCCTTTGCTGTACAACTGGCAAAGGGAAATGTGAGAAATATCTCTGATATCTTTTTGCTTTTGTGCCCCTGGATCTTCACCTCTGCCTTCAAGACCAGAGGTAGCTGATGGCAGAGGCACACAATGCCAGGGAGGTGTGAGTCAGATTTAGAATCTTAGAGTGGTTTAGGTTGGAAGGGACCTCAAAGCTTATCCAGCACCAACTCCCTGCCATAGGCAGGGACACCTCCCACCAGAACAGGTCGCTCAAGATCTCACCCAACCTGGACTTGGACACCTCCAGAGAGGTTGTTGAGCACAGAGGCACAGAACATGCTCACATTCCACAACCTCCCTGGGCAACCTGTGCCAGTGGCTCACCACTCTCCCTGCAAAGAACCCTTTCCTAGCATCCAGTTTAAATCTTCCCTCTGCCAGTTTTAACCCATTCCTCCTCATTCTGTCATTACAGGACCTTGTATACAGTCCCTCCCTCCTCAAATCCTTCTCTTCTCCAGGCTGCAGAGCCCCAACTCCTGTATCCTGACATTTCTCCTTACATGGATGGCTGTGGCAAGTGCACTGACTCTAATTGAACAATAAAAAGATATTACTGACTGTCACCGACAACATTTTGAAGGTTACTACACCTCCAAAACCTGAGTCAAATCCAAATGCAAGAGAACGAGCTTTGCCCCAAGTTTCTCAGTGTCATTCTCTACCTGCTCTGGGCAAGCAGCAGCTCCATTCAGATTTGTATCCACACGGCATTGCCATTTCAGAGCTGCTCTGACATCTTCAGACATTTCCACTGTCATTTACTCTGATACAACTGAGACTATCACAGCATCAAGCCTCAGGGTGCTCTGAAAATATGTGCTTTCTCTTTTTAAGCCCAAGGAGTGGCAGTCAATCTGCCCATGAGCCTTGTCACTGCTAGAATGAGCTGATCTTACCAGCTCTGCACCAAGCCAAAAGTCATCCTCCCTAGAAACGCCTTATGACTCCAGCCCAAGTGCTGTCCCAGTGGAGCTGTCAGGTTTAAAGGCCTCAAAGCCCTGAAGAAAGGCTGGGAGAGTTTGGGCTGTTCAGCTTGGAGGGAAACGAGAGCTCCAGGAAGCCTTACAGCAACCTCTGGCACCTGGAGTGAGCTATGAGAAAGCTGGACTGGGACTTGGTGCAAAGGCTGCTGGTGACAGGGTGAGGGGAATGGCTTCTAACTTGAGGAGAGCAGACTGAGACTGGAGGTTAGCAATCAATTCTTTACAGTGAGGGTGGTGAGACACTGCTACAGGTTGCCAGAGACACCGTGGGTGTCACTTCCCTGGAGGTGCTCAAGGTGGGATGAGGCCCTGAGCAGCCCAGAAGGTTGTGGAGTCTCCTTCTCTGGAGACCTGCCCGGACCCAGTCCTGCACACACCACCCTGGGGGTCCCGCCCTGGCAGGGGGGTTGGGCTGTGGTGAATAGTCCCAAAGGACACAAAATGGGCTTAAGCAGGTCCTGTCTAACTTACCTGCCTGCACTGCAGCCAGAGGCGGGAACACAGCACAGAGAAACCCAGCCAGCCCAGTCCGGTTTGATCCGGTCGCCTGAGGGGGTTCCGTGGGGCCCGCGGCCCTGCCGCGCGCAAGGCCTGTGCACCCCCCCCCCGGTTTCTGGAGGACAACACCTCTGGGTTCTGCCACTTTTGGGGCCAGCTGGGTGATGGCCAGAGGTTGACGGGTGAGCGTGTGGCCCCTGAGACCATCAGCCTCGGCCATTACCCTATGCACGGGGTGCAAAGGCAAATAAGGAGCTTGCTGCTGCCCCCTGCCTCCTGCCTCGCTCCCCTGCCGCTCGCCTGCCCCCTGCCTCGAGCCGCCCCAGACCGCCTGGAGCCTCAGCCAGCAGCTGGCTCCACTGCGCAGCCCACAGGGAATTCTGCTGAGTATTTCCCTGCCTGTGTTTTGGGCCACAGACATGAGAATCAGAGAATCAAGCAGGTTGGAAGAGACCTCCAAGCTCAGCCAGTCCAACCTAGCACCCAGCCCCAGCCAATCAACCAGACCATGGCACTAAGTGCCTCAGCCAGGCTTGGCTTCAACACCTCCAGGGATGGTGACTCCACCACCTCCCTGGGCAGCCCATTCCAATGCCAATCTCTCTAGCAACAACTTCCTCCTAACATCCAGCCTGTGCCTCCCCTGGCACAGCTTGAGACTGTGTCTCCTTGTTCTGTTGCTGCTTGCCTGGGAGCAGAGCCCAACCCCACCTGGCTTCAGCCTCCCTTCAGGTAGCTGCAGACAGCAATGAGCTCTGCCCTGAGCCTCCTCTGCTGCAGGCTGCACACCCCCAGCTCCCTCAGCCTCTCCTCACAGGGCTCTGCTCCAGGCCCCTCACCAGCTTTGTTGTCCTCCTCTGGACACCTTCGAGCACCTCAACATCTCTCTTGAATTGAGGAGCCCAGAACTGGACACAGCACTCAGGGTGTGGCCTGAGCAGTGCTGAGCACAGGGGCAGAAGAACCTCCCTTGTCCTGCTGCCCACACTGCTCCTGAGCCAGCCCAGGATGCCATTGGCTCTCCTGACCCCCTGGGCACACTGCTGCCTCATCTTCAGCTATTCTCTACCAGCAACCCCAAGTCCTTTTCCTCCTGGCTGCTCTCAGCCACTCAGTCCCCAGCCTGTAGCACTGCTTGGGGTTGTTGTGGCCAGAGTGCAGAACCCTGCACTTAGCCTTGTTCAGTCTCATCCCATTGGCCTCTGCCCACCCATCCAGCCTGGCCAGGTCCCTCTGCAGGGCTCTCCTACCCTCCAACAGCTCCACACCTGCTCCTAGCTTGGTGTCATCTGCAAACTTACTGATGCTGGACTCAATTCCCTGGTCCAGATCATCAATAAAGATAGTGACCAGGACTGGGCCCAGCAATGGTCCTTGGGGAACACCACTAGTGCCAAGACTAGTGAGTTCTCTTCACTCTCTGTTCAAGTTGCTGAAGGATTTTCATCAACCTCACAAGCGGCGAATGAAGCCGACAGACTCCCTATAAAAGACATTTCTGAAACCATTGAATATTCCATTGTATAGAGACACTCTGTAAAATAGTGCTGCTAACCACATCAAAGGACTTGCGTGGAGAGTTGTAAATAAGTCTGGGGGAATTGTTTTGTGTATGTTAATAAATTATGTAATAACTTTAAAATCAGCCTCATTGCATTTTACCCCAAACTCACATCTCAACTAGTCCCCTTCACAACAGGTATCTCTGGAGATCCTTTCCAACCTCTGAAGTTTATCAGCATCATTCCATATCACAGAATCACAAAAGGACTAGGTAAAGATTAATTACATCAGAAGTAATCAAAACACATTAAAAAGATTCCTAGCAAGCAGCACTCAAATCAGAAATACATTATTAAAGCCTGGTATTATTAAAAAGATCTTTGAATTAGTCTCTCCTTGTTTATTATCTGGGCAAACACGGAATCACAGCACCTCACAGGTTGCAAGGGACCTCCAGAGATCACCAAGTCCAACCCCCCTGCCAAGGCAGGGTCATCCTGGGTAGTTCACACAGGATTTTGTGATCTACAACCTCCCTGGAGGTATTCAAAGCTTCAAGGAGACCTTGGAGTAGCCTTCCAATATCTGAAGTGAGCTATAGAAAAGCTGAGGAGGGACTATTGACAAGGTCTTGTAACAAGAGGATGAGGAGGAATGGGAGGGGAGATTGAAACTGGATGTTAGGAAGAAGCTCTTTGCAGCGAGGGTGGTGAAACACTGGCACAGGTTGCCCAGGGACGTTGTGGAGCACAGAATGGGATCCTAGATCACAGGTTGGAAGGGACCTTTAAACGTCACCCAATGCAACGCCACTGCAATCAGGAGGACATCTACTAGAGCAAGCTGCTCAGAGCCTCAAACAACCTGGCCCTGAATGGTGCCAAGGATGGGCGAGACACTGGAACAGGTTTCCCAGGGAGGCTGTGGATGTTCTCTCCCTGGAGATGTTCAAGGCCAGGTTGGATGAGATCTTGAGTGACCTGTTCTAGTGGGAGGTGTCCCTGCCTATGGCAGGGGGTTGGAACTGGCTAAGCTGTGAGATCACTTCCAACCTAAACCATTCTGTGACTCCATGAAAGACCTTTAAGACAGAGTCCAATATTTATCACACAAGTTTCTACTCCTTATTCTTTGAGCTATACTTCAAGCAGGTTTTTTTTGGGGGGATGTGGAAGAGGGGGGGGGGGGGAAAAACACCACAAATCACAGTATGAGTTCATGAAACAATGCATGAATAAGTCATTTCCTGCTTTAAATACACCTCTGAGTAAATGATCCAGAGCCTTTTCAAGAACCATTTACATAACAGTCGCTGATACAGGCTTCAAATTTTCATGTCAATCTCCACATGGCAGCTTAAATCACCCCATTTTCTTAAGTGAGGTGAGAGAAATTTTAAGAGCAGATTTGTTATTCCCCTCCACCACTTCCCTTAACTTCTAGAGCTCTCCTTTTAGGCACAAACCTTTTTACATTGAATTTCCTCTCTCTTTGCATCGTTAGGGGCAGCACAGACATGTCAGAGATGCTCTCTGTGTGTACAACCCATAATCCAAACGCAGTAGGGGTGCTGCCATTTCTTTTTTACCACTGCTAACACCAGGAACTTAAGCAACTGTCAATCCCACTTGGGAGTCTGCAGCTCTGAAAGTAACATTTGGAGGCTTTGCTAGACGTGAGCGACGGCATACAGCGGCACTACAGGGAAGGCACCTATGAATCACGAGGCACTTGATAGGTTACAAATAAATTTAGGTGGCTACCAGGCATAACTCGGGGGAAAGTAAATAAGAGAGAAGGATTTGGCTCCCACATGGATTTCTGAAGTGCTATAGAAAGACTTGTGCCTGCTTGTGCTGAGAAGACAAGGATGGGCTCAATGGCTAACCTCTTCCTTAGGTCTTGTTGGAGTGGGAGTAGCAGTAAGGAAAGGCAAGGACTGAGAATTGGCATCCAGAGCAGATCATAATATCAGTCAGGGTTGGAAGGGACCACAAGGATCACACAGTTCCAACCCCCCTGCCATGGGCAGGGACACCTCACACTAAATCAAGCTGTCCAGAGCCTCATCCAGCCTGGCCTGAAACACCTCCAGGGATGAAGCTTCCAACACCTCCTTGGGCAACCCCTTCCAGGCTCTCACAACCCTCATGCTGAACAACTTCCTCCTAACATCCAGTCTGAATCTACCAAATTGCCAGCTTTGTTCCATTCCCCCCATTCCTATCACTACCTGACAGCCTAAAACGTCCCTCCCCAGCTTTCTTGTAGCCCCCTTCAGATGCTGAAAGGCCACAAGAAGGTCACCTGAGAGCCTTCTCTCCAGACTGAACAGCCCCAAACCCCTCAGGCTCTCCTCACAGCAGAGCAGCTCCAGCCCTCTGATCATCCTCATGGCCTTTCTCTGGACACCTTCCAGCACCTCCATAGTCCTCTTGCAACAGTAGCTCCAAAACTGGACACACTACTCCAGGTGTGGTCTCACTAATGTGGAGCAGAGAAGGAGGATCACTTCCCTTGCCCTGTTGCCCACACTTCTCTTAATGTAGCCCAGGCTCTGGTTGTCTTTCTGGGCTGCAAGAGCACACTAATGGTTCATATTGAGCTTCTTATCCACCACCACCCCTAAGTCCCTCTCCTCAGGGCTGCTCTCAATCCAGTGTTTCTGGATATGGTTCCATGCTCTGAAGACACCAAAGGATGCATGCTGACTCAAGTGAGTCAACCTTTAAGGGCTCATATCACCAAGGGGTCACAAGCTCCATGCGCTAGCTCCATTCAGGGTGCTACAGGGCATTGCTGAAATGGTTTTCTTTGCCTCAGGGGCTGCTCTCAAGAGCTGCTCTTTCCCTTTGATTTCATAGATGGAGTCAAGGACTTCTGCTACAGGCCTAAGAACAGAGAGACAGTGTTCAGAGGAGCTTCTCTTGATATGTCTTTGAGTGCAAAGGTCTTGGAGTAGCAAGTAAAGGGCAGAGACCGAGGTTGTGGTCTCTAGTGCTACAAGAATCAATTTGGGGAGCAGCTTCTACATCTTCAACACACCTGATTATTTCTTCTTGATGAGCTAGGAATTTGGAGATGGAGGCTCCTATTACGAGACAGGTGGGGATACTGGAGTGTGTCCAGAGCAGGGCCACGAGGATGCTCAGAGGGCTGCAGCAGCTCTGCTATGAGGACAGACTGAAAGAGTTGGGGCTGTGCAGGCTGGGGAAGAGGAGGCTCCCAGGTGACCTTCTTGTGGCCTTGCAGTATCTGAAGGGGGCTACAAGAAAGTTGGGGGGGGACTTTTTAGGCTGTCAGGCAGTGATAGGAGTGGGGGGAATGGAACAAAAATGGAAATTTGGTAGATTCAGACTGGATGTTAGGAAGAAGTTGTTCAGCTTGAAGGTGGTAAGAGCCTGGAAGGGGTTGCCCAAGGAGGTGTTGGAAGCCTCATCCCTGGAGGTGTTTCAGGCCAGGCTGGATGAGGCTGTGGGCAGCCTGCTCTAGGGTAGGGTGTCCCTGCTCACAGCAGAGGGGTTGGAATCACATGATCCTGTTGTCCCTTCCAACCCAGACTGCTTCTGTGATTCTAAAAGAGCCTGCCCATAGCAGTTGGCACTTTTCTTTGATTGATGTGAGAGAACTCATGGACCAGGAGACAAATTCCCAAAGACACAGCCATGTTTCTTTTCATTTTGACTTTGAGTGCAGATGCCAAAGAAGAGGACAATTGACTTTGATGTGCCCTGCTCCCAGACAGAGGAGGCAGCAGTTGTGGCCCTGAGAGACTGAAACCACTGAAAAGACCATTCTTCAAGTTCATTGTAGAGGCCATAGCCTTGTAGGTGTTGAGTCCTGAATACAAAGAGATTTAAAACAGAGCAGGGCAGAAGACAAGGCAAGTGGGGGGAGGGAAGTTGTCAGGAGGCTAATCCCAGGCTGAAACATAAAAAGTATAAGAAAGAGGCAATGGAAGCTCCCAATCATATTCAAAGGGAATCTGCAAGGAGTCAGAGGGTGAAGACCTTATCCTAAAGCAGCTGAGCATGAGCAACCAGGTCACTTAAGCATCTGGAAGGGCCTGAGAAGGAGGGGTGCAATCCATCATTTTTATTACCAGTTGTGTCCTGCATAGGAAAGGGGAGAAGCTTGGAGTCAGCCCTGTGCTGGGTAACAGTGGTGGGAGCTGTCAGGCAACCTTCATGCATGAGGACAACGCTGCCAGAGGAGAGGAAACCGCACAGAAGCCGAAAAGAGAAAAACCAGGGGAAACCAGAAGGAAAACTGCTTCTTGGTTTTGCTGCAGTCATCCCAGCACTGTCTGCTGGTGGGAGGAAGTCAAGATTCGATCAAAATTTCAACAGGTAGTGGTGCCAAGTCTGTTGCACAACAAGCTCTGGAGAGTTTAGAGAACACATCAGTCACAGCTCCACGGCACGTTAGCGCCGCTCGCTTCTGCGAGGGAGAGCAAGCAGCATTGTTCAACTTCTAATCAAGTTGAACAACCCAAAAAGTAAAAGAGCAATAGGAAACATGCACACACTCTGTCTCCCATCACAAAACACATTAGCAAGACACAAATGTTTGTGATTAATTCATTCACAATCTTCTTCCCATCATCTGTCTTGCTACAGCAGAATAAAGCTCAAGCCATTGTTTTCCCCCACCAAAGATGCAGGAGAGGCGACATCCTGGCACCTCAGCTAACAGGTAAACCAGAAAGAACAGCAGAGAGGGTTTGAGGTTTTCCAGCAAACATCTGCAGCAATTTCACCTATTCGGTGAGAGCTTCAAACTGTCTGCAGAAGGAGAGGATTTATGAGACGCTTGGCAAAGGCAGCAGCATTCGCCGCATGTTGACTGACAGAAGATTCAATAATACCACAGAGTTTTAGGGCTCAAAGCTCCTAAATCAGGTCATGAAAATACAGAGAGTGGATATCTTTACCACAGGGATACACCAAAGTGGACATGACAACAACTAAGTGACAATCTGCACGATACACAAGGAGAGGAAAAGCTTTTTCTTTGCTAAAGGATTAAAATCAAACCACTTCAAGCCTCCTATACTTCAGAAGAAGCTTTTTTCCAAGCTATTTCAATTAAGCCTAACAAACTCTTCCCCAAAAGAAAAGAAACCTTTCAGATTGTTCCAGATCTCACCTGACTCTGTTCTACATTTTCAGGCAAGAGAAAGGAAGAAGAGGGGAGGGGGAAGAAGCAAAAAAGTTATTTTGCTTGGCAAATCTGCATAATTAAAACCGCTCCTGTCTTCTGATTGATAAAGTTTCCAAGTGACAGCTTTGCAGCAAGCTGCCTCCCACACAGCAGCAATTTGTAAAAGCCTTTCAGAGTTTTATGTAACTAAGGAGGGAAGGGGGAAAAAAAAAAACCCAGAGAGAAGTCAAAATCATCATCCCAGTTGCTTTCACCCAGGTCTTTCTTGCCAGTGCCTCTTTAATTGCAACTGCAAGGAGCTGCAACAAATACATGCTTGAACAAAAGATTCATTTAAATACCAATAATTATGCCTAATTATGAGAAACTGACTGACAGCAAAGGCTTTTTGCTCCCCCCCCCACCCCAAACTCTGCTCTTAGTTTGTGTTTAGCAAGTTTTGAAACCATTCTATGTTTAAAGCTCAGCTTAACCCTGATGTCTTTTCCAAGTACATCCGGACAGAGAGTGATTGGCATTGGAATGGGCTGCCCAGGGAGGTGGTGGAGTCGCTGTCCCTGGAGGTGTTGAAGCAAAGCCTGTATGAGGCACTTAGTGCCATGGTCTGGTTCATTGGCCAGGGCCGGGTGCTAGGTTGGGCTGGATGAGCTTGGAGGTCTCTTCCAACCTGCTTGATTCTAAGATTTGCTGCTGGCTCTGACAGGGTTTGCAAGCCTCACAGGAGCATATCCCAAAGAAGCTTTAGCAAGAAGAAAAGGAAAGATGGCATTTGCTCTTTCACTGGGATTGGAAGAAGGCAAATCCCTGTTTGTTTTCTATTTTCAGCCACACAGGATGTTAAACACTAGAGGGAGTGCAGGAGAGAGCTGAATAATTCCTTCCCACAAAACGAGGAACAAGATTTAAATGTGACTGTGAGCTGTGAAGGTTTCAGCTCAATATAGAGGGCCTGGATATCTCCACAGATTTCTGAAAGCTGCTGGGGGTAGGAGAGTTAGCCAGGCCACACACCTAATTTCTTCTTTACTAAGACTTCTAAGAGCTCCAGCTCTTAGTAGAAAGAGAGGTTCAGGGCAGACCTCATTGCTGTCTACAACTACCTGAAGGGAGGCTGTAGCCAGGTGGGGTTGATCTCTTCTGCCAGGCAAGCAGCAATAGAACAGGGGGACACAGTCTCAAGTTGTGGTGGGGGAGGTCTAGGCTGGATGTTAGGAGGAAGTTGTTGTCAGAGAGAGTGATTGGCATTGGAATGGGCTGCCCAGGGAGGTGGAGTTGCTGTCCCTGGAGGTGTTCAAGCAAAGCCTGCATGAGGCATCAAGATGGCAGAGACCTCCAATCTCATCCAGACTAACCTAGTACCCAGCCATAGACAATCAACCAGACCATAGCACTAAGTGCCCCAGCCAGGCTTTGCTTCAACACCTCCAGGGACAGTGACTCCACCACCTCCCTGGGCAGCCCATTCCAATGCCAATCACTCTCTCTGACAACAACTTCCTCCTAACACCCAGCCTAGACCTCCCCCACCACAGCTTGAGACTGTATCCCCTCATGTTGCTGGCTGCCTGGCAGAAGAGCCCAACCCCACCTGGCTACAGCCTCCCTTCAGGTAGTTGTAGACAGCAATGAGGTCTGCCCTGAGCCTCCTCTTCTGCAGGCTGCACATCCCCAGCTCCCTCAGCCTCTCCTCACAGGGCTGTGCTCCAGGCCCCTCACCAGCTTTGTTGCCCTTCTGTGGACATGTCCTAGTACCCCAACATCTCTCCTGAACTGAGGGGCCCAGAACTGGACGTTCTCCAGAAGTTTTGTCCCACTCCCACCATTCTACGATTCATTCCATACCAGTTTCCTGTCCTTATGCAAAGGAGAGCTGAGCCAATTAGCTGTACCCCATGCCTGAAGTCTGAAGACTTTCATTGCAAGACTGAGGACTTTTGTTTCCTCCCAAGGATGACAGGAGCCTGAATGATGAAGTAAAATTGCTGAAGACAGCCAACCTGGAATACCCTTTGCCAGACACATTTGAATGATTTTCTTTTTCACAGTCAGTAGACTTCTCTCTTTTGTTCCAGCTCTGTTGTGATCTTTCAGCATCCAAGAATTGCTTGATTCAGGAGTTTGTCAGATAAAAGAGATTTCATCTCAAGAGGAGGCTTTCATTTAGGAGTGATTTGTTCTTGGTAGAGAGTATTCTTAACAGCAATTCTATATTAAATGTTGTATTATGCAAACCACAGTGCTAAATACTGACTCCAAGCATCTTTTTTTGCTAGGTACTTGCAAGTGGAACTTGGCTTTTCAGCCTTCTCAGTAAAAGGAAACAATCACTTGGTGTCCCTGCCTATGGTGGGGAGTTGGAACTAGATGAGCTTTGAGGTCCCTTCCCACCTAAACCGTTCTATGATTCTATGACTTCCTCTCCATATCTTCAAGCTCCAAAGAGATCAAATTCCTTTATGGGAAAGAGAAGGGGGAGGAGGAATTTAGACTTTGATTCTGTCTGATTTTTGGTGTACATTTGGTTATGTGAGACTCCTTCAAAGAGTGGCTTTGGCAAAAGAAGATGTTTAGGTGGTGGCAGTGGTCTCCTCCATCTGCAGCACTCAACACCACAGCTGCCAGCTGTGTGGAGGAATATCACACTGCAGAGAGATTGTGTCTGCAAAGCAGTGACAATGGAATGCTCATTTAGAATCACAGAATAAATCAAGCAGGTTGGAAGAGACTTCCAAGCTCATCCAGGCCAAAACAGCACCCAGCCCTAGACAATCAACCAGATCATGGCACTAAGTGCCCCAGCCAGGCTTTTTTGAAGTACTGCAGGCACAGCAACTCCACCACCTCCCTGGGCAGCCCATTCCAATGCCAATCACTCTCTCTGACAAAAACTTCTTCCTAGCATCCAGCCCCTGTCACAGCTTGAGACTTTGTCCCCTTGCTCTGTTGCTGCTTGCCTGGCAGAAGAGATCAACCTCACCTGGCTACAACTTCCCTTCAGGTAGCTGTATACAGCAATGAGGTCTGCCCTGAGCCTCCTCCTCTTTTTCCATCCTTTTAGTTTTTATATCAGCAGTCCTTCGGGCCTGACTCTGTTTCTGTTCTGCACACTGGTACAGTTGAACTCGCTTCAGATGCAAAACCTGAACCTCCCTCTTCATTTTGTCACCTATCTCAAAACTGAGATGGAAACAATTTGGAGAGTCTCTTCAACACAGGCTTTTTGTTTTAATTGAACTTCCCCCTTTCCCACAGGAAAGCCAATGCAGTATGATTTGCCAGTACTAACACTCAAATTCTTTGGCTAATTAATTTTTTGTACCTGAAACTGAATATAGCTGAGTTTTCCCCCCCCCCCCCTCCCCCCCACCACCCAAGTATTCAAATGCCTCCCTCTCCAAAACTCAATCCTTGCAATACAAAACCAAAAAGGGGTTAAAGAAGTCTCCAGGAATTAGAGAACTTCACAGGCATTAGAAGGTTTAGCAGGGATTACTTCAGAGGGTTATGAAAGTCTTTTATCTCCATAGAGTCAGTAGCTAAAATGCATGCAAAGTCTGGAGCCAGCATGAGCTTCCATTCTGGAAATGCCTCATGGTAACACAGGAACTTGTGAACTTCTCAACCTCATTGTCCCCACTAAAATGCAGGAGCCATGTTAAAATCAATTTTCACAAGCAGAGCTGAGATAGGTTAGTGGTATGATTAGATAAATCCATCAGAGCTGAAAGAATCAACTTTCATGCACTTCACAGCCTTAAAGGACTCATTTCATGCCAGGAGAAGCACTGGAGATGAGCA
Source organism: Pogoniulus pusillus (assembly GCF_015220805.1). Classification (NCBI taxonomy): domain Eukaryota; kingdom Metazoa; phylum Chordata; class Aves; order Piciformes; family Lybiidae; genus Pogoniulus; species Pogoniulus pusillus. Next base: position 4,048,523 of record NC_087265.1, read on the forward strand.
GGGTTTCCATCCCCGCAAATATTGCTGACCTTAGCTTTGTAAAATCAAGGTAAACTATTTAAATCACGGAATTAACCAGGCTGGAAAAGACCTTCAAGATTGAGTCCAAACTAACGCCTTCTAATTAACCCAACCACGGCACTAAGTGCCTCATCCAGTCCTCTTTCAAACGCCTCCAGGGATGGGGACTCCACCACCTCCCCGGGCAGCCCATTCCAATGCAAATCACTATCCTGCTATGCCTTAACTCTCCACAAACACCCAACCTTTCACACGAATGCTTGCAGATACTTCCAACTCTCCCACAGCATCTAGCAAATCATAGGCTCATAGAATGGTTCAGGTTAGAAAGGACCCCCAAAGGTCATCCTGCGGTCAGCACGGACATACAATCATGCAGCTTGGAAGAAACCTCCAAGCTCATCCAGTCCAACCTAGCACCCAGCCCCAGCCAATGAACTAGACCATGCTACTAAGTGTCTCATCCAGACTTTGACATCCCCTGTTCGATCAGATTGCTCAGACCCTTCTCACTCCTGACCTTGAGTACCTCCAGGGATGGCACCTCAACTACTGGCCTGGGCAACCTGCTGCAGTGTTCCACCACCTTCACAGTGCAGAACTTTTTCTCAACATCTATATCCCCTCTCTAATGCCAAACCACTTAGTCTGTCACTATACACCTTTGTAAACAACCTCTCTGCAGCCTTCTCACAGCCCCCCTTCAGGTACTGGAAGGCTGCTATTAGGTCTCCCCAGAACATTCTCCCAGCCTGCCCTCACAGCAGAGCTGCTTCAACCCCCAGACCATTTTCATGGCCCTCCCATGGAGCCATTCCCTTAGGTCTTTGTCCTTCTTGTGTTGAGAGCCCCAGAGCTAGATGCAAGAGCCCCAAGGGAGGACTTACCAGAGCAAAGCTGCACAGTTCCCTCTCTCTAGCTTCTGGCCATGCTTCTTTTGATGATTCCAGACAAGACGGAGAAGCAATCCCAGGATGTCAGCCCCCATTTTGGGCTGAAAGTGTACACTGCTGACACAAATCCATCTTCTCATCCACCAGAACTCCTAAGTGCTTTCTGCAGAGCTGCTTTCTAACACCTTAACCCCACGCCAGCCTGGACTTAAAATGAGGATTGCTCTGACGCAGGTGCAGGACCCTGCACTTAGTCTCGTTAGAGCTCACAAGCTTCACCTGGGCTTGCTCCTCCATCTTGTCCAAGATCATCAACAAGCTCACAAGCTTCACCTGGGCTTGCTCCTCCATCTTGTCTAGGATCATCAACAAGCTCACAAGCTTCACCTGGGCTTGCTTCTCCATCTTGTCTACAACCATAGGATGCTTTAGGTAGGAAGTGACCTCAAAACTCATCCAGTTCCAAGCCCCTGCCATAGGCAGGGACACCTCCCACTAGAACAGGTTGCTCAAGGCCCCATCCAACCTGGCCTCAAACACCTCCAGGGAGGTTGTGGAGAATGACAGAATGTGATCAAAGATCACATTCTATGCTTCTGTCCTCCACAACCTCCCTGGGCAACCTGTGTCAGTGTCTCACCACCCTCACTGCAAAGAATCCTTTCCTAGAATCCAGATTTAATCTCCCCTCTGCCAGTTTAAACCCATTTCTCCTCATCCTGTCATTACAGGACCTTGTATATAGTCCCTCCCTGTCCTTCCTGTAGCCCACTTGAGATACTCCAAGGTCTCCTGAAAGCCTTCTCTTCTCCAGGCTGCAGAGCCTCAACTCTCTCAGCCTGTCTTCATAGCATAGCTGCTGCAGTTCTCTGAGCATCATCACAGCCTCCTCGGGACTGGCTCAAACAGTTCCATGTCCTTGTGTTGGGGGCTCCAGAACTGCACACAGGACTCCAGGTGGGGTCTGCGGAGAGCAGAGCCAAGGGGCAGACTCTCCTCCCTTGCCCTGCAGCCCAGCACATAGTCCTTTTGGGTAACATTCCATTTTTCTAGCATATTGACAGCACCACTCAGCCTGGTGCCATCCTCGAAATATTCCTCACTCTGGATTTTCACCTGGCTGGTAAAGCAATCTTTCAAGTTCCCCTTGCTGATAGCACAGTGAAGATCAGCAAGGTCTGCAATAAGCTTAACCCATTTACTCTACAGACACAAATGCTGCTGTGCAATGCCAGGAGTGTAGAGAGGGTCACATTGCATGCCCAGGTGGGACAGGGCAGTTCTTCAGCAGCACAAAGGACCAGAGTTGAAGGCTGTCACTATCCACTAGGTCCCACTGCATTAGACTTCTGGCTGTTCACCCAGTGGAATTGCCTCTCCACTCTTATTCTGCTTTCCTTTCACAGCAGGGCATCATAGGGAAGTGACACACCAAGACAGAAGGTAATGTTTCTCCACACCTCCAGCTGTGCCATGTCCCTCAGTAACAAATGCACCCAATAAGCTGCAGAACAGTTGTTTTCTTTCTCATGCATAGTTCTGGGAGGAGAAAAAAGACTGGGCTTGATTTCCTCTTTTCCTTTACCCTTTCTACACCAGCACTTATCCAGCTGAAAGCTTTCAAAGATTTGAGACCCTTAAAGAGACAAAGAAGCACCTGCTGAATGGATGATGGCAACACTGTGCTGTGCCTTGGCTCATTTCTTCATCTTTAGGGCATTCTGATCACTCACACCTCCGTTCCAATGGAGCATTTGTGCACATTTGACACTGCACTGCTCACACACCAAAGTCAGATGTGGACCATTTCACACGAGGATAGAAGTTGCAGCTGCATATATTGTGGGATATGTCCTTGTTTGGGGCAGGGGGGGTTGAAACCAGATGGTCTTCAAGGTGCCTTTCAACCCTAACCAATTTATGAATCACAGAATCAAGCAGGTTGGAAGAGACCTCCAAGATCAGTCAGTCCAATCTAGCACCCAGCCCTGGCCAATCAACCAGACCATGGCACTAAGTGTCCCAGCCAGGCTTTGCTTCAACACCTCCAGCCACAGCCACTCCACCACCTCCCTGGGCAGCCCATTCCAATGCCAATCACTCTCTCTGGCAACAACTTCCTAACAACATCCAGCCTAGACCTCCCCTGGCACAGCTTCAGACTCTGTCCTCTTATTCTGTTGCTGCTTGCCTGGCAGAAGAGCCCAACCCCACCTGGCTGCAGCCTCCCTTCAGGTAGCTGCAGACAGCAATGAGCTCTGCCCTGAGCCTCCTCTGCTGCAGGCTGCACACCCCCAGCTCCCTCAGCCTCTCCTCACAGGGCTCTGCTCCAGGCCCCTCACCAGCTTTGTTGTCCTCCTCTGGACACCTTCCAGCACCTCAACATCTCTCTTGCATTGAGGAGCCCAGAACTGGACACAGCACTCAATGTGTGGCCTGAGCAGTGCTGAGCACAGGGGCAGAAGAACCTCCCTTGTCCTGCTGGCCACACTGCTCCTGAGCCAGCCCAGGATGCCATTGGCTCTGCTGCCCATCTGGGCACACTGCTGCCTCATCTTCAGCTACTCCCTACCAGTGCCTCATCCAGGCTTTTCTTGAACACCTCCAGGGATGGTGACTCCATCACTTCCCTGGGCAGCCCATTCCAATGGCATCTCACCCTCCTTTGAAGGCTTCTCTTTTCTCTGCCTGGGCTGTATGACAGAGACTATCCCCTCCCAAGCACAGACACAAACCTGCCAATTCTCAGCAAAGCAAAATGCTGCTTGTTCAGCCTGGAGAAGAGAAGGCTCCAGGGAGACCTAATAAACAGCCTTCCAGTACCTGAGGGAGACCAAAAGAAGACTGCAGAGGGACTGCTTACAAAGGTCTGCAGTGGTAGGGCGGGAGGTAATGGTTGGAAATGAGAAGAGATTTAGATTGGATGTTAGCAACAAGTTCTTTACATGAAGGTTTAAATTGGAACAGGTCACCTAGTCGAGACTCTATGCTGGGATATGTTCCAGGTCCAGCTCAGCAAGCCTCTGGGCAGTCTGATCTAGAGGAGGATGCCCCTGCTGACTGCAGGGGGGTTGGACTAGAGGACCTCTGGAGGTCCTTCCAACCCAAACCCTTCTTTGATCCTGTCAAACACTCACCCATAAACTATCTTCCTTCTCAGTCATTATGTCTATAGTAGAAAACACCTTTCTGGGTCTGAGTCTTATGGTTAATACAGCACTGCAGGAAGTGATTGAATTTAGCCCTGTTAAATTAATGTGAATTCACAATACATTAACATTCAGGCAAAGCTCTCATGACACAAACTACAGATAGTTAATGAAAATGGGAAGGAAGGCTTTGGAGTTTGTTTTTTTTTTTCTCTCCTGATGGATCATGTCTCAAAGACCAAGAGGAGCTGACAGGGTCTGTGAACTCCCTCTGGTGCAGACACATCACAACAGCCTTGGCTGCTCTGCTGGAGCCTGTCCTGAAAAGAGACTTTTGGCAAAACATGAATATTTCTGAATTCTGAAGCAGGTTTCATGTTGCACAGTGTAGCTCTTCTGACTTAAATCTTACCCAGACTGAGGTGGCTTTGTCTTAGAGCTTTAGCTTTCAGGAGACATTCATCAAGCAGTCTGTCATCTGTCAAACATAAATCAACAAACCTCTGCTGAGTAGAGTTGGGTTTGGGGGGTTTTCTTGTTAATTACTAGGAAAGAAAAAACTTCAGAGGTAGGTATGCAACTCTCTTGGGCTCCCTTTTTTTGGCTGCTTATGTTTTTCTCTTGGTCAGAAGGCTGATGGTTTGGAGATGTGGGGTTGGAGCTTAGAAATTAGCATGGTTAGATGGCCATAACTCAAGGGCAGTGCAGGATCCTTGTGGCTGCCACACCAGAGCACCAGCTGAGAATGCAGCAGAGTGATCCTTCTGTTATTTTCCAACCCGCAAGGGGAAGAAGTGACACCTAAGGCTATGTCTACATTATTTATACCACTTTGAGAGATTAAATCTTTACCAGGAGGATGAGCTTTTAAAACATGCCTGGAGACGTTGAAAGATTCCACAGGTGCAAAGGAAAAGCTTCTCTTTGTAGTGTGAAAACAAAATTAAAATGTCATTTTTACATTTTAATGGCAGCTAGGGTTTCTGCTTAAAACAAATCCTTGACTGGACATGTTGGCTTTGTTTATTTCTTTTTAAATCACATATTCTGCTTTCTTTTTGGAAGGCACCAGAGCAATATCTGTCTGCATATCTGGGTGGCAGGCATGCGTGTGTATGTGTGTGTGTGTGTGTACAGATGTGCAGGTAGATGTGTGGTTTATCTGCACATGTACCTGCAAAAATATATCACAGGCTCAGAGAACCCAGGTTGGAAAGAACCTGAAGGATCATCTGGTCCAATCTTTCTGGGCAAAAAGCACAGTCTAGACAAGCTGGCCCAACAGACTGTCCAGGTGGATATTAAAAGCGCCCAACGAGGAGGACTCCACACCACTTCTTTGGACAGCAAGTTCTGCGTGGGCCAGCAATGGGCCTTGTGGCCAAGACAGCCAATGGCAGCCTAGGGGACATCAGGAAAAGTGTGGCCAGCAGGGCTAGGGAGGTTCTTCTCCCTCTCTGCCCTGCTGAGATCACACCTGGATTACTGTGTCCAGTTTTGGGCTCCCCAGTCCAGCAGAGAGCCATGAGGATGAGAGGGGGTCTTGAGCATCTCCCCTACAAAGAGAGACAGAGAGCCCTGGGGCTGTTCAGTCTGGAGAAGTGAAAGCTGAGAGGAGATCTGATCAATGTCTATGAATGTCTGAGGGCTGAAGGTCCAGTGCCTAAGGCCAATCTCTTCAGTGGTCAGCAGAAATAAGCCAAGGAGCAGCAGCTACAAACTGGAACAGAGAAGGTTGCAGCTGAACATCAGGAGAAACTTCTTTGCAGTGAGGGTGCCAGAGCCCTGGAGCAGGCTGCCCAGAGAGGCTGTGGAGTCTCCTTCTCTGCAGACTTTCCAAACCTGCCTGGGTGCACTCCTGTGTGAACTACCCTAGGGGATCCTGCCTTGGCAGGGAGGTTGGACTGGATGATCTCTGGAGGTCCCTTTCAACCTCTAATGTTCTGTGACTCTGTGATTACTGCAATGTCTGATTGCCCTTGTGAAAAATGTTCCTCCTGTGTCCACTCATCATCTCCTCTAGGGTAACTTGGCCCCACCACCCCTCATCTTTTCTCTGTGACTCCTTTAAGAAGGGAGTCCCCATCTTCTTTGTTGCCACCCTTGAAATACTGGAACGTGCTGATAATGTCAGCTCTGAGCCTTCTTTTCTCAAGGCTGAACAAACCCCATTCTCTCAGCCTTCTGTCATACAGCATCTTCCCAATCCTTGGATCATCTTGGTGAACTTTCTCTGGTCCTCCTTTAGCCTGACAATACATATATTTTTTTTTTTTATAGCAAAGAACAAAATTGTAGAGTCATAGAATGGATTAGTTTAGAAAGGACCTCAGAGATCATCTGTTTGGGTCATAACAACCCCCACCAAAAAATGCTGTGGCCAGCAGGAACAGGGAGGTGATTGTCCCCTTGGACTCAGCTTTGGTGAGGGCACACCTCAAGTATTGTGTTCAGTTTTGGGCACTGCAATATAAGAGAGATGTGGAAGTGCTGGAGCGAGTCCAGAGGAGGGCAACAAAGCTGGGGAAGGACCTAGAGAATAAATCTTATGAAGAGCAACTGAGGGAGCTGGGGATGGGTAGTGTGAGGAAGAGGAGGCTCACGGGGGACCTCACTGCTCTCAACAACTACCTGAAGGGAGGCTGTAGCCAGGTGGGGTTGGGCTCTGCTGCCATGCAACCACCAACAGAACAAGGGGACACAGTCTCAAGGTGTGCCAGGGGAGGTCTAGGCTGGATGTTAGGAGGAAGTTGTTGTCAGAGAGAGTGATTGGCATTGGAATGGGCTGCCCAGGGAGGTGGTGGAGTTGCTGTCCCTGGAGGTGTTGAAGCCAAGCCTGGCTGGGGCACTTAGTGCCATGGTCTGGTTGATTGGCCAGGGCTGGGTGCTAGGTTGGCCTGGATGATCTTGGAGGTCTCTTCCAACCTGGTTGATCCTATGATTATGATTCTGGTTTCTGCACATCTAAAGACTGTTTACTCCTCTCACATCCCACATTTGGGATAGAACTCAGCACTGGAGGACAGACTCCAGTGAAGTTATTCCTCCCATCATAAAAATCCTCATCTATATTATAGGCCATGCCAACAGAACACACTGCCTCCTGATTTAGTGGCTTTTAAATTTTGGTCAAATCATTAATGACTTACATTTCTCTGACAACCTTAGCTTAGACTGTAAAACCATCTGCAGACATCAAGCAGCTTGAAATATAGCTGGAAACAAAGTAAATCAGCTCGCTGGAAACTTCAGGGCTCCTCCTGTGCTGTCAGAAATATGGAAAACAAAGAAGGAGGAGTGGTGAGGTCCTTGTGTGGGGCTGTGAAGCTGCCCAAGATGGATGAACTTGAATGTCTTTGGAATCTGATTTATGCACATATATTTCTTAAGGATTGCTGAGGCGATTTGTACACGTGGGGGCTGCAGCTGAAGTGGCAAAAATGGCTGTGATTATCTTATTGCCATGGAAGATCCATGTCCTGGCTTGCCCAGGCATAGAATCATAGAATCATAGAACCAAGCAGGTTGGCAGAGACCTCCAAGCTCATCCAGTGCAACCTAGTATCCATCCCTAGACAATCAACCAGACCATGGCACTAAGTGCCCCAGCCAGGCTTTGCTTCAACACCTCCAGGGACGGCGACTCCACCACCTCCCTGGGCAGCCCATTCCAATGCCAATCACTCTCTCTGCCAACAACTTCCTCCTAACATCCAGCCTATATTTCTCCCTGCACAACTTAAGACTGTGTCCCCTTGTTCAGTGGCTGCTTGCCTGGCAGAAGAGACCAACCCTCATGACCCCACGGTCCCCTTCCCTCTGCTGCAGGAGTGGGGTTGGGAAGCAGAGTGCAGGGAGAAGACAAAAGCCTTGGAGACACCCACTTTGAAGGTCCATGACTAGCCCAAACTTGTCCATCCCAAGTAAGGGAAAGCAAGCTCCTGACTTCATCTAATAAGGTCGGGTTTGGCATTCTGATCAGTGAATGTCTGTGGCCAAAGAGGCCACATGTTCAGGCAAACAATAAATAGGCTTTTGCCACATGCCTGATGACCTTTGCCTGCTCTGCCCTGCCACATCATGCTCTGCTTTTGCCTGCAATGACTTCCAAGACACTGACAGAACTCCCTTAGAATCATAGAATCATAGAATCAAGCAGGTTGGAAGAGACCTCCAAGCTCATCCAGTCCAACCTATCACCCAGCCCTAGCCAGTCAACCAGACCATGGCACTAAGTGCCTCAGCCAGGCTTTGCTTGAAGACCCCCAGGGACGGTGCCTCCACCACCTCCCTGGGCAGCCCATTCCAATGGGAAATCACTCTCTCTGTGAAGAGCTTCTTCCTAACATCCAGCCTAGACCTACCCTGGCACAACTTGAGACTGTGTCCCCTTGTTCTGTTGCTGGTTGCCTGGGAGAAGAGGTCACCCCCCACCTGGCTACAATGCCCCTTCAGGTAGTTGTAGACAGTAATAAGATCACCCCTGAGCCTCCTCTTCTCCAGGCTAAACAGGCCCAGCTCCCTCAACCTCTCCTCATAGGATTTGTGCTCCAGGCCCCTCACCAGCTTTGTTGCCCTTCTCTGGACATGTTCCAGAAACTCAACATCTTCAAGTACTTGGGCACTGCCTGATATTATTTTGTGAGTAAATATTCTGAGGCCCTCTCTAAGAAATTCTGGAACTAGATTCAACAGAAAGATGCAGCAGAAAGGAGCCTCTCAAGTGCCCTGGTAGGGAAGCACTATAATTCAAACTAAGAACCTCTTCCCAGTTTTAAGTTTAAAGCCTTTATATTTGCTAGTTGTCTCTTAGGTGTCCTAGGTTGCCTGCTCCCTGTGTGTATAAAAATCCACATAGCAAATATTGATTATTTATTTTGCATCATTCACAACACTTATAAAAAATTAATCAGTAAGAGGACAACTTCTGCTGTTTGTGACCATGGACTCGGTGTTTAAAAGGAGAGTGGATGTGGTGCTTGAGGCTATGGTCTAGTGATGAAGGATGCTGGGATAGAGGTTGGATTGGATGATGCTGGTGGACCTTTCCAACCATAGTGATTCATAGAAATGAGATGTTGTGCCAAGGGATTTGGTTTAGTCAAGGACTAGTCAGTGTGGAACTAATGATTGGACTCGAGGAGCTTGAAGGTCTTTTCCAAACTAAGAGATTCTGTGACTACAGCAAGCACTGCAGCAATGAGGAACTCAGAGAGCAGTGATTTACCTTTGGAATGAGCTGCCCAGAGAGGTGTTGAAGCAAAGCCTGGATGGGGCACTTAGTGCCATGGTCTGGTTGATTGGCTAGGGCTGGGTGCTAGGTTGGGCTGGATGAGCTTGGAGGTCTCTTCCTACCTGATTCATTCAATGATTCTATGAACTCACTATAAACTTTCTATATTGTGAGCTTCTGCTGGCTCTGCAGAACAGGAGGCTGTGGATGACTCCTTGCTGTGCGTGTTCAAGGCCAGGCTGGATAAGAATTTGAACAGCTGAGTCTGGCTGGGAGGCTTCCCTGACCATGGCAAGGAGGTTAGAGTAGATGATTCCTTCCAGCCCAAGCCATTCTATGACTCTTCTGAGGCTGTTTGGTTTGTGGAAGAGGAGGCTGAGGGGAGATCTCATTGCTATCTACAACTACCTGAAGGGACATTGTGAAGAGGCTGCTGCTGGGCTCTTCTCACAGGTCAGTGGAGACAGAACAAGGGGGAATGGCCTCAAGTTGGGACTGGAGAGGTTTAGATTAAACATTAGGAAAAAGTTTTTCATGGAGAGAGTGGTCAAGGCCTGGAATGAGCTGCTTAGGGAAGTGGTAGAGTCACCAACCCTGGATCTGTTTAAGGGTGGTTTGAATGTGGTGCTTAGGCATATGGGTAAGTTCAACTTACCCATATGTGTAGAGTAGCACATGACTGGCATTGGAATGGGTTGCCTGGGGAGGTGGTGGAGTTGCTGTCCCTGGAGGTGTTGAAGCAAAGCCTGGATTCTATGATTCTATGAAAGCATGAAAAAAAAAACCAATCTTAAAGGACTCCTAGGGGCAAGTTGACAGGTAGATATATTCTCCAAGAGTGATGAGACTCTTTTCAATATTTAATGCACAAAAAAAACATATGGAATGAAAAAATAAAGTGAAGTTGGCTTTTGCACAATAGCACAACACCATATTTTCTGTGTCTTTCTCTGTTGCAGCCACAGAACAGTAAGGGGGAAAAAAAAAACAAACAACCAAAAAGCAAGAAAAAGAAAGAAAATTACAGGCCTGGGTGCTAGGTTGGACTGGAAAAGCTTAGAGGTCTCTTCCAACCTGGTTTATTCTATGATTTTATGAAAATAGAATATCTTTCAATATCTATATTGATGATCTGGAGCTGAGGATTGAGTCCAGCATCAGTAAGTTTGCAGATGACACCAAGCTAGGAGCAGCTGTGGAGCTGTTAAAAGATAGGAGAACCCTGCAGAGGGACCTGGCCAGGCTGGATGGGTGGGCAGAGGCCAATGGGATGAGATTGAACAAGGCCAAGTGCAGGGTTCTGCACTTTGGCCACAACAACCCCAAGCAGCACTACAGGCTGGGGACAGAGTGGCTGAGAGCAGCCAGGAGGAAAAGGACTTGGGGTTGCTGGTAGAGAATAGCTGAAGATGTGGGAGCAGTGTGCCCAGGGGGCCAGGAGAGCCAATGGCATCCTGGGCTGGCTCAGGAGCAGTGTGGGCAGCAGGACAAGGGAGGTTCTTATGCCCCTGTGCTCAGCACTGCTCAGGCCACACCTTGAGTGCTGTGTCCAGTTCTTGGCTCCTCCATGCAAGAGAGATGTTGAAGTACTGCAGTGTGTCCACAGGAGGGCGACAAAGCTGGTGAGGGGCCTGGAGCACAGCCCTGTGAGGAGAGGCTGAGGGAGCTGGGGGTGTGCAGCCTGCAGCAGAGGAGGCTCAGGGCAGAGCTCATTGCTGTCTGCAGCTCCCTGAAGGGAGGCTGTAGCCAGGTGGGTTTGGTCTCTGCTGCCAGGCAAGCAGCAACAGAAGAAGGGGACACAGTCTCAAGCTGTGCCAGGGGAGGTCTAGTCTGGATGTTAGGAAGAAGTTGTTGTCAGAGAGAGTGATTGGCATTGGAATGTGCTGCCCAGGGAGGTGGTGGAGTCACCATCCCTGGAGGTGTTGAAGCCAAGCCTGGCTGGGGCACTTAGTGCCATGGTCTGGTTGCTTGGCCAGGGCTGGGTGCTAGGTTGGACTGGCTGAGCTTGGAGGTCTCTTCCCACCTGGTTGATTCTATGAAATGGCAGATTCCAAATCAGTTCTCGTGGTACTCTGAGCTTCTGCAAATAAACTCTTTCTATTCTTCCCTTCCCCCCTCCATTTTTTTTTCAGTGCAATCAATACAGGAGCTGTGGCTATCAATCTCCAGGCTATGTAGCAATATTTTATGTTCAAGCTGATAGCTCCATATGATGAATTATAGTCATTAGAAAGCATCAGAGTGCGTTGCCGTAGCGTCAGCACACTTGTAAGTGCTGCTGACAGAATGGAGTGGGAGGGTTTGCTTATTATTATTATGTGCCTTTGAGATGTAAATATTACCCTGAGCATTCACCATTCTTGACAGCCCATCAGAGCCACATTTCATTGTTGCATCCCTCCCCCCCACACCATGTCTGAGATGACATGAGAAGGCTATTCCCTCAATAAATGGTTTGTATCTGCAACATCTGAATGCAGCTTGGTGGGCAGACGTTTGGGTAGGTAACCATTTATGTTAGCTCAATCTGAAGATGACAAAAAAAATGTCATCTGAAGTATCTATCTGTTATTCAGGTACATTAAAATGGCCATAAAGACAGGATCATGACTGCAATGTGAATCACACCAGCACCTGTGAGTTAGAAAGCAAGATGGAATGGGCTGCCCAGGGAGGTGGTGGAGGCACCATCCCTGGTGGTCTTCAGGAAAAGCCTGGATGAGGCACTTAGTGCCATGGTCTGGTTGATTGGCCAGGGCTGGGTGATAGGTTGGACTGGATGAGCTTGGAGGTCTCTTCCAACCTGCTTGATTCTATGATTCTATGTGGTGTATGAAGAGGAGAGTGGCCAACAGGTTGAGGTGGGTTCTGCCTCTCTACTCTGCTCTAGTGAAGCTACACCTGGAGTACTGTGTCCAGTTTTGGGATTCTCAGTTCAAGAGAGATAGGGAACTAGTGAAGAGAGTCCAACAGAGGCTACAAAGATGCTGAGGGGCTTGAAGTACCTCTGTGAGGAAGAAAGGCTGAGAGCTTTGGGGCTGTGGAACCTGGAGAAGAGCAGCTCCAGCGGGAATCTGATCAATGCTCAGCAAGAGCTCCTGTGAGGAGCAAGAGGCTGGGACCAGACATTTTTCAGTGGTCCCCAGTGATAGGACAAGGGACAACAGCCACAAACTGGAACCCAGGAGGTTCCATCCAAAGATGAGGATAAACCTCTTTGACGTGAGAGTGTTGGAGCCCTGCAGCAGGCTGCCCTGAGAGGTTGTGGAGTCTCCTTCTCTGGAGAGATTCCAAAGCCACATGGACATTGTGATCCTGGGCAAGCTGCTGTGGGTGCCCTTATTTTAGCAGGGGAGTTGGACTGGATGATCTCCAAAATTTCCTTCCAACACCTACCACACTGGGATTCTGGGATGCTTTCACAAATAATTATGCATATAGCATAATAAAAGTCAGCTCAGTAACATGGAACTCCTGCATTTTGCAGCTTTAACAAGCTGCCAGAAGTCTGAACTGAACTAGTACAAGTGAGTCTGTGTGCCAGCAAAACAGAACAGCTTTGCCATCTCTGAGACCTTTCTTCTAACTCTTTTCTAAGTAAAAGCTTCTCTGCTCCTGCACTTGTAGCAGCCAACATAAAAGTGAAGCATCTTCAGATGGATTGAGGGACTAGGAATTAAAATAGGTCACTCCAATGCCTTTAATGTCACTAAAACCCACCCTAACAGGAGACATGCTTGAAGCACAGGCAGTAGAAATGGGTTTTGAAGCTACTCAGTTTGCTGTCTGAAGTGATAGGACCAACAGTGGGTAGAGGCAAGGTGAGAGGGAGAACAGGCTGGACCAGGGGAGCCAAGGAGTGGAGTAGGATAAAAGCCCTGGAATAAAGCCTGGGAGAAAATTCTAGTGAAGGCACTAGAAATGGAGAAAATGGGAAACAAGCTCCCCATCCTCCCTTTTAGTTCTGAGCTGTCTGGAGCTAATATTAGAGCTGCATTAGAAGGAAAAACTTTCACTCTTCAGTGTGCTTCTGATTTGAGAGGGACCTGGACACTGTGTTGTGCTCCTTTACCTGGTAATAAATAACATGGCCCAAAATGAGAACTTCTTGTGGCCTTTCAGTGCTTAAAGGGACTCTAAAAGAAAGATGGGGACAATCTTCTGAGCAAGGCAACAGGACAAGGGGTGATGGTTTTAAACTAATGATGGAGGTTTAGAACACAGAGAAGGAAGAAATTCTTTCTGAGAGTGGTGAGACCTTAGCCCAGGTTGCCCAGACAAGTGGGAGATGTCCCATCCCTGAAACCATTCCAGTTAGCTTGTTTGGGGCTCCAGTTGCAGATATTCCTGCTGACTGCAGGAGGGTTGGACTAGATGACCTTTAAAAGTCCCTTCCAACCTAAACTATTTAGTGACTCTTTGATTCTGTGCTGCAGTTGTTAGCTACAAACCTGAGCACAGGCTGCTTAGGCAACGCTTACCTCATTATGGCTGTTTTCTGCTGCATGGTCTGCAGAAGATTGTGAACCTCAAAGAAATCCCAGAGACAGCTGAAAACAGAAGAAGAAGTTGAGTTGTAGATCAAATAAAGAAATGAATAAATAAACTAACTCACAAGCAAATAAATAAACAGAGAAATACATTAGCAAGCTGGCAAATAAAGAAATAAATAGAAATAAAAGCCACACACAGCAAAAAAAAAATACAAAATCCAGACCAAAAAACATGGGAGGAATTAAATGAAATTATAAATCTGCATGGGGAAAAAAAATAAATGAGGAGGTCATGGCTAACTATTGGAATTTAGAGGAAGATTTTCTAGGCTGTTGCTGGAAGCAGGATCCAGGACTGCCACTGGCAGATGGATTCCAGGCCAGATGTTTGGAAACAATCAAAGGAGCAGCTCCTGACAAATTAGTTGGGACTTAATTATTGGTTGGGGTTTTTTTCCCTATAAAATCTTGCACAAATGTGAGCTTTGAAACTCTTTCTATTGATTTCCTACTAAAGTCTCTTAAACAAACTTGTGCCCTGCTTTTTAAAGCTGTGCACCCCTTTAATACCTATTTGCATCATTAATGGAATGTCACAAGAGACAATGTCAATGGAGTGTCATAAGAGTGCATTAAGAGGGGCACCAATCAGTACCTTAAATGAGATAACTTTGTGAGCATGGATAATAAAGAACTGTTCATTGCATTGATCTTAGCTGACTGCTTGGAATTCTTATGGAAAGGTCACTTTCAGATTTCTATTTGCTACTCAAGGAATAAGAATAAAGCACAACTGCTTTGATATATAGAATCATAGAATGGTTTAGGTTGGAAGGGACCTCAAAGATCAGCCAGTTCACACCCCCTGCCATGGGCAGGGACACCTCCCAATAGAACAGGTTGCTCAAGGACTCATCCAACCTGGTCTTGAACACCTTCAGGGAGGTTGTGGAGCACAGAAGCACAGAAAATGATCACATTCCACAACCCTCACCTGGCTAGAGCCTCCCTTCAGGGAGTTGTAGACAGCAATGAGGTCACCCCTGAACCTCCTCTTCTCCAGGCTAAACACCCCCAGCTCCCTCAGCCTCTCCTCATAGGGTTTGTATTCCAGGCCCCTCACCAGCCTTGTTGCCCTTCTCTGGACACCTTCCAGCACCTCAACATCTCTCTTGAATGGAGGAGCCCAGAACTGGACACAGCACTCAAGGTGTGGCCTGAGCAGTGCTGAGCACAGGGGCAGAAAAACCTCCCTTGTCCTGCTGGCCACACTGCTCCTGAGCCAGCCCAGGATGCCACTGGCTCTGCTGCCCACCTGGGCACACTGCTGCCTCATCTTCAGCACTCAGCTTCTCTAACACACAGCGTGGAAGTGAATTGAGCTCTAGCTTCTCTAACACACAGCGTGGAATTGAATTGAGCTCTAGCTTCTCTAACACACAGTGTGGAAGTGAATTGAGCTCTAGCTTCTCTAACACACAGTGTGGAAGTGAATTGAGCTCTAGCTTCTCTAACACACAGTGTGGAAGTGAATTGAGCTCTAGCTTCTCTAACACACAGCGTGGAAGTGAATTGAGCTCTAGCTTCTCTAACACACAGTGTGGAAGTGAATTGAGCTCTAGCTTCTCTAACACACAGCGTGGAAGTGAATTGAGCTCTAGCTTCTCTAACACACAGCGTGGAAGTGAATTGAGCTCTAGCTTCTCTAACACACAGTGTGGAAGTGAATTGAGCTCTAGCTTCTCTAACACACAGCGTGGAAGTGAATTCAGCTCTAGCTTCTCTAACACACAGCGTGGAAGTGAATTCAGCTCTGCCAGAGGCCAGCATTAAGGTCACTCCTGCCCAAGAACCTTGCTGCTTTAACGCGGCAGTGGAGCAAAGCCTCTTGCACCTTTTTTTTTTCATTGCATGCAAGCTGCCATCTTGTAAGAGAGGAGGAATAAACATATGGATAGGAAATATGGTGGAATAATCACTTTCTGCACTGATACTAGTCTGTCTGTGTAGACATCAGAGAACACATCATCTCGAGCCTTCTGCATGCTGTGTTATTTCACACCGCCTCCCGTTTCACGCGGAAGAGGCATTTGACTTTGTCTAATACAAGCTCAACTTCTCAGAGACTTACCACCAAGAAGAAAGCAACTATTTAAAGCAGGCCTGGTTATCTCAGCAAAAAAACAACAACACCCAAATAAATAGTGTAAGTTTAAGGGACAAATTGTTAAAAGAGCATCGACATTGCAATGACCAAGGAAGACAAAGGTCACACAACTTC
This sequence comes from Pogoniulus pusillus, assembly GCF_015220805.1. Lineage (NCBI taxonomy): Eukaryota > Metazoa > Chordata > Aves > Piciformes > Lybiidae > Pogoniulus > Pogoniulus pusillus. Next base: position 4,064,593 of record NC_087265.1, read on the forward strand.
CTTGAGTGCACAATTTCTTCTCAAGGGAAGAGGAGAAAAACAAATGAGATGTAGTCTGCAGCAGCTGAAAAGCTGCTACTTAGTTGGCTCAGACTTACACTACTCCCTGCCTTGGCAGGGATGTTGGACTAGATGATCTCTGGAGGTCCCTTCCAAACTCTCGAACTCTGTGATTTTGTGATGCTCACACCCAGCCCTGTCCAGTCAACCAGACCATGGCACTGAGTGCCTCACCCAGGCTCTGCTTGAACACCTCCAGGGACAGTGACTCCACCATCTCCCTGGACAGCCCATTCCAAAAGAGCCCTTGAAGTGAATCATAGTATCATAGAATCAAACAGGTTGGAAGAGACCTCCAAGCTCAGCCAATCCAACCTAGCACCCAGCCCTGGCCAATCAACCAGACCACGGCACTAAGTGCCCCAGCCAGGCTGTGCTTCTAGAGATGGAGACTCCACCACCTCCCTGGGCAGCCCATTCCAATGCCAATCACTCTCTCTGACAACAACTTCCTCCTAACATCCAGCCTAGACCTCCCCTGCCACAACTTGAGACTCTGTCCCCTTGTTCTGTTGCTGCTTGCCTGGCAGAAGCGACCAACCCCACCTGGCTACAGCCTCCCTTCAGGCAGTTGTAGCCAGCAATGAGCTCTGCCCTGAGCCTCCTCTTCTGTAGGCTGCACACCCTCAGCTCCCTCAGCCTCTCCTCACAGGGCTGTGCTCCAGGCCCCTCACCAGCTTTGTTGCCCTTCTCTGGACACCTTCCAGTACCTCAACATCTCTCTTGAATTGAGGAGCCCAAAACTGGACACCGAAGCCACCAAGAAAACATAGAAGAACTAAGCACAACACTTAAGAAACTAATTTTGCTTTTCTAAAGATGACATGGAGCCAACTATGAAATAACAATGCAGAGATTTCTGCCCTGATTAGATAGAGATATTCAGAGAATCATGGAATGGTTTGGGTGGGAAGGGACCTTACAGATCACAGAGTCACAGAACCTTAGGGACTGGAAGAGGCCTCAAAAGATCATCCAGTCCAACCCCACTGCCAGAGCAGGATCACTCAGAGCAAGACACACAGGAACACATCCAGGCAGGCTTTGAATATCTCCAGAGAATGAGACATAGAATCATAGAATCAAGCAGGTTGGAAGAGACCTCCAAGCTCATCCAGTCCAAACTAGCACCCAGCCCTGGACAATCAACCAGACCATGGCACTAAGTGCCCCAGCCAGGCTTTGCTTCAACACCTCCAGGGATGGTGACTCCACCACCTCCCTGGGCAGCCCATTCCAATGTTCTAAGCTCCCTGCCACAGGAAAGGCATTCAGACAAGAAGGAATTAGGGGAGAGGGAAAGAAAAACATAAGGAGCAGAGGCATTACTCTGTCTGTTCTCCTATATGATTAATAAGCAAATTATACATCATCACTTCTCCTCCAACATTTCAGAAGTGGATCTGGTCATATTGGGAATCTATCTTAGTATGCCAAGTAGCTGCCAAGACTTCCACACTTTCCATGCAGATGATTAAACTGGTCAAAATATTGTTGTGTGAAAACTGAGTAAGTCAGAGGATAATGAATTTCTGGATTTTGAGCTGTCTGCAAAAAAACCTTAGAAGAAATTTGGCTGTGTGGAACACACTCAGGATGAAATGGAGCAGAGGAGAAGGCAGGCAGGAGGTCACAGCAAACAGTGCCATACCACAGGGCTCAACCACTGCATTGTTGAACCTATTCTGTGTTGTTTCTTTTGTCTCTGATTAATAAAATGTGGCTGTGCAGAAAGAAAACTAACATTTTTTGGGGTAAAATCCTACCCCTGGAGCTGAGCAATTGGACCAGTTTCACAGCATCTGGACAGGCTGGAGAACAGGACAAAGGCTGACCATATGAAGTTCAATAAGGGCAAGTGAAGGGTCCTCCATCTGGGAAGGAACAACAATATCACAGGTTGGGGCTGCCCTGCTGGAAAGCAACTCCGTGGAGAAAGACCTTAGAGTGCTGGAGAAAGACCTTGGAGTGCTGGTGGGCAGCAAGTCCTGCATGGGCCAGCAATGTGTCCTTGTGGCCAGGAGACCAATGGCAGCCTGGGGGGCATCGGGAAAACTGTGGCCAGAAGGGATAGGGAGGTTCTTCTCCCTCTCTACTCTGCCCTGCTGAGACCACACCTGGAATACTGTGTCCAGTTTTCAGCTCCCCAGGGACCTACTGGAGAGAGTCCAGCAGAGAGCCAGGAGGATAAGTTGGGACTTGAGCATCAACCCCAGAAAGAGAGACTGAGAGCCCTGGGGCTGTTCAGTCTGGAGAAGAGAAGGCTGAGAGGAGATCTGATCCATGTGTACAGATACCTGAGGGGTGGGGGTCAAGTGCCTGGGGCCAAGCTCTTTTCAGTGGTCAGCAGCAATAAGCCAAGGAGCAACAGCTACAAACTGGAACAGAGAAGGTTGCAGATCAACATCAGGAGAAACTTCTTTGCAGTGAGGGTGCCAGAGCCCTGGAGCAGGCTGCCCAGAGAGGCTGTGGAGTCTCCTTCTCTGCAGACTTTCCAAACCCACCTGGATGCATTCCTGTGTGACCTACCCTAGGGGATCCTGCTTGGCAGGGGAGTTGGACTAGATAATCTCTGGAAGTCCCTTCCAACCTCTAAGGTTCTGAGATTCTGTGAATGTAGAGGATGAGGAGACACATTACTGCAGATGTGGCCTCATCAGGGCAGAGCAGAAAGGCAGGAGAACCTCTCTTGACCACAGCCCTTTTAATACACCCAAGAATGGCATTGCCCCTCCTGGCCACCAGAGCACATTGCTGGCTCATGATCAACCTCTAATCAGCTATGGCCCCCAGATCATTTTCCCTTTTGCTGCCTTCCAACAGCTCAGTCCCCAGCCTACCCAGCTCCCTGGGGTTGCTCTTTCCCAGCTGCCAGGCTCTCCCCTTGCCCTTGTTGAATTCCATTCAGTTTCTCCCTGCCCACCCCTCAGCCTGTGCCAGTCTGGCTGAATGGCAGCACAGCCTTCTGCTGTGGCAGCCACTCCACCCAGTTTGGTGTCATCAGCAAACTTGCTGACAGTGCCCTCTGTGCCCTCATCGTGGGCTTTGATGAATATATTACAGGATCACAGGCTCACAGGTTGGAAGGCACCCAAGAAGATCATCAAATCCAATCTCCTGCCAGAGCAGGACAATCCTATCTAACACAGACCACACAGGAACACATCCAGACAGGCCTTGAAAGTCTCCAGAGAAGGAGACTCCACAACCTCTCTGGGCAGCCTGTGCCAGTGCTCTGGGACCCTTCCATAGAATCATAGAATCAGGCAGGTTGGAAGAGACCTCCAAGCTCATCCACTCCAACCTATCCCCCAGCCCTAGCCAATCAACTAGACCATAGCACTAAGTGCCTCATCCAGTCAAGAAGTTCCCCCTTGTGTTGAGGCAGAACGTCTTTTGCTGCAACTAACACCCATATCACCACCTCCCTGCGAAGCCTATTTCAGCCTCCAGCCTCTCCACCTTTTTGATCTGTAAATACTATCCCTAAAAAAAAAAACAAACAACAAACCAAAACCACAAACCAACAACTCCAAGCCTACATTTTGAGCTCATTTCCATGATGACAGCTTCGCTCCATTTGTTGAATTGTAAACCATGTAAAGCTCAGCAATAAAACGTCTGCAATCTGTAGCAGTAATGGGAGGCATGTCTCATAAACAAGATAAGTTGTTCCTTGCCAATATTGTTACACTTCATAAATACAAGCTCGAGTCTGTTTTGAGTTTCCTAGATCAGCAGCAGACTTTTCTTTTAATTAAACACAACATATAAAATATTCATTAAGAAAGAAAGGGGGAAAAAAAGAGGCAAAAGATAAAGAAGCAAAAAAAAAAAACCTCCAAAGTAACAAACATGATTGTTTTAAAGGCATTATCCTAAATTAAACTAGAGGGCTTCTGCCATAAAGCCCTTGCACAAAAGAGCAATCTTGAGTTTTGAGTGGACTGAGGCAGCACAAGTGTCCATCAAAAGCCTATAGTGGGGAGATGGTGGCTGCCCCATGAATAAATAAACCATTCCTATTTCCTGATAATCTAAGTGCTTAGATGAACTCATTCCAATTCCCAAAGACTCCTCATTTTGGTTCTGCTTGTAATTAAGAAACTAGATCATGTGGCAGCAAGGAAGATGCTGCCAGTCCCATTTGATGCAGGGAGGAAGATGCTGCCAGTCCTATTTGATGCTGCGAGGAAGATGCTGCCAGTCCCACATTGATGCAGCACAACTGCTAAAGTCTTTCACCTCACACTGGCAGAATTCACAGTCTCATTTCATTAGAGGGATGCTGGATGGCTTTGATAGAGCCATCTCTGACAGACTCTATCCCAAAAGTACTTTGGGTTTTGAAAGATGCCCCTTTGATTGAGCAGCAGCCTGGAAGATGATCACAGCACAGATCACCTGAAGCCCCATTCAATATAAATGCTATTACTACTTTGACTGAATCAGAGAATGGTAGGGGCTGAAGGGGACCTCTGGAGATCACCCAGTCCAATTCCTCTGCAGGATCACCTAGAACAGGTCTTGCAGGAACACATGCAAGTAATAGAATAATAGAATGGTCTAGGTTGGAAGGGATCTCAAGGATCATCCAGCTCCAATCCCCTCCCTTAGGCAGAGACACTTCCCACTAGAGGAGCCTTCATGCAAGTACCTACACCCAGCTCTATACCTTAACATCTCTTCAAACAAAACCATCAGAAGAGTCATAGAATCACAGAATCAAGCAGGTTGGAAGAGATCTCCAAGATCATCCAGCCCAACCTAGCACCCAGCCCTGGCCAATCAACCAGACCATGGCACTAAGTGCCTCATCCAGGCTCTGCTTGAACACCTCCAGGGATGGGGACTCCACCACCTCCCTGGGCAGCCCATTCCAATGCCAATCACTCTCTCTGCCAACAACTTCCTCCTAACATCCAGCCTAGACCTCCCCCACCACAACTTGAGACTGTGTCCCCTTGTTCTCTTGCTGGTTGTCTGGGAGAAGAGGCCAATCCCCACCTGGCTACAACCTCCCTTCAGGTAGTTGTAGACAGCAATGAGGTCCTCCCTGAGCTTCTTCTCCAGGCTAAACTATCCAGAAATATCTGAGTATGTTTTTGTGCTATAAACCCAGCAACTCTGAACCAGTATCTACAAATGTTTTCCTGCATGGCCAGCATGGAAAACTGCATCATTCAGTTGTAGACCCAGCAAAAGAAGCAGCACCAGGATTTCCCTGTGTTACAGGGAAAGGCAGAAAATCACTTCCTAAACTGATACCAATCACATCATCCTTCCAGGCCTTTAAATAAAGGTCTTAGAACAACTGAAATTGCTCAATTATGGGGTTAAGTGCTACACATTGCCTTGTTTATTACTAAAGCCACTGAAACAGATTTCAGGAAGCAGACCTGGACTGTCAATTTCTCTACCAAACTCACAATCATTTCAGGTCACTGCTGGAAATGACTCTGCAAACCAGACCGGAGTCTGTTCCAGACTGGCCAAAGCTTTATGTTGATTTAATTCATCCTTTATGTTGATTTAATTCCGTCTTTTATGTTGATTTAATTCCTTCCAGACAAGAAGCAGCATGAATGTACTGCTAAAATTTCAGGCTGCTGTGGAATCTGAGCAGAGTAGAAATGGAAATATGAAATAATGGGGGAGGGAAAGAATAACTGAAGTCTTGAGATGTGCCTCTGGTTTGGGTCACTGAAAACCAAGATGTGTCTCAAACATATATTCTGCTGGTGAGTTTCCAGGAAGGAAATCCTCAATCAGCCCCAGATTTGAGAAAATGAAGAAAAGATGCAATAGGATCCCTGCCCTGTCAGGCTAGACAGCCTGGCACCTCCTGCACTCCTGAGGTCCTCCACAGAGTCACAGAACCTTAAGGTTGGGAGGGACCACCAGAGATCATCCAGTCCAACCCTCCTGCCAAGGCAGGATCCCCTAGAGTAGTCTGCACAGGAATGCATCCAGGTGGGTTTGGAAAGTCTGCAGAGAAGGAGACTCCACAACCTCTCTGGGCAGCCTGCTCCAGGGCTCTGTCACCCTCACTGCAGAGAAGTTTCTCCTCATGTTGAGCTGCAACCTTCTCTGTTCCAGTCTGTAGCTGTTGCTCCTTGGCTTATTGCTGCTGACCACTGAAGAGATTGGCCTTAGGCACTGGACCTTCAGCCCTCAGACATTCATAGACATTGATCAGATCTCCTCTCAGCTTTCTCTTCTCCAGACTGAACAGCCCCAGGGCTCTCTCAGTCTCTCTCCATAGGGGAGACGCTCAAGTCCCCCACTCATCCTCCTGGCTCTCTGTTGGACTCTCTCCAGCAGGTCCCTGTCTCTCCTGAACTGGGGAGCCCAAAACTGGACACAGCCACTCCTTAGGTATTTGCACACATTGATCAGATCTCCTCTCAGTCTTCTCTCCTCCAGCTCTGGTGCAAGACAGGTGAACTCTGATTTTTGACAGCAAAACAAAGGTAACAGTCAGTGAGCTGAATGGAGAGAACAAGCTCAATGGGGAGCCTCAGAGACTTCCTTCCTCAGCCATCCTCTAGAATTTGCCAAGTTTCGAGCCTTAAACACCTCTTTTTCAGAAGGAAAAGAGGAAAAGACAGGGAAAAAAGGGCAGATATAAGGCTTGAAATATGTCACAAGAAAGGATGAGTAAGAAAACACTAAACCCCTGACCACCACCTTTACATCTGCTGGCTGAGAACATTTCCATTCATTCCACACAGCCATATGTGCAAGCAGAGCTTAAAGCATCCTGTCCCCTACGTGCTGATCTGCCATGTGATTCATCTCAGCTCACATTCCTTCCCACTTGGAATGTCTAAAGTTCTAATAACTGCCTCTAATAAGCAAGACTCTCATTTTTCAATGTAATAAATTCCCCCTTTCAGATTTGCTCCTCTTTTCTGCAAATGAACTGGTTTTATTAAAAGCAGACCTGACAATTGCTGTTTGGCAACAGGCTTGGTGCTTTTAGCTCACATATCCTTCCCCTAATCACTTAATTTGGCAAGGCAAACATTTCCATTCCAAATTGCTGCTCGTACCTCTGCTGATTCACTACACATGGAAATGGTGCAGGAGTGAAGTCATTTTAGCAGGTTTTAGGATATTGCTGCAGCCCTTCAAAGAAGGCAAACCACAGTGGGAATCATGGAATCATAGAATCAAGCAGGTTGGAAGAGACCTCCAAGCTCAGCCAGTCCAACCTAGCACCCAGCCCTAGACAATCAACCAGACCATGGCACTAAGTGCCTCAGCCAAGCTTTGCTTCAACACCTCCAGAGATGGTGACTCCACCACCTCCCTGGGCAGCCCATTCCAATGCCAATCACTCTCTCTGACAACAACTTTCTCCTCACATCCAGACTAGACCTCCCCTGGCACAGCTTGAGACTGTGTCTCCTTCTTCTGTTGCTGGCTGCCTGGCAGCAGAGACCAACCCCACCTGGCTACAGCCTCCCTTCAGGTAGTTGTAGACAGCAATGAGCTCTGCCCTGAGCCTCCTCTGCTGCAGGCTGCACACCCCCAGCTCCCTCAGCCTCTCCTCACAGGGCTGTGCTCCAGGCCCCTCACCAGCTTTGTTGCCCTCCTCTGGACACCTTCCAGCACCTCAACATCTCTCTTGAATGGAGGAGCCCAGAACTGGGCACAGCACTCAAGGTGTGGCCTGAGCAGTGCTGAGCACAGGGGCAGAAGAACCTCCCTTGTCCTGCTGCCCACACTGCTCCTGAGCCAGCCCAGGATGCCATTGGCTCTGCTGCCCACCTGGGCACTGCTGCCTCATCTTCAGCTACTCTCTACCAATACCCCCAGGTCCCTCTCTGCCTGGCTGCTCTCAGCCACTCTGTCCCCAGCCTGTAGTGCTGCTTGGGGTTGTTGTGGCCAAAGTTTAGAACCCTGCACTTAGCCTTGTTCAATCTCATCCCATTGGCCTCTGTCCACCCCTCCAGCCTGGCCAGGTCCCTCTGCAGGGCTCTCCTACCCTCCAACAGCTCCACAGCTGCTCCTAGTTTGGTGCCATCTGCAAACTCACTGCTACTGGACTCAATCCCCTGGTCCATATCATCAATAAAGCTATTGCCTGGGCCCAGCACTGATCCTTTTCCTAGTGGATTTACATGAGAAATAAACAAGAGCTAATTCATATAAACGAAGTAAGAAATAACTGTCAATCATAATCAGACCCACCATTATAAGGGGTGGGGATGGGAAGACTTGAGAAGATATCTACAAAGTAGGACCCCACTGTCATAGGATCATAGAGTCATAGAATCATAGAGTCATAGAATCATAGACACATGGGATCAGAGAATAATGGAATAATGGAATCATGGAATCTTGGAATCATATAATCAGAGAATCAGAGAATAAAGGAATCATAGATCCCTGGAATCATAGAATCCTAGAATCATGGAATCATAGAATCATAGAATCACAGTATCATAGACTCATGGAATCATGGAATCAGGGATTAATGGAAGCATAGAATCATGGAATCAGAGAATCAGAGAGCAATGGAACCATGGAATCAGAGAATCGTGGAATCAGAGAATCAGAGAATAATGGAACCATGGAATCATAGAGTTACGGAATCAGAGAATAATGGAACCATAGAATCATAGAGTTATGGAATCAGAGAATCAGAGAGTAATCGAACCACAGAATCACAGAATCATGGAATCATAGAACCACAGAGTAATGGAACCACAGAATCATAGAATCATAGAGTAATGGAACCATAGAATCGTAGAGTCATGGAATCATAGCATCCTGGAATCTTGACTCAAGGAATCCTAGAATCATAAAATAGTAGGGGTTGGAAGGGACCTCCAGAGATCATCAAGCCCAACTCCCCCTGCATGACCTAGGACATGTCACACAGGAACACATCCAAATGGGTCTTGAAAGACTCCAGAGGAGGAGACTCTGGGCTCCATCACCCTTACAGAGAAGAAGCTTTTTCCTCGTGTTGAGCTGGAACTTCCTGTGTTCCAGTTTGTGCTCACTGCTCCTTGTCCTATCACAGCACACCACTGATAAGAGGTTGTCCCCTTTCTCCTGACACCCACCCTTCATCTACTTCCAAATATCAACAAGATCTCCTTCCAGTCTTCTCTTTTCCAGGTGAAACAGCCTCAGGGCTCTCAACCTTTCCTCCTAAGACTACACTGCTGATCTCCTGTACTTAAGCTTATCAAGAAGCAACTTCAGTTCTGGTACAAATACTTCAAATTCCTCAAGAGAGATCAGAATAGGTTGGATAAGAACCAGTTTGGTGACTGCTTCCTGTAAGCCTGGGTTATCAGACTTGATGATTCCATCACAGTGCCATTTATTTTTACAGACAAGTATAAAATGAAACATTACTCACTTCAATTGCTATGTAAAATATCAACAAACTGATCAGTAATTGCCCTTCATCTGGGTTCCCAGGGTAGCATGTTTTCCCCATCAGCAGCTTCCCCTAATGAAAGTCTTCTAATGTGTTCAGATTTGGAGACAAGAGAGCTATAAAAGCTGTCAATCCTGTCCCTTCCATAGCCCATGAGCTGTGAAATCACCAGATGGATACTCTTTGTTTACCCTAAAAGCTGAAGGAGTTTTCTTCAAACTACATTTCAAACTAGGGAGGTGGTGGAGCCCTCATCCCTGGAGGCATTCAAGGTCAAGCTTGGTAGGGCTCTAAGCAACCTGACTTACTTGTGAAGTTGGTCCAGATGACCTCTAGAGGTTACTTCCAACCCAGTGCATTCTATGACTCTATGATTGTAAATGACTCTGAAAGGATAAAGGTAAATCACAGCAACATGCAGGTAGGCAAAGCCCCTCAGGATCAACAAGACCAACTTAGAACTCTACTTTACAAGATTCACCTTAAACCATAGCCCTAAGCACCACATCCAAACCACCTTTAAGCAAATTCAGTATTGGTGACTCCAGCACCTCCCTGGGCAGCTCATTCCAGCCCCTGACCACTCTCTCCCTGAAAAACTTTTTCCTAATGTCCAGTTGAAACCTCCCCAGTCTCAGCTTGAGGGCTTGAGGCCATTCCCCCTTGTTCTGTCTCCACTGACCTGTGAGAAGAGCCCAGCAGCAGTCTCTCCACAGTGTCCCTTCAGGTAATTGTTGACAACAATGAGATCATTTTGCACTTCAACAGGCTACAGCAAAACCCAATTCATGTTTTCACTCTTGTCCTTTTCCATATACCCGAAACTGGTGCTGGTGGAGGGGAGTGATGATGGACAACTTGAGTGGCTGGTGGGCTGTGGGAGCAGGAACTTCAAAGGGTGGAAGCTCTGATCTTCTCACAGGACCACACATCCATCAGTAAGGCAATATCAAACTCGTGTTTGGCTGAGAAACACAGAATTCCAAGCCTGCTAGCTCCAAAGAAGGACTAACAGGTTGCAAAGCAAAGCAGCTGAGTGCAGACACCTAATCCTTCTGCACATTGCTGTCATCAAACAGAGCTTTAGAGACTCACCACCTTCTCAGACAAAACTTTGAACCAAAGCTGGGCTTCCCAAAGATTTCACATTGGCTTTGGAGGAGATTCTGTACCATCAAAGTCTTTCTCTTCTGCTAAGCAAAGACAAGCTCCCCAGTTTCTCATTCTCTGCTGTCTGCCCTTTCCCACACTACCCAGAAAGGTCTGGTTCTCAATTTGATGTTGTGTTCTTTACAAGGCACAAACATTTACAACGTGTTAAAAAAGTGATTCACCAAAGAATTACAGAGTAAACCCAGAGGATTATTACTTCTGTTGTCACATTTAGTTCAGATGCAGGTTTCCTCCACAGCACAGAGATTCACCATCACTACCTTCACTCCTGGGTTCAGTGAAGCAAGAGTTTGACCAGGTTAAGATCTTTAATGCTCTAATTCTTTTTTGTGATGTGACTTCCAGGACAGAGTGGCTGCAGAGCAGCCACACAGAGATGGACCTAGAAGTGCTGGGAGATAGTAGCTGAGCTGTGATTTGACTTCCAGGACAGAGTGGCTGCAGAGCAGCCACACAGAGAGGGACCTGGAAGTGATGGGAGATAGTAGCTGAGCTGTGATTTGACATCCAGGACAGAGTGGCTGCAGAGCAGCCACACAGAGCGGGACCTGGAAGTGCTGGGAGATAGTAGCTGAATATGAGGCAGCAGTGTGCCCAGGTGGGGAGGAGAGCCAGTGGCATCCTGGCCTGGCTCAGGAACAGTGTGGCCAGACTAAACAGCCCCAGGTCCCTCAGCCTTTCCTCATCAGGCAGCTCTCCAGACCCCTAATCATCCTCCTTAGCCCTCCACTGGACCCTCTCCAGCAGATCCCTGTCCCCCTTAGACTGGGGAGCCCAAACCTGAAGGCAGAATGTATATAGTGATTATTTCTGTGCAAGGTGGGGATCTGTTTAACAAGGAGCTTATAAAGCTTCTCACTGCCATTAAGCATGTTGGCAATTGCTGCACTGACTCAAGGACTGTTCCAGCAGGTGTGTAAGCGAAGTCACACCTAGGGAACAGCAATGTGAAAATGAAATTGCCTTTTTTATTACCAGGCTAGGTAGGCAAACAGGCATTTAGAAAAACACAGACTGAAAGTTTCTGCCAAGTTAAATATTTCCTAGCATGTTAACTGTTATTAAAAAATGCTGAAGCAAATCCCCAGGTGTCTTTATTTTCCCTGCACGTCTCTGATACGCCTCCAACATACTGCACGGTCCCAATAACCAGCTCCTCATAAACCTTCTGCTACAACTGCATTAAAGCAGGGAGCCTACAACAGCTTGTATCTGGGTGGAGGATTCCATGTGAGTAGTTGGGAAAGGGAGGAGCCTCTTGAGTGCTTCATGCTGGAGTACCACAGTATCACAGTATCACAGTATCACCAAGGTTGGAAGAGACCTCACAGATCATCAAGTCCAACCCTTTACCACAGAGCTCAAGGCCAGACCATGGCACCAAGTGCCACGTCCAACCTTGCCTTGAAGTGTCCCAGGGACGGCGACTCCACCACCTCCCCGGGCAGCCCATTCCAGTGTCCAATGACTCTCTCAGGGAAGAACTTTCTCCTCACCTCCAGCCTAAATCTCCCCTGGCACAGCCTGAGGCTGTGTCCTCTTGAGACAGGAATTTTTAGGCTATCAGGTAGTGACAGGACTAGGGGGAATGGAGCAAAGGTGGAGGTGGGGAGATTCAGAGTGGATGTGAGGAGGAAGTTGCTCAGCATGAGAGAGGTGAGAGCCTGGAAGGGGTTGCCCAGGGAGGTGGTGGAAGCCTCATCCCTGGAGGTGTTTAAGGCCAGGCTGGATGAGGCTGTGGCCAGCTTGATCTAGGGTAAGATGTCTCTGCCCATGGCAGGGGGTTCGGAACTAGATGATGCTGGTGGTCCCTTCCAACCCTGCCTGATTCCATGATTCTACAATTCTATGATTCTGTAAATTCTCAGTATATGATTCTATGATAGCATATGATTTTATGATTCTATGATTCCATAAATTCTTAGCATATGATTCTACCATTCTATGAATGCTCAGCATATGACTCTATGATTCTATGGATGCTCAGCATATGACTCTATGAATCTATGAATTCCCAGCATGTGATTCCACGAATCTATGAGTCTATGAATCTGTTTCCATGATGCTCAGCATATGATTCTATGAATCTATGATTCTATGAATTCTCAGCATATGAATCTATCATTCTATGAATGCTCAGCATATGAATCTATGAGTCTATGAATTCTCAGCATGTGATTCTATGATTCTATTAATTCTCAGCATATGAATCTATGAATCCATGACTCCATGATTCTACGAATGCTCAGCATATGATTCTATGCATGCTCAGCATATGATTCTATGAATCTATGAATTCCCAGCATGTGATTCCATGAATCTATGAGTCTATTAATTCTCAGCATATGATTCTATGATTCTGTGAGTCTATGAATTCTCAGCATGTGATTCTATGAATCTATGTTTCTATGATGCTCAGTATAAGATTCCACAAATCTATGATTCGATGATTCTATGAATCCTCAGCATATGCTTCTATGACTCTATGCTTCTATGATTTCCTGATTCTATGAATCCTCAGCATATGCTTCTATGATTTCATGATTCTATGAATCCTCAGCATATGCTTCTATGATTTCCTGATTCTATGAATCCTCAGCATATGCTTCTATGACTCTATGCTTCTATGATTTCATGATTCTATGAATCCTCAGCACATGCTTCTATGATTTCCTGATTCTATGAATCCTCAGCATATGCTTCCATGACTCTATGCTTCTATGATTTCATGATTCTATGAATCCTCAGCATATGCTTCTATGATTTCCTGATTCTATGAATCCTCAGCATACGCTTCCATGACTCTATGCTTCTATAATTTCATGATTCTATGAATGCTCAGCATATGCTTCTATGACTCTATGCTTCTATGATTTCATGACTCTATGAATCCTCAGCACATGCTTCTATGATTCTATGCTTCTATGATTTCATGATTCTATGAATCCTCAGCATATGCTTCTATATGATTCTATGAATTCTATGGCCATGGGATCAAGGAGCATCAGTGACAATTTTCAGCTGGACCAAAGTCCAACTCAACAACGTTTTCCAAAGTCAACCAAAAAAAAAAAAGTAAATTCACTTCCATCAATTCTAAATATATGTGGAGCTAAATATAGCAAAGCTCCACTTGAGAAATCATGGCTCAAGCTAACATACACTCGGTCTCAGTCTGTGCACCAGCTGTGGGGGAAAGAATGTGCTGAAAAGTAGAACATTTTGTGTCTTTTCATTTATCAAACATTCAGTTGCAAACACAGAGTCATCTGTTTAAGAAGAGATGAGAATCTGTTAGAATTATTTGTTTGATTTGGGTTAGGAGTTTGGTGAATTGAAATCATGATGGAAATTCTCAGGTAATTTGTTATGGATAATGCTTTGAGTCAGAAAAAAAAAAACCAAACAACAAAACCAAACCAAACTAACTTTGGACTTGTATAAATGTTACTCTTTTTTCTTAATATCTGTTTCATATCTTTGCTCAACTAAGGAATTAATTAATGTAAGTAAGGTTGTTTTGCTAGACAGTTGTAAAACACAGATCTGCAGATTAATGATTCAGCCTTACTGCCAGTACCAATATGAATATTCTTCTAGTTCCTTTTACTATAAGTTATCAGAAGCTGCCAAATTGGGCATTTCCATCTTTCACAAGGAAGTATTTCACAGTATCACAGTTTCACAGTATCACCAAGGTTGGAAGAGACCTCATAGATCATCAAGTCCAACCCTTTACCACACAGCTCAAGGCCAGACTATGGCACCAAGTGCCACATCCAGTCCTGCCTTGAACAGCCCCAGGGACGGCGACTCCACCACCTCCCCGGGCAGCCCATTCCAGTGTCCAATGACTCTCTCAGGGAAGAACTTTCTCCTCACCTCCAGCCTAAATCTCCCCTGGTGCAGCCTGAGGCTGTGTCCTCTCGTTCTGGTGCTGGCCACCTGACAGAAGAGAGCAACCTCCTCCTGGCCACAACCACCCTTCAGGTAGTTGTAGACAGCAATAAGGTCACCCCTGAGCCTCCTCTTCTCCAGGCTAACCAATCCCAGCTCCCTCAGCCTCTCCTCGTAGGGCTGTGCTCAAGGCCTCTCCCCAGCCTCGTCGCCCTTCTCTGGACACGCTCAAGCATCTCAATGTCCCTCCTAAACTGGGGGGCCCAGAACTGAACACAGCACTCAAGGTGTGGTCTAAGCAGTGCAGAGTACAGGGGCAGAATGACCTCCCTGCTCCTGCTGGCCACACCATTCCTGATGCAGGCCAGGATGCCACTGGCTCTCTTGGCCACCTGGGCACACTGCTGGCTCATGTTCAGGTGGGTATCAAGCCCTTAAACAAAACAACTTGAGGAGGAATAAGGTGGAAATGGCAGAGGGGAGATTGAAAACAGATGTTAGGAAGAAGTTCTTTCCACTGAGGGTGGTGAGCCACAGGCAGAGGTTGCCCAGGGAGGTTGGCTAAGGCTGGGTGATAGTTTGGACTGAATGATCTTGGAGATCTCTTCCAACCTGCTTGATTCTATGATAACCTGAGGAAGCACACTGCCTCTCTATTGCTCTGGGGCTCTTTTCATCCCTAGCAAACTATTTTAGACTGTTCAAGTGTCTGTTATGTCATTTCTTTTTACTCCCTCTCAACTCAGAGCCTTTAAACTCAGTGTTTAAAGAAAAAAAAAACAAACCCAAAAAGCCAGAAAACAATCCACATTTTTTCTTCCCACAATATGAGGAATTCCTATTCTTATATTAAGGTTTGGTGGAGGTTTTTTCCCTCTATTATTCTTAGAAGCTGGAGCTGAAATTCGAGTTCCACAGCAATGCTCCCCACTAATTGCCTTGAATAATTCAAATTTTACCACTCTCAAGGGCACAACTGGAGCCAGACTGTTATAAGCCATATTTGTTACTCTGGAGCCAAAGGAATAAGGATGCTTTATGCTGCAGAGGCAGGCTGAGCTTAAGTTACATTATTTTGTTTGTTTTGCATGTTTAGATGGCCAAAAAAAAAAACAACCCAATATCTCAGAGTGGATTGGCTTGTCAGAGGGACCTACCAGCAAACACACAACAAACAAGCCAGGCTGTACTTCTAAAAGCAGCAAAACCACAGCACAGCCCTGCAAACAAACAAAATTAGGCTTGGCTGAGGAAAATTAGAGGAGCCTTAAACTGTGGGATTCCAAGCAAAGCCTGGCTGAGGCACTTAGTGCCATGGTCTGGTCGACTGGATAGGGCTGGGAGATAAGTTGGACTGGATGAGCTTGGAGCTCTCTTCCAACCTGCTTGATTCTATGATTCTATTTTTGGCTGGAGGGAGAAATTCTGAAGCTGCTGCTGATTTGAAGCGGGGCCTGAAGAGAAGGAAGAGAGAGAGAGGAAATTAGATTTGATTTCTTTTTTTTTTTTCCCCTTCTTCTTCTTCTTTAATTTTATTTTTTTTTAAACTTAGAAAATTGTCTTCCCTGTGTAATAACACTGAGCACAACTGTCACTCTGAAGACATATTAGCTCATTTAGGTAATTAGTGTGAGCAGCATGTTTCCCTGCTTATTCCATTCAATTATAGGGTGCTCACTTTGTCATTACTGGAGTATCTTAATGTGACTTGTAATTAGTGTAATTACAATCCAATGTTAATTATATCTGCCACTTAGACATAATTTTATATAGTAATGGCCTTATTCTCAATAACCTTATTATGTTGTTTATTCAAACAGGAATTTAGCCTTCTTTCATGCGTCAAATGGGGAGATTACCCAAAAAAAAAGGGACTGCCTGTCATTTTTCTGGTTAGGGCTCGGGGATCTTTGCCTTGCAAAATCATATTTGGGGCAATCAATGAATGGAGAAAACCAGATTATGGAGATTGATTGTTAGAGACATGCTGAACTAACACAAATAATTTGCACAGGAGGCGCATTAAGGACTACTCTGGTGCAGGGGAGCTGCAGGGTGAGAGAGAAAGAGAGAGAGAAAGTGAGACAGAGAGAGAAAGAGAGAGAGAGAGAAAGAGAAAGAGAAAGAGAAAGAGAAAGAGAAAGAGAAAGAGAAAGAGGGAGAGGGAGAAAGAGAGGGAGAAAGAGAGAGAGAGAGAGAGAGAGAGAGAGAAAGAGAAAGAGAAAGAGAAAGAGAAAGAGAAAGAGAAAGAGAAAGAGAAAGAGAAAGAGAAAGAGAAAGAGAGAGAAAGAGAATGAGAAAGAGAGAGAAAGAGGGAGAGAAAAAGGGAGAGAGAGTGAGAGAAAGAGAGAAAGAGAGAAAGAGAGGGAGAGGGAGAAAGAGAAAGAGAAAGAGAAAGAGAAAGAGAAAGAGAAAGAGAAAGAGAAAGAGAAAGAGAAAGAGAAAGAGAAAGAGAAAGAGAGAAAGAGAAAGAGGAAGAGAAAAAGGGAGAGTGAGAGAAAGAGAGACAGAAAGATAAAGAGAAAGAGAGAGAAAGAGAAAGAGAACGAGAAAGAGAGGAAGAGAAAAAGGGAGAGTGAGAGAAAGAGAGAGAGAAAGAGAAAGAGGAAGAGAAAGAGAAAGAGAAAGAGAAAGAGAAAGAGAAAGAGAAAGAGAAAGAGAAAGAGAAAGAGAAAGAAAGAGGAAGAGAGGTGTCCATCAGTTAAGCAGAGGACAAGAGATGGCAGTCTAGAAAGTATAGGCTGTGGTGTGCAGTGGGACCTGGACAGGCTGGACAGATGGGCACAGTCCAGTGCCATGTGTTTGAACGAGTCCAAGTGCCAGGCTCTGCACTTTGGCCACAACAACTCCATGCAGTGCTACAGGCTGGGGACAGAGTGGCTGAGAGCAGCCAGGCAGAGAGGGAGCTGGGGATATTGGTTGTCAGTAGTTGAACTTGAGCCAGCAGTGTGCCCAGGTGGCCAAGAGAGCCAATGGCATCCTGGCCTGGCTCAGGAACAGTGTGGCCAGCAGGACAAAGGGAAGTCATTCTGCCCTTGCACTCAGCACACCTTGAGTGCTGTGTCCAGTTCTGGCCTCCTCAATTGAAGAAAGATGTTGAGGTGCTGGAAGGTGTCCAGAAAAGGGCAGCAAGGCTGGGGAGGGGCCTGGAGCACAGCCCTGTGAGGAGAGGCTGAGGGAGCTGGGGGTGTGCAGCCTGCAGCAGAGGAGGCTCAGGGCAGAGCTCATTGCTGTCTATGACTACTTGAAGGGAAGCCATAGCCAGATGGGGCCGGTCTCTTCTGCCAGGCAAGCAGTGACAGAAGAAGAGGGTACAGCCTCAGTGCTCTGGGCACTCACACAGCAAGAGTGATTGGCATTGGAATGGGCTGCCCAGGGAGGTGGTGGAGTCACTGTCCCTGGAGGTGTTGAAGCAAAGCCTGGCTGGGGCACTTAGTGCCAGGGTTTAGTTAATGAGAAGAGATCGGTGCTAGGTTGGACTGGATGATCCTAAAGGTCTTTTCCAACCTGGTTACTTCTGTGATTCTTTGCAAGCTTCTGGTGGTGCTGCCCCTGGTTCTTTTATTAGCAGGGTAACAAAACAGCAACATTTATTTGAAGTTCATTTTAGAGTAGATAAAAGGAAGAAGAATTTTCCACTGAAGGTGGTGAGATATCCTCCTAAGCAACAGTGTCCAATAAGCTACTTGTCAAGTTTCTGGATAGAGCAAATAGGAACTGGCTCATTAAAATAACCTTAACCTTTGGAGCCCTCAGTACAGCAGAGACAGGGACCTGTTAGAGTGGGACCAGAGGAGGCCACAGCAATGACAGGAGGGTTGGAAACCCTCTGCTCTGAGCCCAGGTGGGCTTGTTCAGCCTGGAGAAGAGAAGGCTCCAGAGAGATCTTCTGGTGGCCTTTCAGTGCTTCAAGGAACTGACCAGAAAGCTGGGGACAGACTGTCCAGCAGGAGTTTTGTCCTGTTGTGACAGAACAGAAGTGATGGCCTTAAACTAGAAGAGGGAGATTCAGAATAGAGAGAAGGAAGAAATTCTTTTTGAAGGTTGAGAGATGCTGGCCCAGATTGCCCAAATAGATGGTAGATGCCCCATGCCTGGAACCATCCCAGGTCAGGTTGTTTGGGGCTCTGAATAACCTGCTCTAGTTGCAGATGACCCTGCTGACTGCAGGGGAGCTGGGCTGGATGCCCTTTAATGATCCTTTCCAACCCAAACCGTTCTAAGTAATGCCCTGGGAGAAGCTTGCAGTGAGTTTCTCTCACCTTTTAGCACAAGGTTTTACATTTTTACAGCCTCCCTTGCTCTGATCAACAGCATTTTAGGAGCTGCAGACACACTATAGATTTAGTTCAGACAAGGAGTGGGGTTGGGTGCAGTATCCCCTGCTTCCAGAGTCTTGTTTCACCTTGTGGGCTTGGATGACTTAGAGATGAAGCAAAAGTGAAAAGCATGCCCCAGGAAAATCCTTGATGCCCTACTAAAGGCTGTTTTCCTCTGGCACCAGAGCTCAACGAGCCAGAACAAAAAGCCAGCAGATGCAGCCAGCAGGTCCTCAGCACCATCTTGCTCTAAAGATCTGCTCCCACTGGGGACTCATCACATACTGCTACATCCATAAGATCATCATCAGACAGAGTAGGTCTGAGGTTGGAATTAGTCTCAGAGTGGAATACACTCCTTCTGGAAGCAAAAAGTGCTTCAGTCTGCATTCACACCCTACCCCATGCCTCCTTACCCTGCTGCTACCTACACAGTCACACTCATTTAGATTAAAAACCCCAAAAGGAGCCAGTCAAAGCAATGCAGACATTTCTCCCTCCACAGAGGCCCAAAAGGACAAGCAACACATGACAAATATTAGTCATGTTATTTGATGCACTCTGTTAAAGAGTGGCATAAGAACCAGAGGAGAGGAGAAGGGAATTTGGCAGCTCTCTGGGAGATGGAAATCAAGATCCTTCCCTAATCCATGTCTCTTACTGAGAGTCTGAAAAGGGTTTTGAGCTTTGAGCTCAGCCTTTGGAGGCTAATGAATCATTCTGATTTCCATGGCTCAGGGTGATGTCCCAAGACAGCTGGCAGCTTTCTTTGAGCTTAAGGAAACCAAGAAGTTCCAAAATGAAAGCAGAGAGTTGGTGAAAAGAAAAGTAAATCAGCGTCACTGCTGCCCCAGCTGGAGAACCAGGGATCATGCCCCAGTACTGAAGAGAGGCTTAAGGAGCAGAAGCCTGGGTTGTGAGTTAAGCCCTCTCCATTGCTTTCTGCTCCTGAGAAGCCTTTCTCCCAGGCCCATGTAGTTCTCCATGCCAACCAGCCCTGCCTGCTATCAGACATGCAATGTAAATGCAAAGGTTTGCTCTTGTTCATCTCCCCAGGTACTGCCTTTCTGACAGCCTTTGTGCACAGACATGTTCCACAATACAATCACAGAATCACTCAGTGTTGGAAGGGACCACAAGCACCATCTAGTTCCAACCCCCAGCCATGGGCAGGGACACTCTACACGAGATCAGGCTGCCCACAGCCTCATCCAGCCTGGCCTTAAACACCTCCAGGGATGAGGCTTCCACCACCTACCTGGGCAAACCTATTCCAGGCTCTCATCACCCTCATGCTGAAGAACTTCTTCCTAACATCCAGTCTGAATCTACCCATTTCTGGCTTTGTTCCATTCCCCCCATTCCTATCACTACCTGATACCTTAAAAGTCCTTCCCCAGCTGTCTTGTAGGTGCTTTAAGATACTGAAAGGTCACAATAAGGTCACCTTGGAGCCTTCTCCTCTCCAGGCTGAACAGCCCCAACTCCCTCAGTCTCTCCTCACAGCAGAGCAGCTCCAGCCCTCTGCTCATCCTCATGGCCCTTCTCTGGACAGCTTCCAGCACATCCATAGCCCTCTTGTAACATGAGTTACTGGAAGCTCCTGCTCCCTTAGGTTCCTTCCAATGGCAACAGAGCTCTCCTGCTTTGCCCAGGCTGGTGCAGATCTTCTGAACTCTTTTAGCAGCCTCCCATGCAAGACTTCCCTTCAGCCCTTTTATATCTCTTACACAGAACATGGAATTATTTTTAGAACCATAGAATCAAGCAGGTTTGAAGAGACCTTAAACACCTCTCAGGATGGTGACTCCAGCACTGCCCTGGGCAGACCACTCCAACATTTGAGAACCCTCTCTGGGAAGAAATATTTCCTAGCATCCAGCCTGTTCTTCTGGGGTTGTTTAGCCTGCAGAAGAGGAGGATCAGGAGAACCACAGAATCAGAGAACATTAGGGGCTGGAAGGGACCTCAAAAGCTCATCCAATCCAACCCTCCTGCCAGAGGAGGAGCACCTATACCAAGGAACGCATCCAGGTGGGTACAGAGAGAGAGAGACTCCACACCCCCCTGGGCAGCCTGTTCCAGGGTTCTGTCACCCTCACAGGGAAAGAAATCCTCCTCAAGTTTACATGGAACTTCCCATGCCTCAGCTTCCACCCAGTGCCCTTTGTCCTGTCACTGGGAGGCCTCATTGCTGTCTACAGCTACCTGAAGGGAGGTTGTAGCCAGGTGGGGTTGGGCTCTTCTGCCAGGCAAGCAGTGACAGAAGGAGGGGACGCAGCCCCAAGCTGCACCAGGGCAGGTTCAAGCTGGATGTTAGGAAGAAGTTCTTCCCAGAGAGAGTGATTGGCATTGGGATAGGCTGCCCAGGGAGGTGCTGGAGTCACCATTCCTGGAGGTGTTTAAAAGGAGGCTTGATGAGGTACTTGGTGCCATGGTTTAGGTAATCAGAAGGTGTTAAGCATTAGGTTGGACTCGATGATCTCGAAGGTCTTTTCCAAGCTGCTTAACTCTGTTATCCTGTGTCAGCTCAGCCCTGTCAGTGGTCAGGCACCCTGTCAAACAGCCTGCATGCCAGTACTGAATTCCTGTCTTCTCCTACAGCTTCACAGGAGCCACAGCCTCACGTCCAAAAGGAGTGATGAATTGCATCAATTACTGCGCTGCAGACACACAAGTCACACTAATGCACAGCAAATGCAGCACTCCTTTAATTACACTTACAGGCATGTACATTTGTTTCTCTTAGTAATTAAAATGCTCTATTATACCTAATACTGTTATCTGTATTCTTTGGTTAAGTGCAATTTAATTTGCTCTCCCAAGAATAATTTAAAATGAAAAATATCTTTCTTTTGCTAATATTCTTCTTCTAATGTTATTGCTACCCATGGCTGCAGGTCTAGAACACAGGAGCTTCCCCTTCAGTTTCTCCACAAGGTTTCAGTGCTGGTCTAAAGCCCAAGAAAATATTTGTTTTGTGACTGGTTTGGGAAAATTTCCTGGGTTTAAAGTACTTAAGGTGATAAATGAGGTAAAGGAGGCATATGAGAGGTGAAGGAGCCTTCACGAGGCAAGCAGAGCTTGCACAAGGGTAGTCCCTTGAGTGCATTGCTCGTTGCTGATGTGCTGCAGCCAAGTGAAGACCAGTTGGAGGAACTCCTCTCAAATGAAAAATTCCCCTAGGAAAGGGGGAAAATTTAGGAAGCTGAGGAGAAATCACAGCAGCTCAGTCCCCCATCCACCTGCACAAGGAGCCAACTGGAGACCCGATTAACTCATCCTTTCATAGAACCAGAGAATCAACCAGGTTGGAAGAGACCTCCAAGCTCAGCCAGTCCAACCTAGCACCCAGCCCTGGCCAATCAACCAGACCATGGCACTAAGTGCCTCATCCAGGCTTTGCTTCAATACCTCCAGGGACAGCAACTCCACCACCTCCCTGGGCAGCCCATTCCAATGCCAATCACTCTCTCTGCCAACAACTTCCTCCTAACACCCAGCCTAGACCTCCCCTGGCACAACTCAAGCCTGTGTGCCCTTGTAGATGCAGCTCCCAGGCACACACAGGGAGGTCTGCAAATACAAATCTGGTCAGTTACTGACATCAGGATTATTTGACTTGTCTCAGCACAGAAAGAATTTCTTCCCTGTGGGAAATGATTCCATTCCTCCTCTGCTCTCTGTCCCCTCTCAGGCCACAACCCATCCTCGATCAGCTCGCCCGGAACGAGCGAGGATGGAAAAAGTGAGAGGAAGGAAAAGTATTTCGGCACATACTGAGGGATGAAATATTGCAGACTGTAGTACTGACTGCCACACATCCTACACAAACCAGGAAGATATCCAGACCAAGAGCCTGAAACCACAGCTTGGCTGTCTTGTGCTTCTCGAGAGAAGAGGGGGTTTTGTAAACAGCATGAGCCAGCCGTGGGCTCTTGGAGCCTCCCAAAGGATGTCCCCACGCGTGTCTGCTGCACACTGGCTGACCCCTGCAGCAGACTTGCTCCAGCTTCTGGTGTCACAGACGAGGTTGTGAAAGCCTTCACAAGAGGTGACTGTTTCCAGCCTCTCTCCAGGAAGGATGGAGCAATGTTTAAACATTCTGCCCTCCCTTCCTGTAAGTCCTTGTGCTGTTTTTATGCCTTATCACAAGCTGCAGAATCGCAAACTGAATCCTGAGCTCCTCTGCTCCTCGCATGACTCATCAGCAGAGCACAGAAACAATAATGCCAACGTTCCCTTACAGGAGTCTGATCCACTCTGATCCACAAGCTTTCCCATTCCCTGATTTCAAGACCTGGAATTTCCCCAGCCCACCTTTCATGCACAGGCTTCATCTTGTCAGGATATGGAAATACTCTACCACAGCCCATTTTTGCTTGATACAAAACACCAGGCCAGTCCAACCCAAATACCAACAGCCAATCCTGTCTCACACCAGACAGATTCAGACATTATGGCAGAGCCATTGAATCATAGAATGGTTTAAGTTGGAAGAAACCTCAAAGCTCATCCACTTCCAACCCCCTGTCATAGGCAAGGACACCTCCCACTAGAACAGGTCAATCAAGGCCTCCTGCAACCTGGGATGGAGGGAGGCAGGTGTCATCTTTGATCACATTCTGTGATTCTGTCACCCACAACCTCCCTGGGCAACCTGTGCCAAAGTCTCACCATCCTCACTGCAAAAGAATTTCTTCCTAACAGCCAGTTTCAATCTTCCCTCTGCCACTTTAAACCCATTCCTCCTCATCCTGTCATTACAAGACCTTATCAATAGTCCCTCCCCAGCCCTCCTGTAGGCTCCTTTCAGATACTGGAAGGCCATTCCAAAGTCTCCTCAAAGCCTTCTCCAGGCTGCAGAGCCCCAACTCTCATAGCCTGTCCTAATAGCAGAGCTGCTGCAGCCCTCTGAGCATCTTGGTGACTTCTTCTGGACTGGCTCAAACAGTTCCATGTCCTTCTTGTGTTGGGGGCTCCAGAACTGCACACAGGACTCCAGGAGGGGTCTCAGGAGAGCAGAACAGAACCCATTTACCTTCCAGGATTACCAGCATAAAGGCATGGAAAGATTCACCTGAAGAGGTAGCCAGTTTGAGACAGGGATCTGCTGGAGAGGGTGCAGCCCCAGCCACTTGACACCCACCCCTCAGGCATTTGTACACATTGATGAGATCTCCTCTCAGTCCTTTCTCCAGACCTGTGATAGGTGTCAGTCACCTACCATGTGAAGAACCTGAAGTGCAGCCCTGCGCTCTCCTTTGTGGCCAGCAGTTACATTTATGTTGTCGACCAGCCTAGAAGGGCTTTGGGTTTAACTCAAACCTTCTTGTGTCTGCAAGCAACAGTATCCCAAAAGGCACTGCCTGGCTTGACAGCCTCAGCACCACATCAAGGATCCAAGGACAGATCCTAGGAGTGACCCACTCCTTTAGTTTTGGGTTTATGTTGAGATCTTCCTCATCTCTTGTACTTCAGCTCCAAGCAACTCATCTACATTTCTCCATGACAACTCCCCAGCTCTTCAGAGAGCACACTGTGACAAATGTGACACAGCCAAGGAAGAAAGGGGTGGAGCAAGTGTGCTGTGAGAGCAGGCTGGAAGAGTGGAGGCTGCTCATCCTGGAGGAGAGAAGACTCCAGGGAGACCTTGTGGTGGCCTTTCATCACTTAAAGGGGCTGATGGAAAGATGGGAACAGACGTTCTAGCAGGGCCTCCTGTGACAAGACAAGTGATGGGTTTGAAGCAAAAGAAGGAGATTTAGACTAGAGAGAAGGAAGAAATTGTTTCCACTGAGGATGGTGAGATGCTGTCCCAGGTCACCCAGAGAGGTGGCAGATGTCCCATCCATGGAACCATGCCAGGTCAGGTTGTCTGGGAGGCTTTTAGCAACCTGCTGACTGCAAGGGGGTTGGACTAAATGACATTTACAGGTCCCTCCGACCCAAACCATCCTCTGATTCTGTGATTCTGGGCAGGCAGCAGCACTCTGAATTTAAATCAGGCTGTCTTAAGCCCTTCAGCAAACAAGACCTCAGCTGCAGGCTCTCCTCTGCCAGTCATTGCCACCCTCTCACGACAGAGCCCGTTACGGGCGCACACAACTCCACTGACTCAAGTAACTCTGAACCCATTTGCTCAGCTGCTGAATTTGCCCCCACTTGCTGTTCTGAAAGCCTAAAGAAGAGAGGCACAGACACAGAATTCATTTATTTGCTGTTGTGGTTAATTTTTGTTAACCTTCTGGCAAACAAAGCCCTGCCAGTACACTTCATTTCTGCAAGGCACTGACCTAGGGTTCAGCTCAGCCACAATTGCAAGCTGTAGTCTCAGCACTGGGATTTTAACACCTGCCAGTTAACCTCTGCTAAACAATTCTCCTCTTTCCCTCTTGTGCCTGCAGGGACACAGGGTTTTTGCACAATGTACAGCCACAGGGTAAAATTACTCCTGATCTGCAACCCACCTGCACTGCCTGTGTGAATCCTTCTCCCTGTCCTAAGAGGAAAGGATGACAGAATGAATATATGTGTACAGCTATGCATAATGAATCATGCAACAAAAGCTTTCTCCCCTGAAAAGCAACAGTTGGGTACCCAAGCTCTCTGCCATGCCACACAATACACTTTGTGAAGCACTCTGCAACGTGCACAACTTCATTTTCCAGCAGAGACCAAAACAAATTAGCAGTTTCTGTTCCTCTGTGCTTTGGTAATCATTAGCTTCCAGTTCTGTGTTGGTGATCAGGGGTAAAGTAATGAGGGGCAGGAAATTCTAACATCTTAATTAAAATGGGGTTTATGGGAAGCAAACCATAAATCACCTAGTTAGCTGCAGCTCTGTGGGCAGTATTTCTTCCATGTCTGGAAAAGAAATTAGCTAAAAAGTATATAATAACAACAAAAAAAAGAGAGAAAAGGACAGAGTACAAACAGAGGGGGAAAAAATGCTTTGACTTAGATTGTATTTGCCCAAGTTCCTCTTCAAATTCTTTGCCAAGACTCCAGGCTGTTTTTGTGTGCTTAGATCATACAAGCACAGAATGGTTTAGGTTGGAAGGGACATGAAGGATGAGGCACTTAGTGCCATGGTCTGGTTGATTGGACAGGGCTGGGTGCTAGGTTGGACTGGTTGATCTTAGAGGTCTCTTCCAGCCTGGTGGATTCTATGACTCCATAGATGAGGCACTCAGTGCCATGGTCTGGTTGACTGGGTAGGGCTGGGTGCTAGGTTGGACTGGATGATCTTAGAGGTCTCTTCCAACCTGTTTGATTCTGTGATTCTATGATTCAGGGAGCAGTAGAGAGCCAGAAAGTCTCCCCTAAACTTTCTTTTTCCTAGGCTGAACAACTCCAGTTCCTTCAGCTGCTGCTCCTGAGACCTGTGCTCTCAACCCTTCACTAGCTTTGTTGGTCTAATTCATACCCACCCCAGCACCTCAGCACCCTTCCTCTAGTGAGGGGCTTCACACAGTCCTGAAAACCCTTGCAATGAGATTCCAGAAACCAAATTACCACTGCTCTATGTGACAGAGGTTGGGGATGATATCCTAAACATCCCTCCCTCTGCTGCTCTCCAGCAGAGGGTTGGCTCTGATCTATCAGGCAGCCAGCCTGAACTTAGCCTTCATGGCCATTTATCTGATATTAAGATCTATTTATTTTAAAGGAAATTATTTTGTAGCATCAAATGTTGCATGGTAATTCTGCCAAATAAACAGCATATTTGGTGCTAATAAATCCCCAGGGTTGCAGCTATTGGCATGGGCACAGCAGGTCTAATATCTGATGTAAATAATACATACAAGAGATTCTCTTCAATCAAGTGGTAGGCTATGATATTAAGACTCCTGCCTGAGGGCTCTAAACCCCCATGTAATATTCATTATGATTATTTCATTAAGCCTGCTTCTTTGCCATCTTTACACCAGAGCAATAGCACTGACCATGTCTGAAGGAATCACTAATAAAAGCACTAAACTAAGCTCCAGTGCTGGGTCGAGCTCTGGGCTCCTCCATTCAAGAGAGATGTTGAGGTGCTGGAAGGTGTCCAGAGAAGGGCAAGGAAGCTGGTGAGGGGCCTGGAGCAGAGCCCTGTGAGGAGAGGCTGAGGGAGCTGGGGGTGTGCAGCCTGCAGAAGAGGAGGCTCAGGGCAGAGATCATTGCTGGCTACAACTACCTGAAGGGAGGCTGTAGCCAGGTGGGGTTGGGCTCTTCTGCCATGCAAGCAGCAACAGAACAAGAGGACACAGTCTCAAGTAGTGCCAGGGGAGGTCTAGGCTGGATGTTGTTAGGAAGTTGTTGTCAGAGAGAGTGATTGGCATTGGAATGGGCTGCCCAGGGAGGTGGTGGAGTCACCATCCCTGGAGGTGTTGAAGCCAAGCCTGGATGAGGCATTTAGTGCCATGGTCTGGTTGATTGGCCAGGGCTGAATGCTAGGTTGGACTGGCTGAGCTTGGAGGTCTCTTCCAACCTGCTTGATTCTATGATTCTATTCTATGAAAGTAACTAAGGCCATCAGCTGGCAGAAGATGGTTTTGGCATTTCAAAGAGAAGTCCTTATTTGCATGTGTATTTAAAGGCTGTTTGTAAACAGAAATCTTACTCTGCCACAGCTCCAGCCAGGATTGGCATTCCATAGGCTTGTGCTTCATTTTTACAACAGGATGCAAACACCTCCCTACTATTTTGCCCAGATTATACATTCACAGAATTGTTTTGGTTGGAAAAGACCTTTAAGAACATCCATACCAACCATTGTCTAATTCTGTCAAGGCTGCTGCTAAACCATGTCCCTCAGCAGCATATCTCTGCTTCTTTGGAAGCCATCCAGGCATGGGGATTCAGCCATCTCCCTGAGCAGCCTGCTTCAGTGTTTGAGAACCCTTTCACAGAATCACAGAATGTCTCAGGTTGGAAGGGACCTTGGAGACCATCTGCTCCAACCTCCTGGCTGTGGGCAAGGATACCTCTCAACTAGACTTGGCCTCAGCCAATCGTGCCAGAATGTGCCTCAGGTCTGCGACACAGCAGGGGATGAACTCAACACCTAGGAGATGTTTTGGGCACCTCCTTGACACAACTCCATGGAACTCTCTCTTGGGTTTGCTGTTTCCAGGAGGAGTGGCACTAGAGGAGGTGTCAAGGCAAAGGGCTTGGAGGGAGCCTTCTCTCCAGGTGCTTGACTAAGACTAAGGGGGAGCTGAACCTCTCTGTGGAGGAATCCACAGCTCCTGCCTCAAACAAACAAACCAAGGAGCAAACCCAACCCTTTGAAAGAGACTTTGAGATGAGCATGCGTGGGGGACTAGCTCGACCCTTAGTCCAGGTAGCCACATCAAAACATCTCAAATTCCACAATATTTGTGCTTTCAGGGAAGAAGTTTCTTCCAATACTCAACCTAAACCTCCTCAGGTGCAACTTGAGGCCATTTCCTCTTGACCTATCGCTTGTTCCTAAGGAGGAGACCAACATGGCAAGATGCAGGTGATGAAGGGGGGAAAAGAGGCAATGCCATGTAGGAGCTCATGTACACTATCTAACCACTATTACTAACCTTTGTGCATTTCAACTTTCTCTTTCCTCTAATCTGGTCTCTGAAGACTGTTGTGCTGCCATGGGATGAAATTAAATAAGAAGCATTTGAAGCCTCAGAGCTCAGACCAAGTCACAAAGCTCCACCCTGAAAAGCCACAGAGCTACTCAAGAAGCCACCAGGCAAAGTCTGAGCAAAAACCTTCTCATAACATGCAGCAACCACCACAAAGAGACCAAACCTTGTCTAGAGTGATCCACTTAAGCACAACACAAAGGTAAACAAATACATGTATGGTTAATTACAGAATCACAGAATTGTCAGGGCTGGAAGGGACCTCAAGTCCAGTTCCAACCCCCCTGCCATGGGCAGGGACACCTCACACTAGATCATTTTGCTCAGAGCCACATCCAGCCTGCACCTTAAACACCTTGAGGGATGAGGATTCCACCTCCTCCCTGGGCAACCCCTTCCAGGCTCTCACCACTCTCATGCTGAAGAACTTCTTCCTAACATCCAATCTGAATCTACCCATTTCTAGATTTGCTCCATTCCCCCCAGTCCTGTCACTACCTGACAGCCTAAAAGGTCCCTCTCCAGTTTTATTGCAGCCCTCTTCAGATACTGGAAGGCCACAATAAGGCCACCTTAGAGCATCCTCTTCTGCAAACTGCACAACCCCGACTCTGTCAGCCTGTCCTCATAAGAGAGGTGTTCCAGCCCTCTGAGCATCTCTCTTCTTTATGTTCTCCTTCATAAAATCAAGCAGGTTGGAAGAGACCTCCAAGCTCATCCAGTCCAACCTAGCACCCAGCCCTGGACAATCAACCAGACCATGGCACTAAGTGCCCCAGCCAGGCTTGGCTTCAACACCTCCAGGGACAGTGACTCCACCACCTCCCTGGGCAGCCCATTCCAATGCCAATCACTCTCTGCCAACAACTTCCTCTGAACATCCAGCCCAAACCTGACCTGAATTATTACTCATATCCAACCTAAACTTTCCCTAGTGCAAGCAGAGGCTGTTTCCTCTTGCCCTATCACTTGGTCTCTGGGAGACCAACAGCTAGCTCACTGCAACCTCCTTTCAGGGAATTGTAGGGAGTCCTCTCACACTCTTCTCCAGTCCCCACAGCTGCTCCTCACCAGCCCTGTTCTCCAGACCCTTCTCCAGGTTCATTGCCCTTCTCTGGACACAATGTCCTTCTTGAAGTGTACAGGCACACTCCCAACCAATATAAAACACTCTTGAAAGCTTGCCTTTGGAAACATGAGAAATCCTGGAAGGATACAGGCTGAGCAGACGCTGGCATGCAATGGATTTATATACACAAATTCCTCCATCTGATAAAGGAAGCTCTTAAAAGTGCCTTGTTAATCATCAGAAGATGTTTAATGTGCTCATTATCACCTACTTTGATGCTGCTTCATAAAGCTACGACATGGAAGTTTTCAGAGGCTGATTGTACCTTCCAGATGGAAATGAAAACATAACAACACTTATGTGCAAATAGAGGGAAGGGGGGGGGGGGAAAAAAGGAAGAAAAGCATATTTTCCAGAGAAAACAAGCTCTTGTTCTCTTGAAGATCCTCCCTCAACTGCCAAAACTAAGACAACAAACCCCACTTTGGAGATAGATTTGAGTGAGGCTTTAAAAAGATGTTTTGGTGGTGTTTTTTTCCTTAGTGTGCCATTGCTCATTAAGGCACAGAGCTAATGAGCACAGGCCAAACACAAACAGCAGTGTAGACCCCACCTACACAACAATTCCAATAGCCTGGAATTCCCCAAGCCAAGGGTACTTTTACATGGCACAGTTAAAGCTTGTCCTGCAAACTGACCTGATATATCCCTTCTGCAGGACCTCTGCTCTAAGAATAGGCTGAGGGAGCTGGGGTTGATCAGTCTAGAGAAGAGAAGGCTTCAGGGTGACCTCTGAGCTGCCCTCCAATACATGAAGGGATCCTACAGGAAGGCTGCAGAGGGACCATGGGAATGGGCTGCCCAGGGATGTGGAGGAGTCACCATCCCTGGAGGTGTTCAAGCAAAGCCTGGATGAGGCACTTAGTGCCATGGTCTGGTTGACTGGACAGGGCTGGGTGCTAGGTTGGACTGGGTGAGCTTGGAGGTCTCTTCCAACCTGCTTGATTCTGAGATTCAGGTAGTTGCAGACAGCAATGAGGTCTGCCCTGAGCCTCCTCTTCTGCAGGCTGCACACCCCCAGCTCCCTCAGCCTCTCCTCACAGGGCTGTGCTCCAGCCCCTTCACCAGCCTTGGTGCCCTTCTCTAGACACATTACAGCATCTCAGCATCTTTCTTAGTGTTGGGTGCTAGGTTGGACTCGATGATCCTTGAGATCCTTTCCAAGCTGGTTAATTCTGTGATTTTATTTATTGCTTTTTTTTTTTTCATGAGGAAGGCCTCACTACCTGACCACACTGCACAGCAGAGCTCTCCCACAGCTCTACAAGCCATGCTGCACCTTGAACCGCTTCCTTTGCCTCCTTCCACCCACTGCTCCATCCCTGCTTTGACTACTTTGAACACTCTGAACATCTGAAGAGCTGCCAATTTTTTTTTGTCTCCTTTTTTTGAAGCAACCTATTTCCAGAACTGTTTCTTTACCAGGAGATCTGTAATTCCTCCCAAAACACTCCTCTGGAGCCAAGCCCAGGACTGGCAATATGCTCCCTAGGATCAGTGAAAGGTTTACGTTTCAATACCTATTGCACCTGTCAGGATAATACCAGGCATTTTTCCACCCACGGTGCAGGAGAGGATCCAAACTTCCTGTGGGATGTGCAAAACCAGCACTCAGCCTTGGGAGCCATCCAGGCATGGTTCTCAGGAAGAGAAAAAGCTATTTCTGCTGGCTTGCAGGAATTGATGGCACCAGTTAATGTCTTGCCTCTCTATGCAAAGTGTGTCTAACCCAGTTTTAACACAGCTGCTGTGAAGTAAATAAATGCAGTATTAACTCCATTTTACAGGCTAGGATGGAACAGAAGTAGGGCTGGAACTTGTGCTGGGCATCATTCAAGACTGAAGACATTTACCCTTTTCAAGTGCAAGGCACCCAGTCAGCTGCCTAACACTTGGACAAAGTATTTGACCTCCTTAAGGAGAAAAATAGTACATATGTAGCCTGTAGGTACATCTCCCTAAGCAGGATCATATGGCATTGGCTTGATTGTTTTTCACCATTGTAAACTGGCTGGATGTTAGGAGGAAGCTGTTGGCAGAGAGAGTGATTGGCATTGGAATGGGCTGCCCAGGGAGGTGGTGGAGTCACTGTCCCTGGAGGTGTTCAAGGAAAGCCTGGATGAGGCACTTAGTGCCATGGTCTGGTTGATTGGCCAGGGCTGGGTGCTAGGTTGGACTGGATGAGCTTGGAGGTCTCTTCCTACCTGATTGATTCTATGATTCTCTGAACTTACTATAAACTTTCTATATTGTGAGCTTCTGTTGGCTCTCTTCTGTTGGCTGTGGATGACTCCTTGCTGTGATTGCTCAAGGCCAGGCTGAATGAGAACTTGAGCAGATGAGTCTAGTTGAGAGGCTTCCCTGCCCATAGCAAGGAGGTTAGATGATCCCTTCCAGCCCAAGCTATTCTATGACTCATCTGGGGCAGCTTAGTTTGTGAAGAGCAGTTGAGGGCAGAGCTCATTGCTGCCTACAACTACCTGAAGCGAGGTTGTGGCCAGGTGGGGTTGGGCTCTTCTGCCAGGCAAGCAGCAACAGAACAAGGGGACACAGTCTGAAGTTGAGGCAGGAGAGATCTAGGCTGGATGTTAGGAGGAAATTGTTGTCAGAGAGAGTGATTGGCATTGGAATGGGCTGCCCAAGGAAGTGGTGGTGGAGTAGCTGTCCCTGGAGGTGTTGAAGCCAAGCCTGGATAAGGCACTTAGTGCCATGGTTGATTGTCTAGGGCTGGGTGCTGGGTTGGACTGGATGATCTTGGAGGTCTCTTCCAACCTGCTTGATTCTCTGATTCTCTGATTCTCTGAACAGTGTGAAGGCACAAAATCCACAGGCTGAAATAGTCCTGGAAAGCTATTTCCTCCCAAAGTGCCCTCCCGAGGCTGCAAGGATGTGCTGTGACTCTGAAACACCAGCCCTGACTCACATAAATCCAGAGGTTTCCTTTCTGCAGAGCTGAACACTGCTCATGTGGCAATACCTGAGTATTTTATGGCCCATCCTTAAGTCAACAGGCAAAAGGTTTCAGAATAAAAGCCTTAAGATTACCTTCTGAATTATTAACTATTCCCTCTATTACCTTTGAATTATAAAAGCATGGGGAGGGGGGAGGGGAGGGAACAGAAAAAAACAACAGGGAGGGGAATTGAAAATCATCAATCTGCAGGTCCTTTAAAAATGGAATCCTGATCATTGGAGCAGTATCCCAATCTTTTATTAAAGCTAAAGAGGAAGGCATACTTTTTTATTAACTCTAGGAGATGTTCAATCCTCCTGATTAAAAATCTCATTACTAACTCCAGGCAGGGAAGTCATTTAGGCCTGAAACAAAATAAAAGGCATTTTGCTGCCCATAGCTAGACAGCTGAAAATCACTTGGTGTCTACTTTTCTAGTCTTAGGTAATTTTAAGGCTGGATTCAATTTGGTTTTGTTTCTGATGGTGGAATTTGGCTGCAGTGTGCAGCTGAAGCGTTGCTGCCTTGAGAGGGGAAGCCTAAAAGAGAATTATAGGCACCAAGAGATGCATTTTTGCTCTAGTAAATCACAGAATCATAGAAACATAAAATCAGGCAGGGTTAGGAGGGACCACAAGGAGCAGACAGTTCCAATCTCCCTGTCATGCCCAGGGACACCCTACCCTAAAGCAGGCTGGCCACAGACTCATCCAGCCTGGCCTCAAACACCTCCAGCCATGGGGCCTCAACCACCTCCTTGGGCAACCCATTCCAGCCTCTCACCACTTTTACTCTGAAGAACTTCTTCCTCCACTCTGAATCTCCTCACCTCCAGCTTTGCTCCATTCCCCCCAGTCCTGTCACTCCCTGACAGCCTAATAAGTCCCTCCTCAGCCCCCTTCAGATCCTTTAAGGCCACAAGAAGGTCACCTGGGAGCCTCCTCTTATCCAGACTGCACAGCCCCAAATCCCTCAGGTCTCCTCACAGCAGAGCTGCTGCAGCCCTCTGAGCATCCTCATTGCCCTTCTCTGGAAACCCTCCAGCATCTCCACACCCCTCTTGTAATAGGGGCTCCAGAACTGGCTGCAGTACTCCATGTGGGGTTACACCTGAGCAGAATAGAGGGAGAGAATCACCTCCCTCCACCTGCTGCCCACACTTCTGATGCAGCCCAGGCTCTGGTTGGCCCTCTGGGCTGCAAGTGCACACTGGAGGGAGTGATTTTAACTGATAAGGCAGAAGCAGGATGTTCAGAAATTGAGGAGTTTATGCCTAGATGCTTATTGAAGTGTAGCCAACACTAAAGCAATGTTCTGTGGATGTCTGTTGGTGCTAGGCACAACCTGTGTAGCTGCTTAATGGATTCTTCAGGTCTGTACCCATGCAGTGATGTTTACTGACCTGTACAGTGTAGATCACAGAATCCCAGCATGGTGGGCATTGGAAGAGACCTCCCTTGTCCTGCTTCTGCTCCTTCACCCTCGTTTGCAGGTTTATTCTGGATGGAGTTATGTTTTGCATTGCCTAAGAGACAAAGGAGCTAGCTGTGTGTTTTAAGAGGATAAACTCCACTGCATGAATCCTGGGCTCCCCATCTGCATGAAATCCAAGCCACCAGCCTGGGAAAGCTCAGCTGGACCATATTGCCATATCCTCTTCAAACAAACACACACACACACACCAAACAAACTAAAAGGTCTTGTTTGAGATGAAAACATCACAAGTGGCTACCTGTGAACACAACCCCAGGACAAGGGAGCTTATTCTGCCCCTGTGCTCAGCACTGCTCAGGCCACACCTTGAGTGCTGTGTCCAGTTCTGGGCTCCTCCATTCAAGAGAGATGTTGAGGTGCTGGAAGGTGTCCAGAGAAGGGCAGCAAGGCTGGGGAGGGGCCTGGAGCAGAGCCCTGTGAGGAGAGGCTGAGGGAGCTGGGGGTGTGCAGCCTGCAGCAGAGGAGGCTCAGGGCAGACCTCATTGCTGTCTACAACTACCTGAAGGGAGGCTGTAGCCAGGTGGGGTTGGGCTCTGCTGCCAGGCAACCAGCAACAGAAAAAGGGGACATAGTCTCAAGCTGTGCCAGAGGAGGTCTAGGCTGGATATTGGGAGGAAGTTGTTGCTAGAGAGAGTGATTGGCATTGGAATGGGCTGCCCAGGGAGGTGGTGGAGTCACAATCCCTGGAGGTGTTGAAGAAAAGACTGGATGGGGCATTTAGTGCCATGGTCTGGTTGCTTGGCCAGGGCTGGGTGCTAGGTTGGGCTGGATGATCCTTCAGGTAGTTGTAGACAGCAGTGAGGTCTGCCCTGAGACTCCTCTCCTCCAGGCTGCACACTCCAGCTCCCTCAGCCTCTCCTCATAAGGCTGTGTTCCAGGCCCCTCAGAGTCCTCCCTGGATGCCGTCCACTGAAGAAGAGGCTGGACCTTAGGTATCCTTCAGTACACCTCTGAAGATGCCATCCATGGGCTGGAATCCCTTGTCACCAGTGGTGACAGTGATGGATTGATTGGCAGGAGCTGGGTTCAATATCAGTTTGTATCTATTTATATACATTTCATTGTTGTTATTAAAGCTCTTTTCTCTCCCACCCCATCAGACTCTCTCCCTTCTTCCCTTTCTCTTCCCAATGAGAAGGCAGAGGGGTTCATAGAGACTTTCACTTCCTTAGTGGCCAAGCCAGCCCTAACTCATGAAAGCCTTTTTGCCTGCTTTAAAGAACCAAAGCATTTTCACCTGTGTCTGTGTCCTACTATGACATATGTGCATAGAAGCTACTGCAAAGGAATTGTCCAACTCATGCAAGCCTTTAGGCACCACTAAGCAATAAGCAACAACAGGGGAGAGTAATCAGCATTGATATTAGTTATTAATTCCACATCTAACAGAGAAAATCGAGTTGAGCAGTGCCAAACATCACACAGCCATCATTTACTGCCACGACAAAGCTAATCATGCCAGCCCTGTTAGCATCTCCCTACACATAAATCCACGAGGTCCTGCTGCCCATTCCTCTAAGCTTGCCAGTTGTTAGTGCTTTGCTGGTACTCCAGGGACAGAAGGTTTTACCCTCCCAAGGAAAATTATGTCTCCACAAAGCAACACTAACTAGATTGTGTTTAATTTCAGGCCAGCTCTGAACACATCCTTTGTGCCCCATTTAATTACCCTCTCTGCTGGAGCAGCTCTGAACTCCTCTTTTTTGTTTGACCTCTGAGTCCCAAAAACTCCCGACTAAAGCTTACTCTCCAGCTCCAGATATGCAAACTGCTGTCAGGTTCTTCAGTTCCCTCTGCAAGACAGGCAGTATATGCCATGTGTATTATTCAGAGCTTCCCAGAGCTTCTCTTCCATGGAGGTTTAAAAAGGAATAGCAAAATGTGCTTCAAAACTGAGAGTATCACCTGAGGCATGAGATCAGTGTTGGATAAACACCATGAAACCTTAAACTCTGGATTTCTGACCTCATGTAGGCAGTGGGCAGTTATTTCTCCAACAAGTCATTGCACTGGAAGGCAAAGTGAGTTCTGTTGGGCTTAGGGGCTTTCTAGACTGTCTGAATATCTGTATCATCATATCAAGGATCAGTGCTGGGCCCAGTCCTGTTCAGTATCTTTACTGATGATCTGGACCAGGGCATTGAGTCCAGCATCAGTAAGTTTGCAGATGACACCAAGCTAAGAGCAGCTGTGGAGCTGTTGGAGGGTAGGAGAGCCCTGCAGAGGGACCTGGGCAGGCTGAATGGGTGGGCAGAGTTGGACTGGATGATCCTGGAGGTCTTTTCCAACCTGGTTGATTCTATGATCATGAGAACCATGAGGTGAGGGTAGGGCTTGTGCACTGGAAAGACGAGCAGAGGGCTCTGAGGAGTATGATGGTGGGCAAAAGAAGTTTGCTAGCTGCTGAGTGCCACAGAAATTATCAAAGGACTGAAAATGCTCTGCTGCAAGAGCAGGTTGAGAGAGTTGGGCTTGTTCAGCCTGGAGAGGAGAAGGTTCAAGGTGGCTTTGCAGTGCTTGAAGGGGATGATGAGAAAGCTTTGGATAGACTTTTGAGCAGATCTTGTTGAGACAGGACAAGGGGTGATGGTTTGAACTAAAAGAAGGGAGAATCAGACTAGATAGAAGGAAGATGGTGAGACACTGGCACAGGCTGCCCAGAGATGTGATGGGTGTCCCATTCCTGGTGAACAACCTGCTCTAGTGGAAGATGTCCCTGCTGATTGCACCAGGGCTGGACTAGCTGAGCTTTAAAAGTCCCTTCCAACCCAACCCATTCAGTGACTCTACAATACTGAACACTAATCCTCTTTCAATATCTGAAGGGGGCCTACAGGAAGGCTGGGGAGGGACTATTGGCAAGGTTTTGTAACGACAGGATAAGGAATAATGGGTGTAAACTGGAAGAGGGAAGATTCAAACTGGATGTTAGGAAAGAGTTTTTTGCAGGGAGGTTGGTGAGACACTGGCACAGGTTGCCCAGGGAGGTTGTGGAGCACAGAAGCACAGAATGTGATCAAAGATCACATTCTGTGCTTCTGTGCTCCACAACCTCCCTGAAGGTGTTCAAAGCCAGGCTGGATGAGGCCTGGAGCAACCTGTTCTAGTGGGAGGTGTCCCTGCCTATGGCAGGGGGTTGGAACTGGATGAGCTTTGAGGTCCCTTCCAACCTAAACCATTCTATGATGCTATGATCACACACACACATATCTCTATGCTCCTTAAGGAAACATCCCAGGAGGACTTAGACCTACAAGAAGAGACATCCTTACAGGGACCTTCACTGGAATTTTCCCTCCTGCACTTCCATGACAAAGAGAGATAAATGAAGACACTATGCAAAGCCATGCTAATGATAACCCAGCACACAGCAGCAGCTAACAAGCAAGCTGTAGAAGCAGTTTAACTACAATGCAGTGATATTTGTTTGTGCTCCCAGAGATGCAGACTCTAGGCAAGTGTTGAATGTTATTAGGAGCAGCCCAGCCAAGTGAGCAAACCCCAAACCCTGCCCCCAGCAAACATCTCAAAAACAGAGCTCCAACTTTGAATGGCTCCTAGCAGTCAGCCTAGTAGTGCCTGCCAGCAAAAGAGGGAATTTTGGAGATGGCATGCCATCAATTTTCTTCATTTGTGTCAGAAGTTGAGCAGCTGTCTTCTTACCAGACTGAAGTGGAGCCAAAAGCCTTGTCAGGCAGCTGAAGGAAAAAGGGGGGGAAAAAAGCACTTCAGAGGAACTAATCTCAAAGACCCAAAAGTATGCATCACATTTTTCAGCAGGCATGTGTTAATATTGTTATTACATTGTCAACTGGCAATGCTCTGCTGAAGTAGTGGGGGAGGTGGGAGAATGATTCTGCTTGCTTTGTTTCCTCTGCTTGCTAAGGAAAAGCAAGGTGCTGCAAATACTGGAACTCCACAGTCTCTTAATTTACTTACTTATGCCCAGCAAAACATTTTTGGAGCTTTATCTTCCCCTAAGCTGGTGAGGAAGGTGAAAAGAAGATTTCTTTTTCCCTCCCACGGGGAGGGAAAAAAAAAAGAGAGAGAAAAAGAAAAAGACAGAGAAAGAAAAAGAGAAGGAGAAGAAAGAAAAAGCAGAAAAAATAAAAAGGAAAAGAGAAAAAGAAAAAGGAAAATAAAAAGAAAGAAAAAAGAGAAAGAGAAAGAAAAAGAAAGAAAAAGAAAGAGAAAGAGAAAAAGAAAAACTAAAAATAAAAAAGGAAAAGAAAAAGAAAAAGAAAAAGAGAGAGAAAGAAAAAGAGAAAAAGGAAAAAAAGGAAAAAGAAAAGGAAAAATAAAAGGAAAAATATAAAGAAAAAGAAAATGAAAAAGATAAAAAAAAGAGAAAGAAAAAGACAAAGAAAAAAAAGAAAAAGAAAAAGAAAATTAAAAAGAAAATTAAAGAGAAAGGGAAAAAGAAAAAGAAAGGGGAGAAAAAGAAAAAGAGAGAGTAAAAGAAAGAGAGGGAAAAATAAAAATGAAAAGAAAGAAAAAGAAAAAGAAAGGGGAAAAGAAAAAATAAAAAGAGAAAAAAGAAAAAGAAGAAAAAGAAGAAGAAGAAGAAAAAGAAGAAGAAAAAGAAGAAGAAAAAGAAGAAGAAAAAGAAGAAGAAAAAGAAGAAGAAGAAAAAGAAGAAGAAAAAGAAGAAGAAAAAGAAGAAGAAGAAAAAGAAGAAGAAAAAGAAGAAGAAAAAGAAGAAGAAGAAGAAAAAGAAGAAGAAAAAGAAGAAGAAAAAGAAGAAGAAAAAGAAGAAGAAAAAGAAGAAGAAAAAGAAGAAGAAAAAGAAGAAGAAAAAGAAGAAGAAAAAGAAGAAGAAAAAGAAGAAGAAAAAGAAGAAGAAAAAGAAAAGGAAAAAGAAAAAGAAAAAGAAAAAGAAAAAGAAAAAGAAAAAGAAAAAGAAAAAGAAAAAGAAAAAGAAAAAGAAAAAGAAAAAGAAAAAGAAAAAGAAAAAGAAAAAGAAAAAGAAAAAGAAAAAGAAAAAGAAAAAGAAAAAGAAAAAGAAAAAGAAAAAGAAAAAGAAAAAGAAAAAGGAAGGGAAAAAGAAAAATGAAAAGAAATAAAGAAAAAGAGAAAAGAAAGAAAAGTAAGAACAGAGATAAAAGAAGGAAAGCGAGAAAGAAAAAGATAAATAGAGAAAGAAATAAAGAGAAAAGAAGAAGGAGATGCACCTGGATGAGCAGCAAGCAGCCCTGGGCCTCAGCAAGCTCTGCTATTCCCCAGGCGCTGCAAACTCCTCAGCAAGGGCGAGAGCTGCCTTTGAAGCAGCTCGCTGCTCCGGCACCCGCGGGGTGCGACAGGCCAGCAACACCCAGCTCACACCTTGCTGCTTCTCTAGTCTGTGCTCCAGCAGCCGTGTGCTGGGCTGGAGGGTGCTTTCAGGGCAAGCCAGAGTGAAATGTTCTGCCTACCGGCACCGAGGATGTGGAGGAAGCAAACAATCAAATCAGAGTGGTTGTTGCACAGGGAGCTTTGCCAGGGGGGATCTGTTCCCGTAAGGCACAGCTTGGTCAAACTGAGAGCACTGCACTCGTTAATCTTAATTCAGCCTAAGAGGCTGGAGAAGAGGAGGCTGAGGGCAGAGCTCATTGTTCTCTGCTGCTCCCTGAAAGGAGCTGCCCAGGGAGGTGGTGGAGTCAGCCAGCCTGGATGAGTTTAAGGGTGGTTTGGATGTGGTGCTTAGGGCTGTGGTTTAAGGTGAATCTTGCAGAGTAGGGTTCTAGGTTGGACTTGGTGATCCTGAGGGGCTGTGCCAACCTGCATGTTGCTGTGATTCACTGATCACATTCTGTGCTTCTGTCCTCCACAACCTCCCTGGAGGTGTTCAAGGCCAGGTTGAATGAGGCCTTGAGCAACCTGTTCTAGTGGGAGATGTTCCTGCCTATGGCAGGGGGTTAGAAGTGGATGATCTTTGAGGTCCCTTCCAACCTAAACCATTCTATGATGCTGTCACTTGCCAATCACACTGATAGAGGCTGCATACATGGCAGGATTTGAGTGAATCAAGAAATGAGTAGACAGGCATCCAAGCTCCTGCTTGGCTGGCCATCTTCTCTCAGCCCAGCTTTTCCCTGAAATGTTTATTTACTACACAGTCAGCCTCTTGGCAGCCTTCCCACTGCAAAATGTGCTGCCCAGACATTACAAAGTGAACTCTCAATGAAAAAGGCTTTTTGTTTTCCCTCTTCTCTTTCTTTTCCCCCTTAGGGCTAACCTTCTTCCACAAAGACATCCTTTTTACTTCCAAGCTGTGCCTTTAAGGCACATTTTTACCCCCCATATTTCTAGAATGCTCAGTTTAAGAGAGATGCCTTCTTAGAGCGTTGCTAAAAATGAGATTTCCAACAGCAAACTGCTGTGGACATTCTTGTTTCTTCTGTCTAACAAATAAATGCTTCCTTACTTCTCATCATAGGAGTTAGAAAGCACCTCCAGAGATCATCAAGTCACAGAACTACAGAAACATTTAGGTTGGCAAACCCCCCTCAGGACCACCAAATCCAACCCCTATCCCTACTCTACAAGGTGCACCCTAAACCATATCTCAAATCACCACATCCAAATGACTTCTAAACACATCCAGGGGTGGTGACTCCACCACCTCCCTGGGCAGCCCATTCCAATGCCTCCTTCCATTAGGAAGAAGCTCTTTATAATGAGATTGGTGAAACACTGAACAGGTTGCCCAGAGATGTGGTGGAGGCTCCATCCCTGGAGACATTCACAGTCAAACTCGATGAGCAACCTGAACTAGCTGGAGATGCTCCTGCTCACTACAGCAGGGGGTTGACAAGATGACCTCTGAGGGTCCCTTCCAACCCATTTTGTGATCCTCTGATTTTGATGTGCTTGGCCAGGATGGAACAATTTTATTTGGATTGAAAACCCACAGGAAAAAAATTTGCTTAATTAGAGCCAGAAGCAGAGAACAGTTCATTCCTTGCCTATTTCCTAAGACAGCAAGCACAATGAAGCATTATTTGCCCCACTCCCTTTTTATCTGTTTCATAGAATCACAGAATCAAGCAGGTTGGAAGAGACCTCCAAGCTCATCCAGTACAACCTAGCACCCAGCCCTAGCCAATAAACTTGTCCATGACACTAAGTGCCCAATCCATAGAATCAGAGAATCAAGCAGGTTGGAAGAGAGCTCCAAGCTCAGCCAGTCCAACCTAGCACCCAGCCCTGGCCAATCAACCAGACCATGGCACTAAGTGCCTCATCCAGGCTTTGCTTCAACACCTCCAGCCACAGCAACTCCACCACCTCCCTGGGCAGCCCATTCCAATGCCAATCACTCTCTCTGCCAACAACTTCCTCCTAACATCTAGCCTAGACCTCCCCTCCTACAAAGTTCACCTTGAAACCATATTCCCAAGCACCACATCCAAATGACTTTTATCCACACCCAGGGTTGATGACTCCACCACCTCCTCGGGCAGCCCATTCCAACCTCCCAAAAGGCCTAACAAATGCAAAGAAATCAATGTGCAGGGGAGGGAAAAAAAAAAAAAGCATTGCTGCTGTGTTTTGCACAGGTTTAAGGTAAAAGAAAAAAAATCAGTGCTGCTGCATTTTTCACAGGCTTAAAGAAGCAAAAATCACTGCTGCTGTGTTGTTTACATGTTTACATTAGAAAATAACAGTCAATTGTATAAAAGCCCTGAAAGATTCTGACACTCTGATAATGCATGCTGGGGAATGAGGTTTGCTTAGAGCTAAGCACACACACAAATAAAAGAGAGAAGAACAAGGAGAAGAAGGAGAAGAAGGAGAAGAAGATGGACAAGAAGAAGAAGGAGAAGGACAAGGAGGAGGAGGACGATGACAAGGGGAAGGAGGAGAAGAAGAAGAAGAAGCAGAAGGAGAAGAAGGAGAAGAAAGAGAAGGAGAAGAAGGAGAAGGAGGAGAAGGAGAAGGAGAAGGAGAAGGAGAAGGAGAAGGAGAAGGAGAAGGAGAAGGAGAAGGAGAAGGAGGAGAAGGAGCAGGAGAAGGAGGAGAAGGAGGAGAAGAAGGAGAAGGAGGAGAAGAAGAAGGAGGAGAAGGAGGAGAAGGAGGAGGAGAAGGAGGAGAAGGAGGAGAAGAAGGAGGAGAAGAAGAAGGAGGAGGAGGAGGAGGAGAAGAAGAAGAAGAAGAAGAAGAAGAAGAAGAAGAAGAAGAAGAAGAAGAAGAAGAAGAAGAAGAAGAAGAAGAAGAAGAAGAAGAAGAAGAAGAAGAAGAAGAAGAAGAAGAAGAAGAAGAAGAAGAAGAAGAAGAAGAAGAAGAAGAAGAAGAAGAGGAAGAAGAAGAAGAGGAAGAAGAAGAAGAAATAATGATAATAATGAGAGTAATAGTAATTTAGTAATTATAGGAAATGATGATGATGATGATGATGACGATAATTTGGCACTTAGAATCACAGACTCACAGAATCAGTCAGGGTTGGAAGGGACCATTTTATAGAAGCCATTTTATAGGAGCTGGTAAAGGATGTTAGCTGGGGGAGAAAAACCAACACAGAGCAATGTCTCCTCCCAGCTGGGCTGAAGTCATGGCTGCAAGACCTGGCACTCAGTCTCATAAGGCTTAAGCAAATCACAGATAACAGCCAGCAAGTTCTATATGACAGGGACATTTCTGTTCTGTTGCACACTTCACAGAATCACAGGAGCAGAGAATGGTAGGGCTTAGAAGGAACCTTAAAAGGTAGAATCATAGAATCAGTCAGGGTTGGAAGGGACCACAAGGATCAGCCAGTTCCAATTCCCCTGTCGTGGGCAGGGAAA
This sequence comes from Pogoniulus pusillus, assembly GCF_015220805.1. Taxonomy (NCBI): domain Eukaryota; kingdom Metazoa; phylum Chordata; class Aves; order Piciformes; family Lybiidae; genus Pogoniulus; species Pogoniulus pusillus. The sequence continues at coordinate 4,107,400 of NC_087265.1, forward strand.
CCTCACACTACATCAGTTTGTCTAGAGCCTCACTCATCCAGCCTGGCCTTAAACACCTCCAGGGATGAGGCTTCCAGGGGGGCAACCCCTTCCAGGCTCTCACCACCCTCATGCTGAACAACTTCTTCTTAACATCCAGTCTGAATCTACTCATTTCCAGGTATGTTCCATTCCCCCCACTCCTATCACTACCTGACAGCCTAAAAAGTCCCTCCCCAGCTTTCTTGTAGCCCTCCTTAAGATACTGAAAGGCCACAATTATATACATATATATAATTATAGTTATATAAGAATTATAATAATTTGATGATGATGATGATGATGAGATGGTTGTTCTCTTCTGCCAGGCAAGCAGCAACAGAACAAGGGGACACAGTCTCAAGTTGTGCCAGGGCAGGTCTAGGCTGGATGTTAGGAGGAAGTTGTTGGCAGAGAGAGTGATTGGCATTGGAATGGGCTGCCCAGGGAGGTGGTGGAGTCACTGTCCCTGGAGGTGTTGAAGCAAATCCTGGAGGGGGCACTTAGTGCCATGGTCTGGTTGATTGGCCAGGGCTGGGTGCTAGGCTGGACTGGCTGAGCTTGGAGGTCTCTTCCAACCTGGTAGATACTACCATTCTATGATGATGATGAGAAGAAGAAGAAGGAGGAGAAGGAGAAGAAGGAGAAGGGAGTGAAATAGTAACCAGTAACAATATGAGCGTATGACACTCCCCTGCTTCACTGCATATACTCAAATGCTTTTCACACTGAGGTTCCAATAGTGATTAAGAGCTCCAGGGAGGGGGTGGGAATTAAAACCCCAAGATCTATAAATGCAAAGCAGCAAGAAAATAATGTGCCTTGGCTATTTTTACTAGGGTCCAGCAGAGATCCTCTGAGCAGCATTTGCAGGCTGCACTAAGCATATCCAATGCAAGAGCAATACGTCCCCGCACCGCTCTCAGCAAATATTATCAAGATGGAAATGCCTCCTGACAAATTCACAAGCTGCAAATGTACAGTCATGAAATTCAATAGCCTCACAGCTGCACACTTGTAACTTGTGAATGCAGAAAAATGTAGGAATTGGCAGCAGGCTGGCTGGCAGATGATAGCATTTTACAGATGACACTGGAGAGGCTGCCAGTTTGACGTTGAACTCTTCTCCTGGTTTGGGGTTTTCTCTTCCCCCCTCCCCCCCTTTTTTTTTTCCCTGTTGTTGTTGTTTTTATTTTCCTTGAGTTGTTGTTGTCATTTCATAGCTCTTTCACAGAGATCTACTAGGATCGTGGTGGATGTTGTCCCAACTGTCTGCTGGTTGCTGACTCTGCAAAGTGCTGTAACTGCTCAGCTCGGTTCACAGCACCACAGAATTAACCAGGTTGGAAAAGACCTTTAGGATCACCCAGTCCAACCAAGCACCTAACCTTTCTAATTAACTAACCCATGGCACTAAGTGCCTCATCCAGCTGCCTCTTAAACACCTCCAGGGATGGTGACTTCACCACCTCCCCAGGCAGCCCATTCCAATGCCAATCACTCTTGCCACGAAAAACCTCCTCCTAACATCCAGCCTGAACCTGCCCTGGTGCAGCTTGAGGCTGTGTCCTCTTGTTCTGTCCCTGAGTGCCTGGCAGGACAGACCAATTCAACCTGGCTACAACCTCCTTTCAGGTAGCTGCAGACAGCAGTGAGGTCTCCCCTGAGCCTCCTCTTCTCCTCCTTCAGCTCTGTTGAGGCTGAGCAGTGTTTGCTCTGGAGAAACTTTGCCTTGTTCCAGAGGATTTCAGGTACACAAATTGCACTGTGCCAGAGATGCTTCCTACTCAGTTTTAGTTTTCTCTATCCAAAACAGCCTGGATTTCACAGAAGCACAACATGCTGGGGGTTGGAAGGGACCTCTGGAGATCATCTAGTTCACCTCATCCCTGCTAAAGCAGGGTCACATACCACAGCATACCCAGGACCACAATGTCCAGGTGGGATTGGAAGCTCTCCAGAGGAGAGTCCAGAGCCTCTCTGGGCAGCCTGTACCAGGGCTTCATCACCCTCACACCAAACAAGGTTTGGAGATAGAACAAAGGGGAATGGCCTCAAGCTGAGGCTGAGAAGGTTTAGATTGGACATTAGAAAAAGGTTTTTCACTGGAAGAGTGGTCAGGGACTGGAATGAGCTGCCCAGGGAGGTGTCCAGGGTGTGACCAACCCTGGATGTGTTTAAGAAAGGCTTGGATGTGGTGCTTAGAGCAATGGTTTAAGGTAAATCTCGTAGAGTAGGGTTCTAGGTTGGACTTGGTGATCCTGAGGGGCTTTGCCAACCTGCATGTTGCTGTGATTCTGTGATTCATCTTCAGATGGAACCTTCCAGGTTCCAGTTTGTGTCCACTGCCCAATTGATGTCACTGGGCACCAACAAAACTAATCTGGCTCCATCCTCTTGCCTCCCACTCGTTAGCTCTTGCTGAGCATTGCAAAGGTCTCCTTTCAGGCTGCTCTGCAGGCTGAGCAGCCCCAGGTCTGTCACTGCAAGTTAAACAGTTGAAATGACTGCACATTGATATTTGTAACCTGCATCTTTTCAGACCACTCAGAGAGAAGGAAGTATTCCTTTAAAAACAATAAAGGCCTCACCATTTGCTGTGATGTCCTGGTGGGGCACTAAGTGCCAAGCTGGCTTGGTTCCATCCAAAGCTTGGTGACACAGGAGGCCTAGAAAAGACAAAATAAAAAGCTCAGAAAGAAATTTTAGATGCTTTCTTCTTTTTTTTTCCTTTCCTCTGAGCCCCTGTGAAAACATACATTAAATGTTTGCCTGGGAGCTGTGGTGAGAGTCAAGCAAAAAGGGAAAGAAGGGCTCTCCTAAAGTGCAGTGGTTTCTTCGTGCCTTGAAGTCACACCTAGCTAGCAAAGGAATTCCTAAGGAGCTTTTGGGATGACATCACACTCAGCTGGGCTGTCTGGAGCCTTTCAGTGCAGTTCAGCTCTGACTTTCTGTCTCTTTGTGCTGTGCTTCTCTTGCCAAAGTGGATGAGAAGCTCAACATGAGCCAGCAGTGTGCACTTGCAGACCAGAAAGCCAAGCAGAGCCTGGGCTGCAGCAGAAGCGTGGCCAGCAGGGCCATGGAGGGGATTCTGCCCCTCTGCTGCACTCTGCTCTGGTGAGACCCCACCTGGAGTACTGTGTCCAGCTCTGGAGTCCCCATGACAAGAAGGATATAGATGTGCTGGAGCATGTCCAGAGAAGGGCCACTGGGTTGATCAGAGAGCTGGAACAGCTCTGCTGTGAGCACAGACTGAAAGAGTTGGGGCTGTGCAGGCTGGAGAAGAGGAGGCTCCCAGGTGACCTTCTTGTGGCCTTCCAGGATCTGAAAGAGGCTACAAAAAAGCTGGGGAGGGACTTTTAGGCTATGAGGGAGTGACAGGACTGGGGGGAATGGAGCAAAGCTGGAGATTGGTAGGTTCAGACTGGGTGTGAGGAAGAAGCTGTCCAGCATGAGAGTGGTGAGAGCCTGGACTGGGTTGCCCAAGGAGGTGGTTGAGGCCTCATCCCTGGAGATGTTTAAGGTCAGGCTGGATGAGGCTGTGAGCAGCCTGCCCATGGTAGGGGGGTTGGAACTGCCTGATCCTTGTGGTCCCTTCCAAACCTGACTGATTCTGTGATTCTAAGTCCTGGAACATGCCCAAAGAACAACCAAACTGGTGAGGGTTTGGTAAGGAGCAGCTGAGGGAACTGGAGAAGCATCTGAGGGGAGACCTCATTGCTCCCTACAAGTCCCTGAAAGGAGGCTGCAGTGAGCTAGATGTTGGTTTCCCAAAGAACAAGAGATAGAGCAAGAGGAAACAGCCCCTGGTTGCACCAAGGAGAGTTTATGTTGGATATGAGGAACAATTCAGGGCAGGTTTAGTCTGAATGATAGGAAGAAGTTCTTCACAGAGAGAGTGATTGGCATTGGAATGAACTGCCCAGGGAGGTGGTGAAGTCACAATCCCTGGAGGTGTTTAAAAGGAGACTGGATAGGGCACATAGAATCATAGAATCAGTCAGGGTTGGAAGGGACCACGAGGATCAGCCAGTTCCAGTTCCCCTGCCATGGGCAGGGACACTTCACACTAGATCAGGCTGTCCAGAGCCTCATCCAGCCTGGCCTTAAACACCTCCAGGGATGAGGCTTTCACCACCTCCCTGGGAAACCCCTTCCAGGCACTCACCATCCTCATGCTGAAGAATTCCCTAGCATCCAGTCTGAATCTACCCATTTCTGGCTTTGATCCATTCCCCCTAGCCCTATCACTACCTGGCAGCCTAAAAAGTCGCTCCCCTTGGTGCCATGGTTTAGTTGATTAGAAGGTGTCAGGTGATAGGTTGGACTCAATGATCTGGAAATTTAACCAACTTGGTTAAATTCTGTGATTCTGTGAATTCCTTCCCCTAAGGGTTGTCAGGACCTGCAACTGGCTGCCCAGGGCAGTAGTGAAGGGATGGAAAAGACACTTAGATGTGATGCTGAGGGACATCACACAATCACAGGCTCACAGGATGGCAGGGGTTGGAAGGAACTCAAAGAGATCATCCAGTCCAAATCCCCTGCCAGAGCAGGACCATACAATCTAGCTCAGGGCACACAGAGAAACACAGCCAGACAGGCCTTGGAAGGTTCCTCCAGAGAAGGAGACTCCACAACCTCTCTGGGCAGCCTGTGCCAGTGCTCTGGGACCCTTCCAGTCAAGAAGTTCCCCCTAGTGTTGAGCTGGAACCTCCTGTGCTGCAGCTTCCATCCATTGCTCCTTGTCCTATCCCAGGGAGCAGTGAGCAGAGCCTGTCCCCCCCTCCTGACTCACACCCCTCAGATTTTTAGAAGCATTTATTACATCCCCACTCAGTCTTCTCCAGACTAAGCAGCCCCAGGTCCCTCAGCCTCTCCTCATCAGGCAGTGCTCCAGTCCCCTCATTATGGTTAGTGGTGATTTGACAGTGCCTGGTTAATGAATGGACCTGAGGATCTTAAAGCTCTTTTCCAAGCTAAATGATTCTGCAGTTCTATGACTGTTGCTGCCTCTGCCCTGCTGCAAGTGGTGACCTCTGTACCTTCATAGGTTTCCCTCTTTGGAAGGTCCTCATCTCTGTGTCCCTTAATGCCTTGAATTGTCACAGATTATAGTGCAAGTACTCCAGTAGAACAAAACCAAACTTGGTTTTAAAAGCCAAATTTTAAGGCATTCTCCCAAAGGTTCCAGACCCAAGGCTCCATCACTGAATACAGAGGCTCTCCTTTCTGTAAGCTTCTACACCTGGTCAAGAAAAGCTGGACCAGATGATCCTTCCAACCTGCTGTCCTATGATTAACAAAATTAAGCACAGGAATGTGGTAAAAGAGCAACAAAAACAACAATCCAAACAAAGCAACCACCTAAGCGTGAGTGATCTCAAAGGAGCTGAGAGCAAACAGCTTTGTTTGCTATGGCTTTTGTTCCTGCTGCTGCTCCAAACAGTGTCTGAGGTTTCAGGTGTGGCTCTGCACCACAGAGATTAGGGCTAGCCAAAATCTGCTTCTGTTCTACTGAGCCATAACAGCCCAGGAGCCAAGGCAGCTGCTTTTGTCAGCACAGCTCTAAGGGTAGCTTTACACCTCTGCTGCTCTCCTCTGAACTCAGTGAAGTGGGAGCAACTCTCTAGTAAGCTACATGCAGATGATCAGGACTTTATTGCCATACTATTTTGCTGCAGATATTGCTCCTGCCCTAATCTGCAGGCTGTAGTGATGGACACACCTCAGGTAGATTTCTTGGGCTGGAAAAACCTATCAGATTATTGGCAGGTGAGCAAAGGTTGATTGTGACTTTAACTGGTCTCCCTTGTAGACAGCTTTAATGTGAGCAATGCCTCATAGATTGAAAGCTCCCTTTAATCACCAGACCTTGGGGCCAGGCTTCTGAAAGCTTTCACAACCTTGTAGCTTCCACTGCTCCTCTTAGGAAAAAAAATGATGGTTGGTTTTTTTTTCCCCTTGAGAGCCTCCTTCTATGAAGAATGAAATATTATTTACTGTGTTCTTTGAAGAACAGACACCATCCCCTTGGGAGAAAAAAAAACCCAAACCAACCAAGTTCAGATTCTGGGAGCTTCTGTAACAAGAGTTAGAATCCTCCACAAAATGATTTCTTTTGCAGGAAGCCTTCAGGTTATTGCTGAGGGCAAGAAGTGGGGAGGAAGGCAAATGATCTGGAGTCTCAAAATAACATTCTGCCTTTTGATGTCTCTGAGTTTTTGAGGGAGAAAGCAAATTGCCTTAGCAGGAGTCACATCTCCAAACTCACATGGGGAGCCAGGACTGGGGGTGATGTGCTGCATGCCCCACGGAGAGTAAAGGGAGCTGCCTCCATGGGTGGAGCCTGCCTCAGTCTTTCTGCAGTGGGAAACAACAGGGAAATGTTCCTCTCTATTTCTCTGTTCTCTGTACCAGAAAGACTGGCTGCAGGGCCAGGCCCAAAGAGTGGTGGTGAATGGTGCCACATCCAGTCGACAGCTGGCACTAGTGGTGTCCCCCAGGGAACAGTGCTGGGCCCAGGCCTGTTCAATATCTTCATTGGTGATCTGGATGGAGGAATTAAATCCACCATCAGTGAGTTTGCAGATGACACCAAGTCAGGAGCATATGTTGATCTGTTAGAGAGCAGGAGGGCCCTGCAGAGGGACCTGGACAGGGTGGGCAGATGGACACAGTCCAAGACCAGGAGTTTGAACAAGTCCAAGGGCCAGGCTCTGCACATTGGCCACAACAACCCCATGCAGTGCTACAGGCTGGACACAGAGTGGCTGAGAGCAGCCAGGCAGATAAGGACCTGGAGGTGCTGGTAGAGAATAGCTGAAGATGAGGCAGCAGTGTGCCCAGGTGGCCAAGAAGGCTGATGGCACCCTGGCCTGGCTCAGGAGCAGTGTGGCCAGCAGGACAAGGGAGGTTCTTCTGCCCCTGTGCTCAGCACTGCTCAGGCCACCCCTTCAGTGCTGTGTGCAGTTCTGGGCTCCTCCATTCAAGAGAGATGTTGAGGTGCTGGAAGGTGTCCAGAGAAGGGCAGCAAGGCTGGTGAGGGGCCTGGAGCAGAGCCCTGTGAGGAGAGGCTGAGGGAGCTGGGGGTGTGCAGCCTGCAGAAGAGGAGGCTCAGGGCAGAGCTCATTGCTGTGTACAACTACCTGAAGGGAGGCTGTAGCCAGGTGGGGTTGGGCTCTGCTGCCAGGCATCCAGAGACAGAACAAGAGGACATAGACTCAAGCTGTGCCAGGGGAGGTCCAGGCTGGATGTTAGGAGGAAGTTGTTGCCAGAGAGCACAGTGACTCCACCACCTCCCTGGGCAGCCCATTCCAATGCCAATCACTCTCTCTGACAACAACTTCCTCCTAACATGCAGCCTAGACCTCCCCTGGCACAACTTGAGCCTGTGTCCCCTTGTTCTGTTTGGAGAAGTGTTGCACAACCTGCTGTCTCACAGCCTTTCAATCAAGAGCTACTCACCACTTTTAAAGGCTTGGATTTGATTCATCCAAAAAGCTTTAGCTCTCCCTCCCTTCCAGGGCAGGACTTCATCTTCATCAACCCAGACCCAGAAATGTGCATTAAGGGTTTTGTTTACTCAGAACTTGGCAGGGCCACAACAAAGAACAGAATGTAAAGAATGAGTTCCCTTTGCAGAAGCCATTCTCATGGAAACAAAAGCCTTCACCTTCCCAAAGCAGACTTTCCCAGCAAGCCTCACAGAGTCCTGAACTGCTCAGCCTTGTGGCGAAGCTCTCAGGTAACGGAGGACCTAACTAAGGACCATCTGAGAGGCAATCCAAACCCAGAAGGAATGAGTTCTGCTGGATCTGATTTTTTTTCTTTCCTTTCATTAAAACAGCATTAAGCAAACGTGGCCTTTTCACCACTGCAATCCAAACAGGCAACTGCAATCCACAGAACATGCAGGAACCTGCTGAATTCAGACTCCTTCCAACTCTCCCCCCTTCTCTCCCCTCCCCGGCTGCAGCAGCTGGGTAGATTTGTTTCCACCTGCTTTTACCATTTGTCATTACTGAGGTATGTTTCAGAAAGCCACTTCAGCTCCAAACTGTCAGTCTGGCTGAAGCCAAAACAATTCATTTTTATGACTTGGGCACATACCCTTCAGAGTGTCTCATGTTCCTTCGGTTCCCAGCTCCCCCACACCTCTGCAGCCAGAGAGAAGGCAGCTGCTCTTTGGGGGTTTTCAGCCCACAACGCCCAAACTAAAGCCATCAGAGAAGCACAGGGTGGGTTGGGTTAGAAGGGACCTTTAAAGGTCATCTAGTCCCTCCTTGGAGGTGTTCAAGGTGTTCCTTGAGTGACCTGTTCTAGGGCGAGGTGTCCCTGCCTGTGGCGAGGGGTTGGAACTGGGTGAGCTTTGAGGTCGCTTCCAACCTAAACCAGTCTAAGGTTCTAATTCCTAGTCCATCCCCCCCCCCCCCCAAACTCAATAGAGAGCCCCAGAAAACCTGGTCTGCAATGGTTGCAGGGATGGGACACCTACCATCTCCCTGGGTCACCTCAGGTGGTGTCCCACCACCCTCAGTGTCAAACACTTCTTCCTTCTCTCCAGCCTGAATCTCCCTCTTTCAGGTCAAACAATCTCCACTTGGCCTGTCGCAACAGGATCTGCTCTAAAGTCTGTCCCCAGCTCTCTGATCAGCCCCTTTCAGCTCTGAAAGCTCCAGTTCTGGGCTCCTCAACTCAGGAGAGATGCTGAGGTGCTGGAAGGTGTCCAGAGAAGGGCAGCAAGGCTGGTGAGGGGCCTGGAACACAAACCCTATGAGGAGAGGCTGAGGGAGCTGGGGGTGTGCAGCCTGCAGAAGAGGAGGCTCAGGGCAGAGCTCATTGCTGTGTACAAGTACCTGAAGGGAGGCTGTAGCCAGGTGGGGTTGGGCTCTTCTGCCAGACAAGCAGCAATAGAACAAGGGGACAGAGTCTGAAGCTGTGCCAGGGGAGGTCTAGGCTGGGTGTTAGGAGGAAGTTGTTGTCAGAGAGAGTGATTGGCATTGGAATGGGCTGCCCAGGGAGGTGGTGGAGTTGCTGTCCCAGAAGGTGTTGAAGCCAAGCCTGGCTGGGGCACTTAGTGCCATGGTCTGGTTGGTTGGCCAGGGCTGGGTGCTAGGTTGGACTGGCTGAGCTTGGAGGTCTCTTTCAACCTGATTGATTCTATGATTCTATGAAAGGCCACCACAAGGTCTCCCTGGAGCCTTCTCTTATCCAGGCTGAACAAGCCCAACTCTCCCGGCCTGACCTCAGAGCAGAGCCCTTCCAGCCCTCCCAGCATTGCTGTGGCCTCCCCTGGCCCTGCTTCAACAGGTGCCTGCCTGTGCTGAGCACTCCAGAGCTGGCCCCAGCACTGCAGGTGAGATCTCCCCTGTGCCACTGTTGGAAGTAAGGCTGCCAGATACAGCCTCCACTGTTCCTCCAGAACTTCAGGGGCTAGGAGAGAGTGGGTGTGGGGAGGGAAGATATCCTGAGCACCAGAAAGGCTGAACAGCAAGTCTAAAGAAAGCACACCACAAAATGAAATAGAGGCTGAACATGAGGCAGCAATGTGCCCAGGTGGCCAAGAAGGCTGATGGCATCCTGGCCTGGCTCAGGAGCAGTGTGGCCAGTAGGACAAGGGAGGTTATTCTGCCCCTGTGCTCAGCACTGCTCAGGCCACACCTTGAGTGCTGTGTCCAGTTCTGGGCTCCTCCATTCAAGAGAGATGTTGCAGTACTGCAGTGTGTCCACAGGAGGGCGACAAAGCTGGTGAGGGGCCTGGAGCAGAGCCCTGTGAGGAGAGGCTGAGGGAGCTGGGGGTGTGCAGCCTGCAGCAGAGGAGGCTCAGGGCAGGGTGAGCTCTTCACAGAATCACAGCAACATGCAGGTTGGCAAAGCCACTCAGGATCACCAAGTCCAACCTAGAACCCAACTCTACAAGATTCACCTTAAACCATAGCCCTGTGCACCACACCCAAACCACCCTTCAACACAGCCAGGCTGGGTGACTCCACCACCTCCCTGGGCAGCTCATTCCAGTCCCTGACCACTCTCCCTGTGAAAAACTTTTGCCTCATGTCTAATCTAAGCCTCCCCAGCCTCAGCTTGAGGCCATTCCCCCTTGTTCTGTCTCCAGTGACCTGTGAGAGGAGCCCAGCAGCAGCCTCTCCACAACATCCCCTCAGGTAGCTGCAGACATCCCTTGAGGTCCCTTCCAGCCCCTGACCTTCTGCGTTTCTGTGCCTGCTCCTGTGCATCACCTCCCCTCGGTACAACTGCAGCAGTGGGACATGGATGTGTGAGCTCAGCTTGCACAGAACTTAGCACTGGATATGTTGGAAGTTTAAGAGAACTCCCCAAGAAGTCAGAAAGAGTTTTTGGAACTTTAGCAAAATCTGACCTGTTACATAAACCTGTATTTTAGGAAGTGAACTAGAGACAGGAGGAAGGATCACAAGGGTTGGACACCTAACCAGCTGTCCCAATTTGGCTGAGCTGCTTTAGCTGTCAGTGTGTGAATCCTTAATGTGTGATCAGTGCAAAGCAGGGAGAGAGAGCTCAGCTCTCTCCCAGGAACTATTTTGCCTTTCCCTCACAGTAACACCACCACCCTGCCTTTTATACAGACATTCATCTATTTTTAATTCAGAGGCTATTACTGATGAAGTAATCTGGTATTCCAGGGAATAGTTTCTCAGCAGGAGAAAGCTACTTGTCTATGACAAGGATTGATTCCTCTTCCAAGTTATTATCACAGGCTGGAAGGGACCTCAAAGTTCATCCAGTTCCAAGCCTCTGCCATAGGCAGGGACACCTCCCACTAGGACAGGTTGATCAAGACCTCATCCAACCTGGACTTGAACACCTCCAGGAAGGTTGTTTGGTGTTGGAATAGGCTGCCCAGGGAGGTGGTGCAGTCACCATCCCTGGAGGTCACAGGATCACAGACTCAGAGGATGGCAGGGGTTGGAAGGGACCCAAAGAAACCATCGAGTCCAACCCCCTCTGCCCAAGCAGGACCATACAACCCAGCTCAGGTCACACAGGAACACATCCAGACAGGCCTTGAAAGGCTCCAGAGAAGGAGACTCCACAGCCTCTCTGAGCAGCCTGTGCCAGTGCTCTGGGACCCTTACAGGAAAGAAGTTCCCCCTTGGTTTGAGCTGGAACCTCCTGTGCTGCAGCTTCCATCCATTGCTCCTTGTCCTATCCCAGGGAGCAGTGAGCAGAGCCTGTCCCCCCAATCCTGATCCCCAGCCCTCAGATATTGACAAACATTGATTAAATCCCCTCTCAGTGGTGTTCAAGAAAACCCTGTATGAGGCATTTAGTGCCATGTTCTAGGGCTGGGTGCTAGGTTGGACTGGATGAGCTTGGAGGTCCTTTCCAACCTGCTTTATCCTATGATTGTATGATCCCCAGTAGCTCTGCCTGAGCACACAGCTCTTGGCACAGGGGCCAGCAGCAGCAACAGCCTCGCAAGCAGCATGCTCCTGCTGAATGGGTGCTCATATCCATTACCAGGCAATACTGAGAGAGGTTCTCAGCTTCTCCAAGAAAATATTTTCGACTGGGGATTGATTTTGACTGTTTTGAAACTAACATTAGCAAATGTGATTGCACGGTGCACAGATCTGTCAAATTTGTTCTCAGCTGCAAGCCTGAAACATGTCATTATGGTGTACTGTGTGAGCAAAGCTGGGCTTGGCTGCCATGTGACTGAGCTCTAAATCAGTTTATGGATAATGTTCCTTTACAATGCCTTCAATCTTTTGCTCCATCTTATCTTAATGAGTACTTAACCTCTTCAAAATAGGTTACTGCCAGAGAGACTAAATACAGAGTATTAAAGTCTCCAGGAGAGCTACAGGAGCCAATGTCCTTGCTCAGGTAGCTGTGTCCTCCTTCAGCAACAACTTCTTCAAGGTAAAGTTTGCAGAGTTTCTAAATGCACTGGGAAAAGCAATTCCCTCTGCATCCATTTCAAAACTCCTCTTTGCTTTTTACTTCATGTGTGTGGAAAAAGAGAGACTGCAAATGTAGCTTCCTCCAGGCAAAGGGGATGGTGACCTTAGAAGGGTCAAGACATGGTTTAGTGGGCATCACCATGCCCACCATGCACTTGATGATCTTAGAAGTCTTTTCCAACCTTAATGATCCTATGATTTTCTAGCTCCTTTTGGAAAAGAGGAGAGGCTGAGGGAGCTGGGGGTGTGCAGCCTGGAAAGAGGAGGCTCAGGGCAGACTTCATTGCTGCCTACAACTACCTGAAGGGAGGTTGTAGCCAGGTGGGGTTGGGCTCTTCTCCCAGACAATCAGCAACAGAAGAAGGGGACACAGTCTCAAGTAGTGCCAGGGGAGGTCTAGGCTGGATGCTAGAAGGAAGTTGTTGTCAGAGAGAGTGATTGGCACTGGAATGGGCTGCCCAGGGAGGTGGTGGAGTCACCATCCCTGGAGGTGTTGAAGCAAAGCCTGGATGGGGCACTTAGTGCCATGGTCTGGTTGATTGGCCAGGGCTGGGTGCTAGGTTGGGCTGGATGAGCTTGGAGGTCTCTTCCAACCTGTTTGATTCCATGATTCCTTTTGGAAAGCTCCATGGCTCCTGCACTTCAGACCTCATCACTTTGGGTTTGGACACCTCTCGACACGTGCATGCTCAGAACCTTTTGAAAATGAAAATGCTATCTGTTGAGAAATCATTTACATTAAATCTCTGCCCTGCTCAGACCACTGCTGGAATAGTGTCCAGTTTTGGGCTCCCCAGTTCAGGAGAGAAGAGGGACTTGTTGGAGAGAGTCCAGCAATGAGCCGCGAGGATGAGTGGGGGACTTGAGCTTCTTCCCTACAGAGAGAGACTGAGAGCCCTGGGGCTGTTCAGTCTGGAGAAGAGAAGACTGAGAGGAGATCTGATCCATGTGTACAAATACCTGAGGGGTGGGGGTCAAGTGCCTGGGGCCAAGCTCTCTTCAGTGGTCAGCAGCAATAAGAGAAGGAGCAACAGCTACAAACTGGAACAGAGAAGGCTTTAGCTCAACATGAGGAGAAACTTCTTTGCAGTGAGGGTCCCAGAGCCCTGGAGCAGGCTGCCCAGAGAGGCTGTGGAGTCTCCTTCTCTGCAGACTTTCCAAACCCCCCTGGATGTACTCCTGTATGGCCTACCCTAGGGGATCCTGCCTTCTGCCTTGGCAGGAGGGTTGGACTGGATGATCTCTGGAGGTCCCTCCCATCCTCTAATGTTCTGTGATTCTGTGATTTGGAGTTTTCTGGCTTTTGGTCAGTTTCCATGCACTAGATGCACCCAGAAGGATTTTAGCTGCTGACTTTGGCACAGGATCACTGACTGAATCCTAGCTGTAAAACAGAACAACTCCTGACACCAGCCACTTCTGCTGGAAGGACATACATCTCATGAAACATCATCCTGCTTCAAAGTCCTCCAGGTTCCTACCAGCCTACATCTGAGCACGTTTTAATATTCAGTCAGAGCTGCAGCACATGTGATGTAAAATAATTATATCATTGAATCCCCTCATATCCCTGGATAAAACTCCTATTTGAGAAGCTGAGGAGCAGGCTATGGACCAGACAGTTTGTTGGATTTCTGCCACTCCAGTAATGACTTATAAAAGTCTTGAGCAGAAAGGAGGTGTGCAAGGAAAGGAGGTTGGAGTGAGGTGGAGCTTGGTCTCTTCTCCCAAGCAATGAGTGATAGGAGGAGAGGAAATGGCCTTAAGCTGTACCAGGGGTGGTTAAGGTTGAATATTAGGAGATATCCAAGGAGTTGCCAACCACTACAACAGGCTGCCCAGGGAGGTGATGGAGTCACTATCCCTGGAGGTGTTCAAGAAATGCGCTTAGGGACATGGTGGAATGGCCATGAAGGTGTTGAGTTGACTGCTTTACTTAACAGCCTAAAAGGTCTTTTCCATCTATAATGATTCTGCAATTCAATTCTGGGGGTACTTCTTCCCCAAGAGGCCTGGGAAAGTGGAATACTCTTCACAGCTGTTACTTCTGCTCTGTACATGTAGTGTGAATGTGTCTCTAGATTAGGGAGAAAACCCCAAGACATTAGAATTTCCTGTTGAGTTCCCAACACATTTCTGCTTCTTCCTACGAGGAGAGACTGAAAGAGTTGGGGTTGTTCAGTCTGGAGAGGAGAAGGCTCCAAGGTGACCTTAATTGTGGCCTTCCAGGATCTGAAGGGGGCAACAAGAAAGCTGGGGAGGAACTTTTTGAGCTGTCAGGTGGGGATAGGACTGGGGAAGGGAATGGAACAAAGCTGGAGGTTGGTAGATTCAGACTGGATGTTAGGAAGAAGTTCTTCAGCATGAGGTTGGCAAGAGCCTGGAAGGGGTTTCCCAGGGAGGTGGTGGAAGCCTCATCCCTGGGGGTGTTTAAGGCCAGGTTGGCTGCAACTCTGGACAGCCTGATCTAGTGTGAGGTGTCCCTGCCCAGGGCAGGGGGGTTGGAACTAGATGATGCTTGTGGTCCCTTCCAACCCTGACTGATTCTGTGAGTGTATGATTCTATGACTCTATTCTATGATTCTCAGGCATCCTATAATTCATATTGGGATCTGGAATTTGAAGTAGGGGGTGGACAAACTGCCCCCCACACCCTGTCTCCTCAGGAAACTCATTTTCATGTGGAATTCATTACTTGCCTTCTTTCTCTTTTTTTTTATTCCTTTCTCAAGTTTATGGTCCAGCATCTCTGGTTCACAATAGTAAAGGTTGCACAAGAACAGAATTGTCTAGGACAAAGGTTGATTGGAGGCTAAAATACCACCCCCTGATGAAGGACAGCTGGAAACATTCTGCTGCTTTAAGAAGCAGCAAATATCTGCAGCACTATTAGGATCACAGAATGTTAGGGGTTGGAAGGGATCCAAAGAGATCATTGAGTCCACCCCCCCTGGAGCAGGACAATCCTATCTAACACAGATCACAGAGGAACACATCCAGACAGGCCTTGAAAGGCTCCAGAGAAGGAGACTCCACAACCTCTCTGGGCAGCCTGTGCCAGTGCTCTAGGACCCTCACAGTCAAGAAGTTCCCCCTTGTGTTGAGGCAGAACCTCTTTTGCTGCAACTTACACCCATTGCTCCTTGTCCCATCCCAGGGAGCAGTGAGCAGAGCCTGTCCCCCCCTCCTGGCAGCCTTCAGACACTTAGAAACATTTATCAAATCCCCTCTAATTCTTCTTTTCTCCAGACTAAACAGCCCCAGGTCCCTCATCAGCCATGCCCTCCTGTCCCCTAATTGATCACTCATTGCTGGTGTCAAGGTTTAGAAATTGGTGCATTTAGAGGAGGCAGAGAGAGAGAGAGAAAGCACAGAGCTCTTCAAACCCTGCAGCTTCTGCCCTGTGATTCTCTTGAGATGTTCCAGGCTAATTCTTCTGTGTCACATAACAGCTTTACGACACCTACAGCTTCTTCACTTCAATTTTGCAGTTTTTAAGTGATATCCAAAAACCCAAGGATCAGAACACAGGTCTCTGTGCCAGTCTTCAGAGATTTAGAAAGCAGAGCTAGCTTTCCTCTGACGCCTAACCTACAGGATGGCTTGAAAACATCACTTTTTAACTGCTAATCTTCATATTTTCAGACTCTCTCTCAAAGTGGTGAGAATCATAGAGCGGTTTAGGGTGGAAGGGACCTCAAAGATCATCCAATTCCAACCCCCCACCCTAGGCGAAGACAACTCTCACTGGAACAGGTCGCTCAAGGCCGTACCTAACCCAGCCTTGAGCACCTCCAGGGAGGGAGCATCCACAGTCTCCCTGGACAACCTATTTGTGTTTCACTGTGGCCAGTGAGGACTGGAAGTCCCCCTTCTGGCTTTGGTTCAGACTCGAGCCAGCTGCACCCGTGGGGCTGTGGCCTTGGAAGAACACCATGTATGAGGTGAGCTCTAAACAAGACTGACATCTGGCAGCCACGGGATCATGCTCAAAAATATCACACTGTCACAGTTATCACCAAGGTTGGAAGAGACCTCACAGATCATCAAGTCCAACCCTTTACCACAGAGCTCAAGGCTAGACCATGGCACCAAGTGCCACGTCCAGTCCTGCCTTGAGCAGCCCCAGGGACGGCGACTCCACCACCTCCCCGGGCAGCCCATTCCAGTGTCCAATGACTCTCTCAGGGAAGAACTTTCTCCTCACCTCCAGCCTAAATCTCCCCTGGCACAGCCTGAGGCTGTGTCCTCTCGTTCTGGTGCTGGCTACCTGAGAGAAGAGAGCAACCTCCCCCTGGCCACAACCTCCCCTCAGGTAGTTGTAGACAGCAATAAGGTCTCCCCTGAGCCTCCTCTTCTCCAGGCTAACCAATCCCAGCTCCCTCAGCCTCTCCTCGTAGGGCTGTGCTCAAGGCCTCTCCCCAGCCTCGTCGCCCTTCTCTGGACATGCTCAAGCATCTCAATGTCCCTCCTAAACTGGGGGGCCCAGAACTGAACACAGCACTCAAGGTGTGGTCTAACCAGTGCAGAGTACAGGGGCAGAATGACCTCCCTGCTCCTGCTGACCACACCATTCCTGATGCAGGCCAGGATGCCACTGGCTCTCTTGGCCACCTGGGCACACTGCTGGCTCATGTTCAGGTGGGTATCAATCAGCACTCCCAGATCCCTCTCTGTCTGGCTGCTCTCCAGCCACTCCGACCCCAGCCTGTATCTCTGCATGGGGTTGTTGTATCCAAAGTGCAGCACCCTGCACTTGGAGCTATTGAACCCCATCCCATTGGACTCTGCCCATCTGTCCAGGCGGTCAAGGTCCTGCTGCAGAGCCCTTCTGCCCTCCAACCCAGCCACATCTGCCCCCAGCTTGGTGTCATCTGCAAACTTTCATATAAATGAAAGCAAGAAAAAAGCAATGGAGAAGCAGAGGGAAGGACAGAAAAGTGACAGGAGAGCAAAGGAAAGGCATTTTCTGACCATGAAGAATGACTACTGAGGGCAAATCTAAAGCTGATCCAGGAGTTTCTGATTAAATCCTCCTTTGTTCCAAAACTGCTGACGTGCTGAAATCAAAATGATTTGGGGAACACATCAATCTGATAGGACTTGTTCCTGTTGGGTCATTTGCCTACTTGTTTGACTAGAAACCTTGGCTCCCAGACAGCTGCTCAGAGGGGTTATTGGGAAAGGCAGATTCCCAGGCTCCCCAGAATCTCACTATTAAAGGACATTAATTATTGATACAAGCCTATGTTATGCATGTTTGCCTTATCAAATCATCTGTAGCTGTGCCTGTAGCATGGGAGTAGCACATCTGATATGCTTTTAACGATCCAAAAAGCTCATTCAAAAGCAGCAGGGAATCCAAAGCTGTGCAATGCTCCTGCTCTGTGCTTCCCCCTCCCTAAAAAACCTTCAATTAAGGAGAGAGGAATAAGAAGTTCAATAAGGAGAGCAATAAAGAGAGGGGGAAAAAAACACCCAAGAATTTCCTTCCCAAGGTTATATAGACCTTTTAAACAGGTAAAGCTGGCAAATGATTCAAGCCAAGCACTCTGCCTGCTGCTATGAATGGTCATTTTGTAGTGCAAGGCGTTTACACGGTGAAATCACAATCTCCTGGCCATTTGGGGCAGGCATTTGGGGCTCTCTTTGGGCTATAAAAACGCAGGGGCCAGCTCCCTCCAGCTATTACATTTGGGAGCTGGCATTTGATCTGTTGATCTCTGCAGCTTGCCCCTACTGAGAACAACTGGCAGCTGCTGGTGCTGAGCTGGGCTGGACGCTCTGCATTGTGCAGTGATGCCATTAGGTGGAGCTTCGAACAGGAGAATTGCAAGAGAGAGAGAGATAGAGAGAGAGAAGCAAAGTGTTTCGCTTTTGCCCAGGCAGCCTGATTAATCGATGTTTTATTCCAGTAATTCTTTACTTTTATAGGGGAAAAAAAAAAACACCAACAACTAAAAATGACCCCCCCAAAAAAAAACCCACAACCCCAATTTAAAAAGTGGAGAAGGAAAAGATCCCGTTCCAGGATTCAGTTTCAAAATCCTTCCCCAAAGCTGGGTAATGAAATAAATAAGCAGACAGCTTTTCCTCCTGCCTGGAGCATCTCTGCTGCCACACACACACTCACTTGCTCCTTTAAATATGCCTCGGATGCTTCGGTGCTCAGCCAAACTTCTGCTCCTCCTGCCCTAGATCTCTATCTCTGCCCTAAGTTGATAACTGGATTTCCAGTAAGTTTTGAGTCACAGATTGAAATCCTGTTTAATGCACCAGCTCCAGCAGGGGTTTCCAGGAAAAGCTCTCCGAGTGCAGAGTGGCAGGGATACTTTTTATGTACGTAAGGAAGAGCTCACTGGCAATTAGGGAGAAGTTCTGCTTCTGCATGGGGAAAAGAAATAGCTGGATCCCTTTCCTCTTCTTCAGCAAACACCTACAGACAGTCCTGAATCGTGGAGTCATTAGTTTGAAGGGATCTTTAAGATGGTTGAGTCTAAGCATTAACCTAGCACTAAACTGTGGCCCTCAGCACCACATCTCCATGCCTTTTAAACCCCTCCAAGGATGGGGACTCTGCCACTGACCTGGGCAGCCTGTTCTAGGGCTGCACAACTCTTTGGGGAAGAAACTGCCCTCCATGGCCAACCTAAATCTCCCCTGGCATGACTTCAGACTGGTTCCTTTTGCTCTATCACTTGTTCCTTAGGAAAAGAGAGCAAACCCCACCTGGCTCCAAACTCCTTTCAGAGAGTTGTAGAGAATGAGAAGGTCTCCCCTCAGCCTCCTTTTCCCCAGGGTGAACAACTCTGGTTCCCTCAGCTGCTCCTCACAAGACTTGAGCTCTAGACCCCTCACTGACTTCATTGTCCTTCTTTTAAAATGCTCCAGCACCTCAAAATGCTTCTTGTAATGAGGGGCACTAAAATGTTACATACTTTTTCCTGGCTTTCTTTTGATGTGATGTTCATGGAAGCTGCCCTGTGATCAACACTAAAAAGAGGCCAGTAATTAACTAATTGCATCCTAGCACAGCTGGCATGCAACTCACAGGGCTCAACCTTGGGCTCCCACTGCACTGTTCCTTTTTTCTCCCTTACCCACACCTTCGACCATAGAATCACAGCATCATAGAATCACAGAATCATGGCATCACAGAATCATTGAATCATGGAATCACAGAATCATGGAATCACAGAATCACTGGATCATTGAATCATGGAATCACAGAATCGTGGAATTGAATCACAGAATGTCAGGGGCTGGAAGGGACCTCCAAAGCTCAGCCAGTCCAATCCACCTGCCAGAACAGCATCACCTAGACCAGTTCACACAGGAACACATCCAGGCAGGTTTTTAATATCTCCAGAAAGGGAGACTCCACAACCCCCCTGGGCAGCCTGTTGCAGGGTTCTGTCACCCTGACATGGAAAAAATTCCTCCTCATGTTTAAAATGAAACTTCCTATGCCTCAGCTTCCACCCAGTGCCTCTTGTCCTGGCATTGGGCATCACCCAGCAGAGCCTGGTTCCAGCCTCCTGCCACTCAGCCTTTATTTATAAGCATTTATGAGGTCACCCCTCAGTCTCCTCCAAGCAGCACAGCCCCAGCTCCCTCAGGCTCTCCTCATAAGAGAGATGTTCCATTCCCTTCATCATCTTTGTGTCTCTGTGCTGGACTCTCTCAAGCAGTTCTATGTCCCTCTTGAACTGGGGGCCCAAAACTGGACACAGCACTTCTCCAAGTCTGATGCACCTGCAGTGAGCAGGTTCATCACGATTACAAGTTTGGTGTAGCCCTCATGGTAAAAACTAAGTATGCTCAGGGGATGCACAGGACACAGTGACTCTCTCCTCCTGTGTCTTTCCAGCCAGCAGCCAGTACAGGGACTGTCTGAGCAACCACAGAATGATAGAATCAACCAGGTTAGAAGAGACTTCCAAGATCATCCAGTCCAACCTAGCACCCAGCTCTATCCAAGCAACTAGACCATGGCACTAAGTGCCTCATCCACAGAATCATAGACTCAACATGCAGCATGCCACAGGTACCATTTAGAACCCAACTGACCAGTAAATAATATGTTAATAATAAATAAATCTTAACTGTCAAACATTAATGTTGCAATGGAGTGAGATTAAAAAGTCAGGAGCAGTCTCATAAATATACAGAATGGAAAGGAATAGGAAAGAACAGCATGGAATAACATGGAATGGAAACATAGAATCAAGCAGGTTGGAAGAGACCTCCAAGCTCAGCCAGTCCAACCTAGCACCCAGCCCTGGCCAATCAACCAGACCATGGCACTAAGTGCCTCAGCCAGGCTTGGCTTGAACACCTCCAGGGATGGCAACTCCACCACCTCCCTGGGCAGCCCATTCCAACGCCAGTCACTCACCCTGGAAAGAACTTCCTCCTAACATCCAGCTTAGACCCTCCACATCCAGACCATCAAGTTTAGCAGTCACAAAGAAATTAATGAAACAAGCTCAGATTTTCATTAACCCTTTAGACACCTCCTGACTTCTCACCACACTGGGATGCACAACTCAATGACACCTTGGCAGAAGGAGCCACTCCCTTTATTTCATTTTCAACAGCTACCTCCTCACCATTCCCAACCTTGCACCACTGAATCACCAAGAAGCAAATAATCATAGAATGGTTTAGGTTGGAAGGGACCTCAAAACTCATCTGGTTCCAACCCCCCCACAATAGGCAGGGACACCTCTCACTAGAACAGCTCACTCAAGGCCTCATCCCACCTGGCCTTGAGCACCTCCAGGGAGGGAGCATTTCCCCCATGTGTTATTGTGCCACTGTTGATTTTATAGCCCCTAGATTTTAACAGCTCTTGCAGCAAAAGACAAAATGGCTGAAGGTGAAACAAAAACCAACCCTCCAGGACCTATTGGTGATGTGATTTAGACACCTACAATTTGCTTATGTACTGCAGGGAATGATTAGAACAATAAACAGAGTGAAGTCCAAAGGTGAATGGGGGAAGAACTCCTGGTCATGCTTGGATGAGGACCTGGAGTTCATAAATCCCTGGAAGTGGATTAAGCAACTTCCTCAGCTCTTCTGAAGTTATCTTAAATGCCAGGAGGTGAGAGGTGGTTGGATAAAGGACATAAAGGGAGGCAGCTAATCCATTTTAAAGCCTTTCTCCCTCATTTTGGGCTTTGGACTTCACATCAATATTTCTTTCAATGCATGCATCTATGTACCAAAACTAACATTTGAGAAGCTTCCAAGAGTTGGCTTTTAATTAAAGCCCTGAAAGTATGATGCTGGAGCTGAAGAAGTATCAAAAATAGAGACAAAACTGAGAAAATATGCAGGCATTTTTCTTGGGTTTTTGTCAGGCACTGCAAAGACAATTAAGTTTCTTTTCTTCACTATACATATAATACTCTCAAGTGAAAGCTTAATTAACTTGTCAGAAACTCTGGCATCTCTTTTCTGGAGCTGCTGAACCCACCTTCCCTAAAGACTCCAAGGGAAAATAAAAAGCTCAAGTCTCTAGTTCATAGAATCAGAGCATCAACCAGGTTGGAAGAGACCTCCAAGCTCAGCCAGTCCAACCCAGCACCCAGCCCTAGACAATCAACCAGACCATGGCACTAAGTGCCTCAGCCAGGCTTTGCTTCAACACGTCCAGGGACTGCAACTCCACCACCTCCCTGGGCAGCCCATTCCAATGCCAATCACTCTCTCGCTCTCTCAAGAAATTCTTCCTCCTAACATCCAGCCTAGACCTCCCCTGGCACAACTTGAGACTGTGTTCCCTTCTTCTGTGTTTCCATAGACAGAGCTCAAACAAATTCTTGGGCAACTCATTCCATTATTTTACCACTCACAGTACCAGAGGGGACATTGTGGAGAGGCTGCTGCTGGGCTCTTCTCACAGGTCATTGAAGACAGAACAAGAGGGAATGGCCTCCAGTTGAGACTGGGCAGGTTTAGATTAGACATGAGGAAAATGTTTTTCACAGAGACAATGGTGAGGGACTGGAATGAGCTGCCCAGGGAGGTGGTGAAGTCACCAACCCTGGCTGTGTTTAAGGGTGGTTTGGATGTGGTGCTTAGGGCTATGGTTT
Source organism: Pogoniulus pusillus (assembly GCF_015220805.1). Taxonomy (NCBI): domain Eukaryota; kingdom Metazoa; phylum Chordata; class Aves; order Piciformes; family Lybiidae; genus Pogoniulus; species Pogoniulus pusillus. Next base: position 4,129,469 of record NC_087265.1, read on the forward strand.
AAGGTGAATCTTGTAGAGTAAGGTTCTAGATTGGGCTTGGTGATCCTGAGGGGCTTTGCCAACCTGCATGTTGCTGTGATTCTGTGTAAGGAACTTCCCCCTTATGTCCAGCTTAAATGTATCCTGCTTAAAGCCATTGCCCTCACTGGCTTGGAAAGGACCTCTGGAGATCATCTAGTGCCACCCTGCTGCTGAATCAGAGTTTCCTACAGCAGGTTGTTCAGGATGACAAGATCCAAATGGCTTTGGAATCTCTCCAGGAAAGGAGACTCCACAACCCCTCTGGGCAGCCTCACCCAGGGGCTCCAGCATCCTCACACTCAAGAATTTCCTCCTCACGTTTGGATGGAACCTCCTGGGTTCCAGTTTGTTCCTGCTGCCAATTGTCCTGCCACTGAAAAGAGTCTGGCCCCATCCTATTGTCCCTGACCCTTCAGCTATCAATTAGTACTGAGCAGATCCCCTCTGGGGCTGCTCTTCTGCAGGTTCAACAGCCTCAGGGCTCTCAGCCCTTCCTCCTCACAGAGATGCTCCAGGGCTCCAGCACCCTCGTACCAAAGAACTTTCTTCTCAGCTTCAGATGGAAACTTCTGGGTTTCACTTTGTGCCTGTTGTCCCTTGTCCTATCACTGGGCACTACTGACAGGAGTCTGGCCCCATCCTCTTGACTCCCACCCTTTAGGTCTTGCTGAGCATTGCTCAGATCCCCTCTCAGGCTGCTCTTCTTCATACTAAAGGGCCTCAGGGCTTTCAGCTTTTTCTCCTGGGGCAGAAGCTTACCACACAGCTTCTCAAGCCAGTTAAAGGCCATGAGCTGTCTTGCACAGGGCAGATACAACAGTTGAGAAGGCAAATTGAGTTGTATCCCTAAACCCTACAATCTCTCTGCTTCAAAGGGATGATCCAGCAGGTTTTGGCTGCATGAAGAAGCCAAGCCCAGGAAGTGAGGAGATCTATTCATGCTGCAAGGGACAAGAGCAGAGGCCTGATGCTGCACCATTCTCTGCTGCCTGGCCTCTGGGGGTTATAGATATTTTGCATCTCTTCTTGCTGAGCCCAGTGACAGCTGTGGTCAGTAAGTCCCTGTCAGCAAGCACAGCCTGGAATTGTGTTTGCAGCAGCTGGAGGAGCCTCAGAGCAACTCCAGACCTTGCTCCCAAGGAACAGAAGAGGTTTTGAATGAGAGTTTTAGCAAGAAGCTTGGGCTCAACCCTGTGAGCCCCCAGAGCATGCAGCTAACTCCTGTCCCTTAACCAACTCATCCGCTCCAACCGCAGCCAGAAGCTTCTTCCTTCAGCAAAGGTTAAGTTAACAAACCTGGCATTAGCACTTAAATTTGGCAAGGGTGCTAAGTGGCTTTCACACTGTTGGGTTTTTTTAACACAGCCTCACAACCTGAGCTCACTTAAGTCTGAAAAATATTGTACTTCATCCTCCTGTAATCTCCCTCCCACAATCAGCACCTTTAAACAAAGTGCAAAGGTCCAGGTGCTTCCCTGCAGTAGGAATGACCCAATATCTCCTCTTTAATGATGCAACACAGAAAGGAGCACAGCACGGATTTGGGGATTTGGGGTTGGTTTGGGGTTTTGGGGGTTTTTTTTGTCCCCTTTCTCATTTCAAAAATGTATTAAAGCTTTTTTCTCTGTGGGTCTGGGTGGCAGGAGGAGGGAGTAGAAATGATTGGCATTTTCCAAGGCAAAGAAAATATTGCTGAGGCATAATTTGTCACCTCCCATCTAAATCACTATCTTTACTCCTCTGTTAACTTTGCTATAGCAGTCTTTTTCCAGCACTATCCCAGATTTTAGTGAGCTCTGGGATTTGGTGCATGTAACTCTCTACTCAGCAGACCCAAAGCTTGAGCGAGTAATTGCTGAGCCCACGCATGAGTTAGTCCTACCTAACTCCTGATATTGAGAAACTCTCTTCTCTCTCCATAGATATTAAAAACAAACACACAGTTCCCAGCCACTCAACGTGAATTCATGCTTCAGGTCATTCTTTTTCCTTCAAACTGGAAGTAAATTCAGGTTTCACATTGTCTCTGTCACACAATGCTCCAGAGACTCACACAGACCCAACCCGCGAGTTCTCAGAGTCATCTTCATTAAGGTATTTCTCTTGTCACCAGAGGAAGCTGTTCTGTAACACATCATTATATTACCAGGACTTTTGGGGCACTCCTGGGGCTGAAAGAGATGAGGGCCTATGGGACAATATATGTTACAAGCCTCTGTCTCTGTTATTTCATATCTGCAATCAATTCTGGTTCTCTGGTTAGATGTGCAGCAGCTCACAGCTTGGGGGACACCTGGCTCAGGTCTCCACACAGCAGCCAGGACAGGAGCACAGGCAGCTGATGGATGCTGGCAGCATGTCTGTATTTATCAGCTTAAACCAAAACCAGTTAATGAGATGAACTTATCACTGGGAGAATCAGTGGCAAGAAAAGATACAGGGCAGATTTCCCAGCAACTGAAGCTGGGATGTGAGCTGAGTCAGAGCATGCTCGAAGGCAGAAGATCCTCCAGGAAGAAGGCAGCTCCTTTGACTCCCATGCACAGGCCTCAGGTGTCCAAGCTGCCACCTTACCTTGGCTACAGGCACAGTGGGTCACAGCCTTTCTGAACCACCACTTGATGCATTATCTGCCAAATCCCAGCAGAAAAATGAGTCGGTTTCCCAGATAAGCACAAACACTAAGCCCTGGATGTCAGCAGGGAATTTTCCACCCACTCATACACAGCACAATAATCCTTCTCCCCATAACAGATTTAGATTAGTAATGGCAGCAGCATTAAAAAGGGGGTTTTGAGCAGGGAAACATGTGCTGGTAGTCTGGGCAGGGTGTTTACAACATGTGTTTTGCAGGTATTAGTGCAGGGTGGTTTGCAAAGGCAGAACACGTCCCACCGTTTCCCTGGGGCCACCGCTCTCCTCCCCACCTCTCTGTCCCTCCTTCTCTCTCCAGAGGCACAACTGAATCCTTAATTGTTTTGCTACAGGTATAGGCAAAGCCATAAAACACACCAGCTGGGATGCAATTAGTGCTCTAAAAGATGGGGAAAGCACATCTGGCAAACAAGTGTGAGCCTGGGGAGCACTTTATTCCAGCCTGAGCCCTCCAAGGGGAAAGAAAGCTGTTCTTGAGCATGTCTGAGCTTCCCAATGGCGTTTTGGGGCTCTCACCCTCCCTTCCAGGCTGCTCTCCTTTTATGCTCAAATACATGAATCTCTCCCTACCAAGATGCTGAAGAAATCCTGGTCACATCAGGGCTGGCTCTTATCCCACACAGACAAATGCCAACACCAGTGAGGTCGCTGTGGTCATCACTGAGGCTTTGCCAAACAAGCCTAAAGGTGTTTGCCCATCAAAGCTGAAACCTCCAGCAAGGCCTGGCTGGGAGCACTGCAAACACATGTTTCCTGCCATTGAGAACAGCCAAGAGCTTGAAACTTAACCAAAGTAAACTTTTTTGGAAGCAAAAAGGGGAAATGTTGGAAAGTTTGGCACTGAAATTAATTGTCCTGAAGATGCTGCCTCACGCTTTATGAACATTATTCTGTCTACTAATACAGATGTGTATATGTACCATATATATTTCATACATAGGTGTGTATATATATATAAAATACAACTCTGTTTCTGTCTAGCAGCTGCTCTAATCTCAAAGGAGATATCTGGCCTAGAAAACAAACAAAAGACAGAGAAGTTGAGAGAAGAAGGTGGAGTTCAATGGCTGAATAATGAAGTAAACTGACAAACTGGGATGAGAAAGAATTCTTACTCCTAGAATCATACTATCACAGAATAGTAGGGGATGGAAGGCACTTCTGGACATCATCTAGTCCCAACTCCCCTGCTAAAGCAGGTTTACCCAGAGAAAGTTGCCCAGGACAGTGTCCAAGCAGGTTTGAATGATTCCAGAGATGGAGACTCCACCAGCTCCCTGGGCAGCCTGTGCCAGTGCTCTGCCACCCTCAACATAGAATCACAGGATCAGTCAGGGTTGGAAGGGAACACAAGGATCAGCTACTTCCAACCCCCTGCCATGGGCAGGGACACCTCACACTAGATCAGGCTTGTCCAGAGCCTCATCCAACCTGGCCTTAAACACCTTCAAAAATGAGGCTTCCGCCACGTCCTTCAGCAGCCCCTTCCAGGCTCTCACTACCCTCATGCTGAAGAACTTCCTCCTAATATCCAGTTTGAATCTATCCATTTCCAGCTTTGTTCCATTCCCCCCACTCCTATCACTGCCTGACAGCCTAAAAACTCCCTCCCCAGATTTCTTGTACCCCTTTAAGATACTGAAAGACGAGTCCCACCTAGCACCCAGCCTTGTCCAATCAACTGGACCATGGCTCTAAGTGCCTCACCCAGGGTATTCTTCAACACCTCCAGGGACAGTGACTACACCACCTCCTTGGGCAGTTCATTCCAGTCCCTGACCACTCTCTCCATGAAAACCTTTTTCCTAATGTCTGATGAGCTGTCTTTCTGTCACCTTTTGATTCACAGGATCACAGAAATATTCAGGTTGGCAAAGCCCCTCAGGATTACCAAGCCCAACCTAGAACCCTACTCTGCAAGATTCACCTTAAACCATAGCCCTAAGCACCACATCCAAACCACCCTTAAACACACCCAGGGTGAGTGACTTCACCACCTTCCTGGGCAGCTCCTTCCAGTCCCTGACCACTGTCTCTGTGAAAAACTTCTTCCTAATGTCCCACCTAAACCTGCCCAGTCTCAGCTTGAGGCCATTCCCCCTTGTTCTGTCTCCAATGATCTGTGAGAAGAGCCCAGCAGCAGCCTTCAGATAGTTGCAGACAGCAATGAGGTCTCTCCTCAGCCTCCTCTTCCTCAAACTAACCATTCCCTCACTTGCTCCTCATCAGATTAATTCTCTAGGCCCTTCACTTCTTTAATTTTGGTTTAATTTGGAATAATTGTTATTACTCTTATGACAAATTATCTTATTGTGCTTTAAGGTGATGAAGCTGGTGAGGGGCCTGGAGCAGAGCCCTGTGAGGAGAGGCTGAGGGAGCTGGGGGTGTGCAGCCTGCAGAAGAGGAGGCTCAGGGCAGACCTCATTGCTGTCTGCAGCTACCTGAAGGGAGGCTGTAGCCAGGTGGGGTTGGGCTCTTCTGCCAGGCAAGCAGCAACAGAAGAAGGGGACACAGTCTCAAGCAACCCAGCAGCAGAGCCTGCAGCTGGTCCCCTGGCTGCAGCTGAAGTGTCCCTCCTGCATCCCTGCCTAAATTGAGAAAACACAATGCAAAGAGGATGGGGCTCACAGTTCTTCACTTGAACTGTCACCAGCAGACAGAGTGCCTATCCTGTGCCTATATAAAGAACAAAATCCCCCTCCTAGCATCGAGGAAACAGCAAGCTGATGTTTTTAATCACACACTGAAACTTGCCTGTCAGCCTGTTGTAACCTCCAGGGCCCACAGCCTGCTGGAAAATAAAGCACAGCACAGACCAACAAAGCTTTAAACCTCACAGAGATTCCAAAGAGCATGTCCCCTCCTCACTGAACAAATGAAGTTACCCACCTCCACTAATGGGAGCGATGGCTGTTTGTTGAAGTGCACAGCATGCTGGGCCCCTGGATGGGGTTAAGGATCATGCAAAAAGCTCTAAAGTGATTTACTCTTTTCCCTACTGGTCTTGACATCAGCAGGAAAGCTGAAGAAAAGCCAGAAAGTCTAGAAATGTCTTTTTGCCTCCCCCCCCTCCCATTCTTTAGCAGATATGTCACTGAGATTCTTCCCTCTGGTTGAAGCAGCCACGCTGTGGTTTTCTGTGGTGAATTAGAACAGCAGATTTGTTGCAAAATACACTGGCAAGTACCTAAAAACCTCAGTTGGTGACTCATCATGAACTGAAAAAGCTTGACCAGCTCCCTTCACTTACTGATTCAATCAAAATGACAGCAAAGAATGGGCTCAAAGAGTTTTGGGCAGCGAAAGAAGAGCTGAAATACAGCTTTAGTTGAGTTGTTAGAAGTGATGTCTGCACCTGAGCACGCTGAAGTACCTGGTGAGAAGATGTTTGCTGCTGCCTCTCACAGCTCCTCACAAAACACCTATCAGACAGGCACACTGAGTTAGTGCCAGTGGAGATCACAGAATCATAGAATCACAGAATCAGTCAGGGTTGGAAGGGAGCACAAGGAGCAGCCAGTTCCAACCCCTCTGCCATGCCATGGGACACCCTACCCTAGAGCAGGCTGCCCACAGCCTCAGACAGCCTGGCCTTAAACACCTCCAGGGATGAGGGCTTAACCACCTCCCTGGGCAACCCATTCCAGCCTCTCACCACTCTCATGCTCAACAACTTCCTCCTCACCTCCACTCTGAATCTCCCCACCTCTAGCTTTGTTCCATTCCCTCCAGTCCTGCCACTACCTGAGAGCCTAAAAAGTCCCTCCCCAGCATTTTTGTAGTCCCCTTTCAGATCCTGGAAGGCCACAAGAAGGTCACCTCAGAGTCTCCTCTTCTCCAGCCTGCACAGCCCCAACTCTTTCAGTCTGTGTTCACAGCAGAGCTGCTGCAGCCCTCTGAGCATCCTCCTGGCCCTGCTCTGGACACGCTCCAGCATCTCCACATCCCTCTTGTAATAGGGGCTCCAGACCAGGGGATCTACAATCATAGAATCATTGAATGGCTCAGGTTGGAAGAGACCTCCAAAGGTCACCTAGTCCAATGAGGGCAGTGAAACACTGAGAGAGGTAGTGTGATTCAGTGTTTCTGTGTGATTCACTCCACAAGCATCACCCTGTTCCACGTAGATGCAAGTTGGTTACAGGCAGTAAGGTTTCCTTCTGGGTTACTGCCTTGTAGCCTCTAAAACACTGCCAAGAGGGACTGCACAACACGTTCTAGGGTTAAGAAAGCCTAACGTGGTGCCAACATCACACTGTGACATTGCCTGCAGAGTGTGAAAGGATTATATCCTGTCTTAACATATCACTTCCCTCCCCTCCCCCCCGTGCCAGGAGATGGAAAAGACTCTAATCACTGAGGAACTATGCAAGCCACTAAATATAAACCCCAAAGAGCTTTCTGCTGCTGTAATATCGAGTTTCCCTCAAGAGTAGCTCTCCTCTGAAAACTCTGTGCTGCAGGTTCTCCTATTTATGGCATCTTGGCAATTTCCAGATGAAATCAAACCGTGCCCTAAGTCAAGAAGTGAAGAACTGGCATTGGGGCTTGGGTTTGGGGGTTGTTTCTTTTTAATAGGAGCCATCCAAGCTTATCCCAGTTCTGAATTCTCCCCAGGTCACACATTACCAAACAACAACGATTTGGCAGCCAGATTTTACAGCTGATTTTTTTTTCTTCTGGCTGCTTGAGTCAGACCTGAATCCTAACTCTGCTCTCCTCCCTGCATACTGAGTCTATGGTGAGAAAAGTAGGTCATGAGAGATAAAACCAAGTGAAACCAGGACAAAACTGTGGTTCTAACAAAGTAAAAGGCAAAGCAGTAACTTTACTGGGGCACAGGATTCACTGGGAATAGGCAAGGACTGCATGACACAAAAGCAGCTCAAATGAATGATAATAAGGCCAATTTTATACATTTCAGAAGAGGGAAGATGATACCAAACTGGGAGGAGCAGCTGACACCTCATCAGGCTGTGCTGCCATTCAGCCAGACCTGGACAGGCTGAAGAGTTGGGCATAAAGGTGAACAAGAACAAGTGTAGGGTCCTGTACTTGGGGAGGAACTACCTCCTGCAGCAGGACAAGTGAGAGGTGACCTGCTGGAGAGTAGCTCTGCAGAGAAGGACCTGGGAGTGCTGCTGGACAGCAAGTTCCCCATGAGCCAGCAATGTGCTCTCATGGCCAAGAAGGTCAATGATGTCCTGGGGTGCATCAAGAAGAATCAGAAACATTCTGGTTGGAAAAGACCTTCAGGATCACCAAGTCCAACTGTTATTCCTACTCTACCAAGGTCATCCCCAAGCACCACAGCCAAATGACCTTTAAACACATCCAGGGCTGGTGACTCACCACCTCCCTGGGCAGCTCCTTCCACTGCCTGGCCACTCTTGCTGGGAAAAAAAGAGTGTGACCAGGAGGTCAAGAAAGGTTCTCCTCCCACTACTCTGCCCTAGTCAGGCCACACTTAGAGTACTGGATCCAGTTCATGCACCCTCAGTTAAAGAGAGACAGGGAACTACTGGGGAGAGAACATCAGAGGAAGAGACAACAATGCTGCTGAGGGGCCTGGAGCATCTCTGAGATGCTCTCTGGAGACCTGGGGCTACTTAGTATGGAAAAGAGCAGCCCCAAAGGGGATCTTCTTGATGCTTAGCAAGAGCTAAAGGACCCGTGGCAGACAAGAGGATGGGACCAGACTCGTGTTAGTGGTGCCCAGCAACAGGACAAGGAGAAATAGGCACAAAGGGGAAGCCAGGAGGTTCCATCTGAAGATCAGGAGAAAGTACTTTGGTGTGAGGGTGCTGGAGCCCTGGAGCAGGCTGCCCAGAGAGGTTGTGGAGTCTCCTCTGGAGAGACTCCAACCCCACCTGGACATTGCAATCCTGGGCAAGTTGCTGTGGGTGTCCCTTCTTTAGCAGGGAGACTGGAGGGTGCCAGAAGTCACTTCTTAGCCACTCCATACTGAAATTCTCTCTTTCTGTGGGTTTGTGCTGTACTTAATTTTAGAGCCTTTTGAACTGGCACTGTAGGTCATGAGGAGCTGCTCCCTGCTACTTCTCAAAGGGAGAGACCTCCTGACAAACCATGCCTAATCATGCCACAGCCCAGGGGGACTCCAGCAGACCCTGAAAGCTGTCCTAAGAAGCCAGGAGGCCACGAGCCCCTGGGCTAAGGAGACAAGGCAGGATCCTTTAGGATCTTCTGAGGTGTGTTCAGGGTGTAAGGTCATGGGTTCCTCATGCCAAGACACAAAGAAATAGCAGCACAGCGCATGAGGAACTGCAGCAACCAGCTCTGGGCTGAAGTTGTACCTCACCTGGGGTACTGGATCCAGTTCTGGGCCCCCCAGTTCAAGGGAGACATAGAACTGCTTGAGAATGTCCAGCACAGAGCCACAAGGATTATTAAGGGAATGGAACACCTCTCTTACAAGGACAGACTGAGGGAGCTGGGGCTCTTTAGCTAGGGGAAAAGGAGACTGAGAGGTGACCTAATCAGTGGTTATCAACATGTGCAGGGTGAGTGGCAGGAGGCAGGAGCCAGGCTCTGCTGGGTGATGCCAGTGACAGCACAAGGGGCAATGAGTAGAAGCTGAGGCATAGTTAGCTCCATTTAAACATGAGGAGGAATTTTTTCCCTGTCATGGTGACAGAACCCTGGAGCAGGCTATCCAGGGGGGTTGTGGAGTCTCCCTCTCTGGCGATATTCAAAACCCACCTGAACACATTCCTGTGTGACCTGCTCTAGGTGATGCTGCTCTGGCAGGGGAGCTGGACTGGATGAGCTGCAGAGGTCCCTTCCAGCCACTGACATTCTGTGATTCTGTGATTCAGTGATTCTATGATCCTGTGATTCTGTGATTCTATGCTTCTGTGAATCAATGATTCAATGAATCTATGATTCAATGATTCAAAACCCACCTGGACCTATTCCTGTGTGATCTGCTCTAGGTGATGCTGCTCTGGCAGGGGGGTTAGACTGGATGAGCTGTGGAGGTCCCTTCCAGCCCCTGACATTCTGTGATTCAGTGATTCTATGATTCAAATCCCACCTGGATGTGTTCCTGTGTGACCTGCTCTAGGTGATGCTGCTCTGGCAGGGGGGTTAGACTGGATGAGCTGTGGAGGTCCCTTCCAGCCCCTGACATTCTGTGATTCAGTGATTCTATGATTCAAATCCCACCTGGATGTGTTCCTGTGTGACTTGCTCTAGGTGATGCTGCTCTGGCAGGGTCTTTGGACTGGATGAGCTGCAGAGGTCCCTTCCAGCCCCTGACATTCTGTGATTCAGTGATTCTATGATTCAAAATCCACCTGGATGTGTTCCTGTGTGACCTGCTCTAGGTGATGCTGCTCTGGCAGGGGGGTTGGACTGGATGAGCTGTGGAGGTCCATTCCAGCCCCTGACATTCTATGATTCAAAACCCATCTGGATGTGTTCCTGTGTGATCTGCTCTAGGTGATGCTGCTCTGGCAGGGAGCTTGGAGTGGATGAGCTGTGGAGGTCCCTTCCAACCCGTTACATTCTGTGATTCAGTGATTCTATGATTCAAAACCCACCTGGATGTGTTCCTGTGTGACCTGCTCTAGGGGATGCTGCTCTGGCAGGGGAGTCAGACTGGATGAGCTGTGGAGGTCCCTTCCAGCCTTTGATATTCTGTGATTCTCACTCGCAGCAATTTATCAGAAAAAAATGACAGCTCTTGGGAGGACTGCTGAGTTTCACCTACTTTGCATCATTAAAACAATAATAATAATTCCTAAAATAAGAGAGGGAGGGGAAAAAAAAGAAGAAGTAGTGGATTCTTGTATGCCTTTTTATACTGGTAAAAATATTTCAGCAGGGTACGTCACTCTCGGCATCTTGATTTAGTTAGAGTGTAAATGTGGTGACCTTTAAAAACCTGAACAAAATGTGCTGGAGAAGTTTTATTGTTGGGTAATAAAATGATCAAAAATATGATTGGGAAGAAGAAAGGAGAGTTCTTTTCTGCTGATATTTTTCTCCTCTAAGTAACCATTCATGCTGGTGACCTTTTTCATTCCAGCTATAATTCTTACCATTCTCTAATTCCAGCTACAATGCAGTTAGCATTTTTATTTGAAGCCTTTTCATTATCTCCTTAAATCCATCTAATCAATGATACTCTTTACCCCCCCTCCCTGCATATTTCTTTTTCTACTTGTTTTCAGGAATTAATCCACTTAATGTTCCCCCCTAAAGGTGCAAATTTGTCCTCAGTTCTACTGCAGGCTGCTTCTGAGAACACCAATGTATTTTTATCTGACCTCTGACAAGGGAAACAATTTTAAGCAACACCAAGGAACACAGAGAATCATAGAATCAACCAGGCTGGAAGAGACCTCCAAGCTCAGCCACTCCAACCTAGCACCCAGCCCTGTCCTATCAACCAGACCATGGCACTGAGTGCCTCATCCAGGCTTTACTTGAACACCTCCAGGCACAGTGACTCCACCACTTCCCTGGGCAGCCCATTCCAATGCCAATCACTCTCTCTGACAACAACTTCCTCCTAACATCCAGCCTAGACCTGCCCTGGCACAACTTGAGACTGTGTCCCCTTGTTCTGTTGCTGCTTGTCTGGCAGAAGAGCCCAACCCCACCTGGCTACAGCCTCCTTTCAGGTAGCTGTAGACAGCAATAAGAATCATAGAATCAATCAGTTTGGAAGAGACCTCCAAGCTCATCCAGTCCAACCTAGCACCCAGCCCTGGCCAATCAACCAGACCACGGCACTAAGTGCCCCAGCCAGGCTCTTCTTCAACACCTCCAAGGGATGGCAACTCCACTACCTCCCTGGGCAGCCCATTCCAATGCCAATCACTCTCTCTGCCAACAGCTTCCTCCCAACATCCAGCCTAGACCTCCTCTGGCACAACTTCACACTGTGCCCCTCATTTTAATGCTGGTTGCCTGGGAGAAGAGCCCAACCCCACCTGGCTACAGCTTCCCTTCAGGTAGTTGTAGACAGCAGCGAGATCACTCCTGAGCCTCCTCTTCTCTAGGCTAACAAAAACCACCCCAAACCCCATTCATAATTAGAAAGTAAAGATTGAAGACCTCCAAGATTACAGCAGGCATTTCATAATTTTTTTACATTTAACAGTATATCAAAAGTGTTTCCCAATCAACCTTTAAAGTCAAGTTTGAAATAGCCTCAATAATTTGCACTTCTTCCCAGAACGATTCAAGTTACTCACAAAAGAAAGCAAAAGGAAAAGCCAACAGCTGAAGCTTGCAAAGGAAACCACAAGAAGACATTCTGCAAGGGAGTGGAAAAGGCAAATTAATGAATAGAGAGAAGAATAACAACTGAAGAAAGACAGAATAAGATGAGTGGGGATGGGAGAAGGCCAAGAAGATTAGAAGACATCTATTGATGGGTGAGGCTTGTTAGGAAAGAAATGTTTCTGGTAAATAAAGATTGGTAGTAAGTAAAATGTCAATAAAAGAGTTTTCAGGCTTGGGGAGGTTTTCAAGGTGGCAACAGATTAGGCTCATATCCTCAAATTCCCCATTTGCCTCACTCACAACCCCAAATTTCTGCTGGAACTCCTGCACAGGAACAAAACTTTGCAACTGTTGTGGGGAGATTAAGGAAAATCATAAAACCACCCAATCGTTATGGGTGGAAAACACCTGTGAGATCATCAGGGCCAGCCAGTAACCCAGCAATGCTGAGCCCACTAATAAACCACATCTCTCAGCACCACATCTCCATAGGTTTCTAAGTCCCCTTCAAGGATGGGGACTCGACTACTGCCCTAGGAAATGTGTTACAGGCCTTGACAACCCACTGGGGAAGAAACTGTTACTGGAGCCCCCAATACAAGAAGGACATGGCCCTGCTCCTACCTGAAGGGAGGCTGTAGCCAGGCAGGGGTTGGTCTCTTCTGCCAGGCAACCACCAACAGAACAAGGGGACACAGTCTAAAGTGAGGTTGTAGCCAGGTGGGGTTGGTCTCTTCTCCCAGGCAACCAGCAACAGAACAAGGGGACACAGTCTCAAGGGAGGCTGTAGCCAGGTGGGGTTGGTCTCTTCTCCCAGGCAACCAGCAACAGAACAAGGGGACACAGTCTCAAGGGAGGCTGTAGCCAGGTGGGGTTGGTCACTTCTGCCAGGCCTCCAGCAACAGAACGAGGGGACAGAGTCTCAAGCTGTGCCAGGGGAGGTCTAGGCTGGATGTTAGGAGGAAGCTCTTGCCAGAGAGAGTGACTGGCATTGAAATGGGCTGCCCAGGGGGGTGGTGGAGCTGCCATTCCTGGAGGTGTTCAAAAAAAGACTAGATTTTCTTAGGTTTGTGTATCAGATTGCACTAAAGTCATACTAGAAGTGGCCTGTGCAGATGACAGAATCATAGAATCAAGCAGGTTGGAAGAGACCTCCAAGCTCAGCCAGTCCAACCTTGCACCCAGCCCTGGCCAATCAAATAGACCATGGCACTAAGTGCCTCATCCAGGCTTTTCATCTAGGAAACCATCCCTGAACCAGCTTTTCCCCTCAGAGCTAAAAGCAGAGGCTCTTTGATCTCGATTAGGTTTTTAAGAGGAGGCTGGGTGAGGCACTTAGTGCCATGGGTTAGTTAATTAGAAGTGTTAGGTTGGACTCCATGCTCCTAGAGGTCTTTTTCAACGTGGTTAATCCTGTGATGCTGATATCTGACCCAGGCACTGCAGTGCAGCCAAGCCAAGCACAAACAATGAATTCAGCAGCAACTGAAGGAAGAATGCTACTAACACTAAAGTGCACTCAGATTTATCATCTCCATGGCCTTTTCCATCTAAAGCTTTACCCTTGCACAGAGTAGCTCAAAGGCTCCAGAGAACAGCCAGATCTTTGTGTGAACCATGGGAGCTGACAAACACACAGGATGCCACAAAATCTTCACTCTAATTTCAGAGAAGAGCTGGAAGTGGCTTCAGAAGGAGCAAAGAGAGATGAGAACCCACATGGCTTGCAACTCAACCTGGCATCAAGAGCAACGAGAGCCATGCAGTACTTTAGCTGTGTCCACCGTGGCCAGGTGGGGGCTTGTGATTTGATTTCCTTTCTAGATGGAGGTGATGGAGGAAAGAGTGTGGAAATACAGTTAAGGATGGAGGGAACAGCAGGTGTTGGATCAAGGACAGCTTTGAGGTGGAAAAGGCAGACATACTGAGTGGGGGGGATGAGGGAAAGAAGTCATGCCTACGAACAGGTGGTCCCCAGGGCCTGTCAAGTGACTGGATGGATGTGGAGGTGATTGACAGCTTCTGTGCTGGCTGTCAGGGGGGCTGGCTTCAGCTGAAGGAAGTTGCCAGGGACATATGGCAGGAAAGGGATAGCCAAATTTTAGGAGCACGTTGACAATGTAATCGATAAAAATACCTTCTCTGGAGCTTCTGGCGCTTGGAGGAGCTGCAGGAGGGGAACACAGAGGGCAGAATGCCTCCCACCCAGCACTCCTCATTACACCTGGCTCATGGGAGCTCCCAAGAGAGGAAAACCAAGCTGCTGCCTCCCAGAGGCCTGTCAGGGGCAGACCACACCTGCACCACCACCACTGCATAGATCCTCATCCCACCATTCACCACCTGAGATAAAACTGTTGCTACTAGGAAGACAGACAGTGAAGAGTGTCCTGCTCTTGGGGAGCCTTGAGAAACCAATGACACAGCTGGGAGATCTGGGACACTGCCTTCAGATTGGGGCTGCCCAGTTCAGCAGGGACAGGGATCTACTGCAGAAAGGCCAAGGGAGGGCTATGAAGATGCTGAAGGGGCTGGAGCACTGCCCTGTGAGGAGAGGCTGAGGGACCTGGGGCTGATTGGTCTGATGCAGAGAGAAGACTGAGAGGGGATCTAATCAATGATTGTCAATATCTGAGGGCTGGGGGTCAAGAAGGAGGGAACAAACTCTTCTCAGTTGTGTCCTGTGATAGGACAAGGAGCAATGGGCATAAACTAGAGCACAGGAAGTTCCAACTCAAGGATGAGGCACTTAGTGCCATGGTCTGGTTGATTGGCCAGGGCTGGGTGCTAGGTTGGACTGGCTGAGCTTGGAGGTCTCTTCTAACCTGCTTGGTTGTATGATTCTATGAGGTAAACTTCTTTACTGTAAGAGTTCCAAAACACTGCAGTGGGCTGCCCAGGGAGGTTGTGGAGTCTCCTCCTCTGGAGACTTTCAAAGCCTGTCTGGATGTGTTCCTGTGCTAGATTCTATGGTCCTGCTCTGGCAGGGGGTGGACTTAATGACCTGTGGAGGTCCCTTCTAACCCTACCTTCCTGTGATCTCCACCTCAAAGGGCAGGTGACTCTGGGAAAGCACAGTGGGGCAGAGTATCCATGTGGGACACAGCACTGCATGGGACACAGTGCTGCAGGGGACACAACATCTGTGTGGTACACAGCTCCTGCATGGGATGAAGTCCTACATGGGACACAGTGCTGCAGAGGACACAATAGCTGTGTGGCACACGGCTCCTACATGGGATGAAGTCCTACATGGGACACAGCACTGCAGAGGACACAACAGCTGTGTGGCACTCAGCTCCTGCATGGGAAAAAGTCCTACATGGGACACAGTGCTGCAGAGGACACAACATCTGTGTGGCACTCAGCTCCTGCATGGGAAAAAGTCCTACATGGGACACAGTGCTGCAGAGGACACAACATCTGTGTGGCACTCAGCTCCTGCATGGGACACAGAGCTGCAGAGGACACAATAGCTGTGTGGCACACAGCTCCTGCATGGGATGAAGTCCTACATGGGACACAGAGCTGCAGAGGACACAACAGCTGTGTGGCACTCAGCTCCTGCATGGGACACAGTGCTGCAGAGGACACAACATCTGTGTGGCACTCAGCTCCTGCATGGGACACAGTGCTGCAGAGGACACAACAGCTGTGTGACACTCAGCTCCTGCATGGGACACAGTGCTGCAGAGGACACAACATCTGTGTGGCACACAGCTCCTGCATGGGATGAAGTCCTACATGGGACACAGTGCTGCAGAGGACACAACATCTGTGTGGCACTCAGCTCCTGCATGGGACACAGTGCTGCAGAGGACACAACAGCTGTGTGGCACACAGCTCCTGCATGGGACACAGTGCTGCAGAGGACACAACAGCTGTGTGGCACTCAGCTCCTGCATGGGACACAGTGCTGCAGAGGACACAACAGCTGTGTGGCACACAGCTCCTGCATGGGACACAGTGCTGCAGAGGACACAACAGCTGTGTGGCACTCAGCTCCTGCATGGGACACAGTGCTGCAGAGGACACAACAGCTGTGTGACACTCAGCTCCTGCATGGGACACAGTGCTGCAGAGGACACAACAGCTGTGTGACACTCAGCTCCTGCATGGGACACAGTGCTGCAGAGGACACAACAGCTGTGTGACACTCAGCTCCTGCATGGGACACAGTGCTGCAGAGGACACAACAGCTGTGTGGCACTCAGCTCCTGCATGGGATGAAGTCCTACATGGGACACAGCGCTGCAGAGGACACAACAGCTGTGTGGCACTCAGCTCCTGCATGGGATGAAGTCCTACATGGGACACAGCGCTGCAGAGGACACAACATCTGTGTGGTACACAGCTCCTGCATGGGATGAAGTCCTACATGGGACATAGTGCTGCAGAGGACACAGCATCTGTGTGGCACTCAGCTCCTGCATGGGATGAAGTCCTACACGGGACACAGTGCTGTAGAGGACACAACATCTCTGTGGCACTCAGCTCCTGCATGGGACACAGTGCTGCAGAGGACACAACATCTGTGTGGCACTCAGCTCCTGCATGGGACACAGTGCTGCAGAGGACACAACAGCTGTGTGGCACTCAGCTCCTGCATGGGACACAGTGCTGCAGAGGACATACCATCTGTGTGCCACTCAGCTCCTGCATGGATTGGAGTCCTTCCTGGGACACAGCGCTGCAGAGGACACAACAGCTGTGTGGCACACAGCTCCTACACAGGACAGGCCCCTGCCCCTCTGACCCTCACAGACAAGCAGGACAGCAGGACACAGAGCAGCCCAGGGGCCACAGCTGCAAGCTGGTGTGGGGGAATGGAAGGAGTCCTGGCCTTTGGCCAACCTCCAAGCAGTGCTCCACACAACACAAGCTCCGTGCACGCTGCACTAACCTCACCGGCCCCACACACACTGAAACTCCCATGGATGGAGAGACTCACAGAGCTTCCTCTTTCTTTTAATTACTAGAATTTGCCTAGAGGCGTTTTGGAAGCCTTCAGACAACCATTGTTGCTCGTGTTCCCACACTCTCTGCTGTTGCACAACTCAGAGGCAACGGCACAAAGCGAAGTGAAGTTCAAAAAGCACTTGAGGAATGTCATGGTTTGTCCCAGGAGCTGGCTCAAGCCTCTCAAACTCTGCACAGAAGGCACCTTGGAAGCTTAGAAATGTCTACAGAGAGGCCAGCAGTAAGCTGGCTGCTGACAGGTTAGAATGCCTGATACTTCAGTATGTGTTCTGTATGGATATCTGCTGTAGCAACCACACAGAAGATAGCATCCAAACAGACAAGAGAGGAGTTTAGTGACACAGGCTATCAGGAGGTATTAGCTGGGATTGTCTCAATGTTTGGCCAAAGCAAAGGGAGCCAAAACCAAGAGGGACATTTTGAAAGGAACAGGCATACTCACATTAGCTGGATGATAGTGTTCTCAATGGATGACTTGCATGTGGCTGTGGCAATCATCTGAACACAGAGATTATCTCGTAGGGATGGAGGAGAGATGATCACAGTGCAGTAGGTCCATCAGCATTTACCATCAAGCAGGCACTGGGGAAAAAAAAAACCAACAATTTTCTCACTTCTTTTACAGCATTTTGGACCTCTGGATTAAATTTATTCAAAACCAGTCTCAGTAAAGTGTATAGTTGGGTTGAGCAAGACTGAACAGTTCATTTCACTGGTGCAAAGAAAGCCTATGCCCTAGCTGGAGTACTCTATCTGTCTCTGGGGTCCCCAGCTCAAGATAGGCAGGGAGCTGCTGGAAAGAGTTCAGTGGAGGATACAAAGCTGCTGAGGGGCCTGGAGCATCACTGTGAGGAGGAAAGGCTGAGAACTCTGGGGCTGTTGAGCCTGCAGAAGAGCAGCCCCAGAGGGGATCTTCTCAGCACACTACCTCTGAGGAGAGGCTAAGGGAGCTGGGGGTGTGCAGCCTGGAGGAGCTTCAGACCAGATCTCATTGCTGTCTACAGCTACCTGAAGGGAGGTTGTAGCCAGGTGGGGTTGGTCTCTTCTGCCAGGCAAGCAGCAGCAGAAGAAGGGGACACAGTCTCAAGTTGTGCTAGGGCAGGTCTAGGCTGGATGTTGTTAGGAAGTTGTTGGCAGAGAGAGTGATTGGCATTGGAATGGGCTGCCCAGGGAGGTGGTGGAGTTGCTGTCCCTGGAGGTGTTCAAGCAAAGCCTGGCTGAGGCACTTAGTGCCATGGTCTGGTTGATTGTCTAGGGCTGGGTGCTAGGCTGGAGTGACTGAGCTTGGAGGTCTCTTCCAACCTGCTTGGTTCTGTGATTCTAAGACAATAGGATGGGGGCAGCCTCTTTTCAGTGGCAGAACAAAGGTCAGCAGGAACTAACTGGAACTCCAAGAGGCTGCACCTGAACATGAGGAGAACATTCTTTGGCGTGAGGGTGCTGGAGCTCCTGGAGCAAGCTGCCCAGAGAGGCTGTGGAACCTCCTCCTCTGAAGAGATTCCAACCCCACCTGGACACTGTGATCCCAAGCAGCCTGCTGTGGGTGCCCTTGCTTCAGTGTGGAGGTTAGACTAGAGAACCTCCTTTCTAATGGTGGGAGCATTCTGGGAGTCTGGCATTGAATGTCCTTACCAACAAAACTGAGCAGATGTACTGCACCATTTGACTGCCAGAGCAGAGATGCTGATGGAGGAGCAATGGCAGATGTGTTATTACCCTACTCTTGAAGATCTGAAGGGTCCTTCCACCCACAAATAGCGGCCAAAATAATAACTGCAACTAAACGAACACCAGAGGCTCTGCAGAGCCCAGCACCACAGCAGAGAGCCCTGCTGCCTTCCAGAGATGCTGGCAGGCAACAAGGAGCAAACTACCAAGTTTCTCCCTACAGAGTGTTTTAAAAATACTTCCTCCAGCTTCACTCCATGAGAAAGTCAGTTGAAGGCTCCCAGGTCTCTCCTGCTTTCTGGCCAAAGCCATACAACCACACAATTATTGCCTGATTTCGACATGTGACAGATCTGATAAACACCAGGCTCAAGTTCATAGGCTTCAGAAAGCTGTTTCATTGTGTGCTTAAAGGGCTTGATCCTGTTCCAGCTGAAGTCAGTGGATGATCTCTCACTTGCCACAGGCTGAGGGCCCAAAGCCTTGAAGAAATCCATCTCTGCAGCTCCAGAACACAGGCTCTCGTGGACAGAAATGTTACAGGCTCACAAGAAAGCCTGCCTGACAAAATACAAATCAGTTGCTCAGTGCAAGGCCCTTCTACAGCACAGTGCAAAACACCAAAGTTCATCTGGCTTTGCTTTTGGTCTGGGTTAGCTCTTCTTGGACTCAGGAGTCTCAGCATTTTTGCTACATTGATCTTTAATGTTCTGCAGCTGGACCTGCTGGAAAAGGCCTTGCACGTGAATCAGAGGTGAAAAAGCAGGTCCTGAAGAGGGGCTGAGCTACCAAGCACAGCAATGTGGCTCTTGCACATGGATCTGAGGTGAAAAAGCAGCTTCTGAAGAGGGGCTGAGCTACCAAGCACAGCAATGTGGCTCTTTCACATGGATCTGAGGTGAAAAAGCAGCTTCTGAAGAGGGGCTGAGCTACCAAGCACAGCAATGTGGCTCTTGCACATGGATCTGAAGTGAAAAAGCAGGTCCTGAAGAGGGACTGAGCTGCCAAGCACAGCAATGTGGCTCTTGCACATGAACCTGAGGTGAAAAAGCAGGTCCTGAAGAGGGACTGAGCTGCCAGGCACAGCAATGTGGCTCTTGCACATGGATCTGAGGTGAAAAAGCAGGCCCTGAAGAGAGGCTGAGCTACCAAGCACAGCAATGTGGCTCTTGCACATGCACCTGAGGTGAAATAGCAGGTCCTGAAGAGGGGCTGAGCTACCAAGCACAGCAATGTGGCTCTTGCACACGGATCTGAGGTGAAATAGCAGCTTCTGAAGAGGGGCTGAGCTACCAAGCACAGCAATGTGGTATTTGAAGGGATTGTTTCTAAAGCTAAAAGAAAAACCCAGATGCAGGCTTGAATTGGAGCTAGTTTATACCAACAGCACCTTGGGCTGTTTTCCCCACATTGTAAACCCACCAGTTAGAAAGTAAGCAAATAGCAACACTGAGAAACTCCAAAGCAGAGATTAAAAGGCACAGGAGAAGCAAGGTAGGAGACTGCTGACAGTAATTTTGTCATTTCCCATCAGCCTAATTTTTGTTGTGGAATTCCTTATGAACATTTCCTCCCCCTCTGGGGGATGGCAAAACAAGAACAAACTTTTCTTTGGTCTGAAATTTTATGACCCCTACATCAAGTGGGTCAAGATGCTCAGAGGGCTGCAGCAGCTCTGCTGTGAGCACAGACTGAAAGAGTTGGGGCTGTGCAGGCTGCAGAAGAGAAGGCTCCCAGATGACCTTCTTGTGGCATTCCAGGATCTGAAAGGGGACTACAAAAGAGCTGGGGAGGGACTTTTGAGGCTCACAGGGAGTGGCAGGACTGGGGGGAATGGAGCTAAACTGGAGATGGGTAGGTTCAGGCTGGATGTGAGGAGGAAGTTGTTGAGCATGAGAGTGGTGAGAACCTGGAATGGGTTGTCCAGGGAGGTGGTTGAGGCTCCATCCCTGGAGGTGTTTAAGGCCAGGCTGGATGAGGCTGTGGCCAGCCTGATCTAGGGTAGGGTGTCCCTGCCCAATGCAGGGCTGCTCCTTGTGGTCCCTTCCAATCCTGACTGATCCTAAGTAAGCACAGTTCCACCAAAGATCACAGAGCTGTGGTCTCATACATAAGAAACAGAAGGGCCTAAAATGGAAGCTGCTGCTAATTTGTGGTTTAAGTAGCAACTCCTGACACAAAGCATAGAAAAGTTCATCAGTGAGCCAGAGCCAAGTCACTGCTGACTACAGCACCTTGACTCATGGGCATGTGCTGCCTAAAGAGATATAAAGGATGTGGAGATGGTTTTCTAGAGCACTCAGCACCTGAGCCATGCACTACACATTAGGCTCTTTAGATGCAACAAAAGCATCTGCAGCCCTTGCAGCTAGAGAAGGAGGGGCAAAGGTGTTTGTAGAACTCGGGGTGCATGACGTGGATCTCCTAAAAATAAACCTTTATGTTCCAAACTCTGGCATCTGACTTCTTCCTTATCTTGTGAGTCACACCACAGAAATGAAGAGCTGCTATCCAGTGAGGAGCAGTGGCAAAATCTGGCCCTCCAAAAGTGCAGCACAGAGGTGCTGAAAGGTCAGCACATTGCCACATGGGAGGTACTCAGCAGCTATCCCAATTCCTGCCCCTTCTTTAAGCAGAAGTCCAACAAGCCCCAAGTTTCTAATGACAAATATCATCCTCTGGGAGCAGTCTCTTCCTCCTGCCACTGTCCAATCCATAAACTGGACAGGAAATCAATCACCAGCACTGCAGGAGCTTTTTGATAAAGTTCCCAGTTGAATTCTCTAAGAAACTACAGAGCATATCAAGAGACTCCAAAATCCCTACCCCACATTCCTCTTAAATGTACAACTTGCCAATGGAGTCTTCACAGGATTAGAAGCACCACTGGTGGGCCATTGGCTGCACTTGATGATCTTAAATGTTCTTTTCCAACCTAAATGATTCTTCTGCCAGGCAAGCAGCAACAGAACAAGGGGACACAGTCTCAAGTTGGGCCAAGGCAGGTCTAGGAAGTTGTTGGCAAAGAGAGTGACTGGCATTGGAATGGGCTGCCCAGGGAGGTGGTGGAGTTACCATCCCTAGAGGTGTTGAAGCAAAGCCTGGGGGGGGCACTTGGTGCCATGGTCTGGTTGATTGGCCAGGGCTGGGTGCTAGGTTGGACTGGTTGAGCTTGAAGGTCTCTTCCAACCTGGTTGATTCTATGACTCTATGTGATGATTCCATGATTTGATGAGAATAAGATTGTAGGAACAATCTATAGGAATAGGAATCACTGTAACAAAAATGAACTGGTAGAAAACCAGGTTTAAAATATTGGTTGCATGCCTCTGAGCTGACTGCTGGCTGCAGATGTTTGCTTTCATTTCCTTTTCATGTCACTGGGGCTTGGGCTGGATGACCTTTGGAGGTGCCTTCCAACCCAAGCCATTGCCTGATTTCTAGCAGCAGAAAGGAGGCTTTCCTTGCTGTCTGGGTTCTGAAGTGAGCTTCTGTTGAGCATCACTTGACTTTCTTCTTCTCATTGTCATTTCTCTCAGATTCTTAGAGTGTTAATTTCCTACCACCTCAGTGAACTTAACCAGCTTGTGGAATGGATCAGATAAATGCTAGAGCTGCTGAAGGAAGCAGTGGGGATAGGCAGCAGGAGTAAGAGGCAAGGAATAAGACTGTCCCTTTCTGGTGGACCTGCTTATAGATCAGCTAAGAGATTGAGAAAACCTTTACTGGACTTTTACTGCACTGAGTTTTGTACTCTCCAGTTTAAGAGGGTCAGGGATCTGCTGGAGAGAGTCTAGCAGAGGGCTATGATAATGATGCCCTCCCATCTGGAGAGCATGGCTTATGAGGAGAGGCTGAGGGACCTGGGGCTGCTTAGTCTGGAGAAGACTGAGAGGGTATCTGATGAAAGTTTATAAGTATCTGAAGGCTGCCAGGAGGTGGGGACAGGCTCTGCTCACTGCTCCCTGGGATAGAACAAGGAGTGATGGATGGAAGCTGCAGCACAGGAGGTTCCAGCTCAACACAAGGGGGAACTTTTTGACTGTAAGGGTCCCAGAGCCCTGGCACAGGCTTCCCAGAGAGGTTGTGGAGTCTCCTTCTCTGGAGACTTTCAAGGCCTGTCTGGATGTGTTCCTCTGTGATCTGTGTTATTGTCCTGCTCTGGCAAGGGGGTTGGACTCGATGAGCTCCTTGGGTCCCTTTCAACCCCTAACATTCTGTGAGCAAGTAACAGCCTTGTCAGAGAAACATGCAGGTTGGCAAAGTCCCTCAGGATCACTGAGTCCAACCTATAACCCCACTCAACAAGATTCACCTTAAACTATTTCCCCAAGTACCACATTCAAATGACCCTTAAACACATCCAGGGTTGGCGACTCCACCACCTCCCTGGGCAGCTCATCCCAGTGACCCCACCACCTCCCTGGGCAGCTCATTCCAGTGACCCCACCACCTCCCTGGGCAGCTCATTCCAGTGACCCCACCATCTCCCTGGGCAGCTCATTCCAGTGACCCCACCACCTCCCTGGGCAGCTCATCCCAGTGACCCCATCACCTCCCTGGGCAGCTCATTCCAGTGACCCCACCACCTCCCTGGGCAGCTCATTCCAGTGACCCCACCACCTCCCTGGGCAGCTCATCCCAGTGACCCCACCATCTCTCTGGGCAGCTCATCCCAGTGACCCCACCACCTCCCTGGGCAGCTCATCCCAGTGATTTCACCACCTCCCTGGGCAGCTCATTCCAGTACCCAAAAGAGCTAAGATAAGAGGTAAGAATGAGCTGCTTCTTGGCAAAACTTCTCTAAAAGCCTGGCTGCAGAGAAGGCAGAGCCACAACCCTCTCTTTCATCAGGAACATCTGAAACACAAAATGAGTTGCAGCAATGGAATTCTGCGGGGACCAAGACCTGCCAGCGCGTGGGTGGATGTGCTCTGAGGCTCCACGGTGCCATTCCCCTTCCTTTCTGGCTTCCAAAGAGAGCCAGACAGCTCACAGGCAGGCTGAGGCAGCTGGGCACACAGGGAAGCTGAGAGCCAGGGACATTTCTGAGCAAGAAGGGGACGGCCAGGACATTTTCCTTCCTTCCACAGTTGAGCTGCTGATATTTCAGTAGGGCGGTTTTGGATTTAGGCACTGAAGTCTGCCTCACTGCTAAATCCTTTTTTTGGATTTGGCCTTAAAAACCTTATGTTCTGCAGCATTTGTTTTATCCTCGAGACTTAGAACACAAGGAGAATTTGGCTTGCCTCTTTCCTTTCTTCAGTTACACTTGGAATCCTGTGAATTCGTGGGGAGGGATACACGACTATAATCGCTCCTGGAAATTCGTTGCCATCATAGGACATGGGATGAGAGATTTTGGGATGAGGTTGAAGAAGGCCAACTACAGGGTTCTGCACTTTGGCCACAACAACCCCAGGCAGCTCTATAGGCTGGGGACAGAGAGGCTGAGAGAGCAGCCAGGCAGAGAAGGACCTGGGGGTGCTGGTAGAGAGTAGCTGAAGATGAGGCAGCAGTGTGCCCAGGTGGGCAGCAGAGCCAATGGCATCCTGGGCTGGCTCAGGAGCAGTGTGGCCAGCAGCACAAGGGAGGTTCTTCTGCCCCTGTGCTCAGCACTGCTCAGGCCACACCTTGAGTGCTGTGTCCAGTTCTGGGCCCCTCAATTCAAGAGAGATGTTGAGGTGCTGGAAGGTGTCCAGAGAAGGGCAGCAAGGCTGGTGAGGGGCCTGGAGCACAGCCCTGTGAGGAGAGGCTGAGGGAGCTGGGGGTGTGCAGCCTGCAGAAGAGGAGGCTCAGGGCAGAGCTCATTGCTCTCTGCAGCTACCTGAAGGGAGGCTGTGGCCAGGTGAGGGTTGGGCTCTTCTGCCAGGCAAGCAGCAAGAGAAGAAGGGGACACAGTCTCAAGTTGTGCCAGGGCAGGTTCTAGGCTGGATGTTAGGAGAAAGTTGTTGCCAGAGAGAATGATTGGCATTGGAATGGGCTGCCCAGGGAGGTGGTGGAGTCACCATTCCTGAAGGTGCTCAAGAAAAGCCATGGTCTGGTTGATTGGCCAGGGCTGGGTGCTAGGTTGGACTGGCTGAGCTTGGAGGTCTCTTCCAACCTGCTTGATTCTATGACACTGAAGCAGCACAGCCATGCCTGAGCAGACAGTAAGAGATTAGCACTTGAGGATGGCAAATGTATCTTGACATGTCTTGGTTTTTCACTGGATTTTGCACTGGTTTTGCACCGGATTTTGGGCAGCAGAAGATAAGCTCTTTTAAAAGCAGTTTATAGAAGCCATTTTATAGGAGCTGGTAAAGGATGTTAGCTGGGGGAGAAAAACCAACACAGAGCAATGTCTCCTCCCAGCTGGGCTGAAGTCATGGCTGCAAGACCTGGCACTCAGTCTCATAAGGCTTAAGCAAATCACAGATAACAGCCAGCAAGTTCTATATGACAGGGACATTTCTGTTCTGTTCCACACTTCACAGAATCACAGGAGCACAGAATGGTAGGGCTTAGAAGGAACCTTAAAAGGTAGAATCATAGAATTAGTCAGTAGAGTGGATCACAAGGATCATCTAGTTCAAATTCCCCTGCCATGGGCAGGGACACCTCACACTAGATCAGGCTGTCTAGAGCCTCACTCGTCCAACCTGGCCTTAAACACCTCCAAAAATGAGGCATCCATCACCTCCCTGGGAAACCCATTCCAGGCTTTCACCAACCTCATGATGAAGAACTTCTGCCTAAAATCCAGTCCGAATCTACCTATTTCTAGCTCAGTTCCATTCCCCCCACTCCTGTCACTGCCTGACAGCCTAAAATGTCCCTCCCCAGATTTCTTGTACCCCTTTTAAGATACCAAAAGGCCACAAGAAGGTCTTCTGAGAGTCTTCTCCTCTCCAGACTGAACAGCTCCAACCTTGAAAGATAGAATCATAGAATCAGTCAGGGTTGGAAGGGACCACAAGGAGCATCTACTTCCAGCCCCCCTGCCATGGCCAGGGACACCCTACCCTAGAGCAGGTTGGCCACAGCCTCATCCAGCCTGGCCTTAAACACCTCCAGCCATGGGGCCTCAACCACCTCCCTGGGCAACCTATTCCAGGCTCTCACCACTCTCATGCTGAACTTCCTCCTCACATCCAGCCTGAACCTACCCATCTCCAGCTTTGCTCCATTCTCCCTCGTCACATCATCAAGTCCAATCCCTGCCAAAGGGCAGGTCACATAGGAAGGCATCCAGGTGCGTTTTGAAGGTCTCCACAGAAGGAGACTCCACAACCTCTCTGGGCAGCCTGCTCCAGGATTCCAGCACCCTCACAGTGAAAAAGCTTTTCCTCATGTTTACATGGAACCTGGCTGCAGAAGTGCACAAGAGAAGAAGCTGCTGCTATGTGCTGCTTTTACTTGGAAGTAAGAAAACCTCCAACCAAAGCCTACATTTCTAAAAGTAACCTGGTAGTAAATATTGACTGGCAAAGCTTTATCCCACGGCTGCTGAAACAAGAGCAGTGAAATTAGGACCTCTTTGTTGATCAGAAGACTTGGTTTGAAAGCTTTGGAGTAAAAGAAGTCATTACAAATGTGTGAGTGGTTGCATTTAGTCACTGTGTATAAAAACACAGAGCTTGCTCCAGCGTGGAGCTGGGCTTGGAGCACGCATCTGACTGCGGCTGTTCTTCTGCAGGAAGCTTTGCATTTCCCAGGGAGAGGCAGAATAGACTCCTTTTTTTGAGTGAATTTAAATGCTTTTTTTGTTGTTGTTGTTGTTGGTAGAGACACTGTCAGGGGAGTTTCCCCCACGGCATGGTGTGACAAAACAAATCCAGCGCGTTCGGCGCTCTCGTCAGAAACCGTCGCTCGGTGTCCTCAAGGCAAAGAGTGGAGTAAGAGGGAACGAAGGGATGAGTGGACAAACACTGCCAGAGATGGGCAAAGAGAAAAGAAGTTTCTGAAGAGCTGTGCAAAGTCTCTGCAGTGCAGGGATGTCACACAAGAAGAGAGCACCAGATGGCAAACTGGCGGCGCGGGCTCCTCTGCCAAAAAGAGCGTGTCAGGAGAAGGAGAAAAGTAGAATTAGACTAACGGAAGGAGATAAGAAGTGATTTGATTTGGAGCCACTCGAGCTGTCAGGAGATGAGGAGGAGTTTGGCTGAACTTTGTGAAAGTGAGAAGCATCCTGCAAAGCAGGGCAATGACTTTATGCTCCTTCAGGAAAATCTAGTGCTTGCCTGTGCTCCCAAGGTATCGGAATGTGCTTAGCTGCGGCGGTGTCAGAGGGGCAGCAGGGAGTAGGTTCTGCTTCACAGTGTGCCTAATGAGCTTGTGTGTTAATGAATATGGCTATGGGCCTGGGTTCTTCAGCATGGAGAAGAAGAGACTGAGAGGTGACCTCATTAATATGTAAAGGGTGAGTGCCAAGAGGATGGAGCCAGACTCAGCTGAGTGGTGCCCAATGACAGGCCAAGGGGTAATGGGTGGCAATTGAGGCATAGTAAACATGAGGAGGATTTTTTTTTCCCTGTGAGGGTGACAGAAAACTGCAAGAGGCTGCCCAGGGCAGTTGTGGAGTGTCCCTCTCTGAAGATACTCAAAACCCACCTGGATGTGCTCTTCTGTGATCTGCTCTAAGTGACCCTGCTCTGGCAGGGGGGTTGGACTGGATGAGATTCCAGCCCCTGATATTCTGTGATTCTGTGATAACTGCAGCTCTGTGCAAGTATCAATACCCAGTAGCATCCAGTAGAATGGAATCTGGGAGAGCCACCTTATAAAGAAAGGTTTGTGTGAATGCAGCAGGAGATGGTGATGTAAAAGCAAATGCCAGCGTGATGCAGTGCTGGGAAATGCTGAGCTGAGCGAGTCCTGTAGTCAGTTCTGATCCTCACACCTATGAATTCAACATAACTACCTATAAATAGAATCACAGAATCAGAAAATCAACCAGGTTGGAAGAGACCTCCAGCCTCAGCCAGTCCAACCTAGCACCCAGCCCTGGCCAATCAACCAGACCATGGCACTAAGTGCCTCAGCCAGGCTTTGCTTCAACACCTCCAGGGACAGTGACTCCACCACCTCCCTGGGCCAACCTGATCTGCTGTTGCCTTCATTGTTCATCTAAATACACAGGTTCAATCTGCTACAGAGAATGGAACCTCCAAGTTTAACAAAGGGAGGAGTATTTTTAGTCTTCAATTCAACAAATGTGATGCCACCTGTGCCACTTAGCACAAGACCACATGAGACTCATAGTTCAACGTTCACCGTTTTGCCTCTTACTCAACAGCAGCAGATCCCCTGTGGAAAAGGAGCTGAGCATAGTGGACAAAAAGCTCGATGTCCTGGGCTGATCCCCAGCAGCAGGGGTAGAAAATGGCAGGGAGAGGATTCTGCCCCTCTGCTCTGCTGAGACCTCACCTGCAGGGCTGGGGCCAGCTCTGGAGTGCTCAGCACAGCACAGACAGGGACCTGTTGGAGCAGAGCCAGAGGAGGCCACGGACCTGCTGGCAGGGCTGGAAGGGCTCTGCTGTGAGGCCAGGCTGAGAGAGCTGAGCATGTTCAGCCTGGGGAAGAGAAACTTCAGGGAGACCTGCTGGCTTTTCAGAGCTTAAAGGGGCTGATCAGAAAGCAGGGGGAAGACTTTTGATCAGGTCCTGTTGCAACAGGACAAGTGGTGATGGTTTGAACTGAAAAGGGGAGATTCAAACTGGGGAAAACAAAGTGTTTGACACAGAGGGTGGGGAGACACCACCTGAGGTTACTCAGAGACATGGTAGATGTCCCATCCCTGAAAACATTGCAGGTCAGGTTGCAGATGTCCTCACTCAGGGCAGGATGGTTGAACAAGATGAGCTTCAGAGGTCCCTTCCAACCAAAAGCATTCTGTTACTCTGACTCTCTGAAAAGCCTATGAAAGAGGTGAGCACTTACCCACTCTGCATCACTTAACAATCATTTCCCAATAATAGGTGGCACTGGGCATTAAAGGGGCATATTAATAGACATAATGAGACATAAATAGACACTAATAGACTATGTATAGATGAAGTTTATGAACTGAAATCACAACACTGCCTTAATGAGGTTTCCTGTGAGAAAACACAGAGTAAGGATGTCAAACATTAAAGCAGTAATCCAGTTATTGTCCAGTCCTAAATTCTCAACTGGTTTAAACAAACTTAGAAGCAACATTCAGAAATCTATTTCATGTTTATACCTGAGATTTCTTTCACTTCTCAATGGTGACTATTTATTGCAAACAGAAGGCAGTTCAAAGATTTAACCAGGTGGGCAGCAGAGCCAATGGCAGCCTGGGCTGACTCAGGAGAAGTGTGGCCAGCAGGACAAGGGAGGTTATTCTGCCCCTGTGCTCAGCACTGATCAGGCCACACATTGAGTGCTGTGTCCAGTACTTGAATGGGCTCCTCAATTCAAGAGAGATGTTGAGGTGCTCGAAGGTGTCCAGAGGAAGGCAAGGAAGCTGGTGAGGGGCCTGGAGCACAGCCCTGTGAAGAGAGGCTGAGGGAGCTGGGGGTGTGCAGCCTGCAGAAGAGGAGGCTCAGGGCAGTGCTCATTGCTGCCTGCAACTCTCTGAAGGGAGGCTGTAGCCAGGTGAGGGTTGGTCTCTTCTGCCAGGCAAGCAGCAACAGAACAAGGGGACACAATCTCAAGTTGTGCCAGGGGAGGTCTAGGCTGGGTGTTAGGAGGAAGTTGTTGGCAAAGAGAGTGATTGGCATTGGAATGGGCTGCCCAGGGAGGTGGTGGAGTCACCGTGCCTGGAGGTGTTGAAGCAAAACCTGGCTGGGGCACCTAGTGCAATGGTGTAGTTGATTGGCTAGGGCTGGGTCATCGGTTGGACTGGATGATGCTTGTGGTCCCTTCCAACCCTGACTGATTCTATGCCAGATATCAGATGGACTCAATGATCTTAAAGGTCTTCAACCAAAACTATTCTATGATTCTATGATTCTCTCTGCCTCATCTTCCTAAAACTGCTAACAGCAATTCCAGCCTGCATTAACCACACTCTTTATTTTGTCTTGTCTCAGGTCAATCCTTACTTTCACCTCTGGCCTTTGCAAATGGCCTTTCATTTGTAGAAGCCCTTTGCTGGAGCAAGCAATCTCTCAAGAACCTCTCCTCAGAGCTCCTTCTGCAAAGTGGCTGCATCCTACCTTCTCCGGCTGCAAAATGGCATATGGCTTGTGGGAAAGCTGTGTGCCTCCTCTGCAGGCTTTAAGAGTCTGAGAGAAATGGCAATGAGAAGAAGAAAGTCAAGTGATGCTCAACAGAAGCTCACTTCAGAACCCAGACAGCAAGGAAAGCCTCCTTTCTGCTGCTAGAAATCATGCAATGGCTTGGGTTGGAAGGGACCTCCAAAGGTCATCCAGTCCAAGCCCCAGTGACATGAAAATGAAATGAAAGCAAACATCTGCAGCCAGCAGTCAGCTCAGAGGCATGCAACCAATATTTCAAACCTGGTTTTCTACCAGGTTTTTTTTTGTTACAATAATTCTTATTCCTATAGATTGTTCCTACAATCTTATTCTCATCAAATCATGGAATCATCACAGAGTCATAGAAATCAAGCAGGTAGGAAAAGACCTGGGTTTTGTTGGTAAGGAAATTCAATGCCAGACTCCCAGAATGCTCCCACCATTAGAAAGGAGGTTCTCTAGTCTAACCTCCACACTGAAGCAAGGGCACCCACAGCAGGCTGCTTGGGATCACAGTGTCCAGGTGGGGTTGGAATCTCTTCAGAGGAGGAGGTTCCACAGCCTCTCTGGGCAGCTTGCTCCAGGAGCTCCAGCACCCTCACACCAAAGAATGTTCTCCTCATGTTCAGGTGCAGCCTCTTGGAGTTCCAGTTAGTTCCTGCTGACCTTTGTTCTGCCACTGAAAAGAGGCTGCCCCCATCCTATTGTCCAAGCAGGTTGGAAGAGACCTCCAAGCTCATCCAGTCCAACCTAGCACCCAGCCCTAGACAATCAACTAGACCATGGCACTAAGTGCCTCAGCCAGGCTTTGCTTGAACACCTCCAGGGACAGCGACTCCACCACCTCCCTGGGCAGCCCATTCCAATGCCAATCACTCTCTCTGCCAACAACTTCCTCCTAACACCCAGCCTAGACCTGCCCTGCCACAACTTGAGACTGTGTCCCCTTCTTCTCTTGCTGGTTGCCTGAGAGAAGAAACCAACCCCACCTGGCTACAACCTCAATGTACATGCATGCCACATTGCCTGCTGATTTAGAGCCCAACAACCTCTGGTTCACTTAATTCACATTACTCATGCCAGAATGATGCTGTTTTCACTTCACCTGGAAAACAGCACTGTGAGGTAACAAGGAACAAGCAGCTCAACTGGGGAGCAATATCAATCTGTGCATCGCTGTGGCTCCTGCCTCGCTGCAGTCGTTAACGTCGCCAAGTTTAAACCTGGCTCTCAGCTCAGAGCATTTTTAAAAGGTGAAAAAGACACCTTCTGTCTTAGAGAAAAGTCAAATCATCTCTTTGTCTGAGCTCCCTTAGCCCATACAAGTTCATACACAGAATTGAACTGAAAGATCTAGAAGGGAAAACAAGAATAAACAAAAATCTTTCATCAGTTGTAGATGGCAAAGATCTTTTTAACGAATGGTCCTTTCTGGCAACCTTTGCCACTGTAAAACTAGCTCCATGTTTGTTCTGCCATCTTTGTGGGCTCCAGTTCCAAAAAATCTATGGAGTGTGGAGTAGTTTACAAGCTCCTACAGCAGCACAGCAAAAGCAGGTGGTTGGACACAGTATGAGGAGAAACAAAAACGTAACCGTTTATCTAGAACAATTTGCAACCCACCGGGAGAGCTCTGCTACCGAAGGAGTGACAGCTTCTGGGTATCCATCTAGCAGCACAGCCACAGATTGATCTGATTTCCACCAGACATCTGCACAACAATCACACTGCCAAGCAGAAAGAAACACCCATTGTGCACAAACTCTCCCTCATCCATTACTCCCAGGTCTGTAGCTACAGGAATTTACGCACCACGATGCCTTGGTTTCCTTGCCAGGTTTTCATTGAGCTCTCTGATTTTGACATCCTTGCTCATGTCTGTCAGTAATGCTGCAGTACTTAACTAATTAATTGCTTTGCATGCCTGAGGAGCAAGGAAGAGGCTGAAAGTGCTGGGGTTGTGCAGCCTGGAGAAGAGGAGGCTCAAGGGTGACCTCGTTGCTGTCTACAACCTGAAGGGTGGTTGTAGTCAGGTGGGGTTGGGTTCTTCTGCCAGGCAGGCAGCAATAGAACAAGGGAACACAGTCTCAAGTTGTGGCAGGAGAGGTCTAGGCTGGATGTTAGGAGGAAGTTGTTGTCAGAGAGAGTGATTGGCATTGGAATGGGCTGCCCAGGGAGGTGGTGGAGTCGCCATCCCTGGAGGTGTTGAAGCCAAGCCTGGATGCGGCACTTAGTGCCATGGTCTGGTTGCTTGTCTAGGGCTGGGTGCTAGGTTGGACTGGCTGAGCTTGGAGGTCTCTTCCAACCTGTTTGATTCTCTGATTCTATGTTCAGCCTGGAGAAAAGAAAGCTCTGGGCATTTCAGTATTTGAAGTGGGCTACAGAAAAGCTGGAGAGAGACCTTTTACAAAGGCATAGAGTGACAGGACAAGAGGTAATGACTTCAAACTGTAAGAAGCTCAGTTTAGACATTAGGAAGAAATTCTTCCCCATGAAGATGGTGAGGCAATGAACAGATTGCCCAGAGAAATTATGGAGGCTTCAAGCCTGAAGGGGTTCAAAGCCAGGTTGGAAGTGACCTTGAGCAACCTAGTGTAGCAGGAGGTGTCCCTGCCCGTGGCAGAATGGGATGATCTCTTGGGTCTCTTCCAACCCAAACCATTCTATGATTCTATGAACAAACTACTGAACAGCTCCTTTGTGAGGGCAGAGGGCTCTAGGGATGCCATGGTTGTAGAGCAAGAGAAGACTTATTTGCCTGTTTCTTTTCCCCAGCTCTTAGACTGACAACCAGATGCTGCCAGTCTCCCCATTCCATGCCTGGGTTTGGGGGATTTAGGTCTTTCTGTCTCCAACAACACAGCTGCCTGGAGTTTGTTCTGATGCTTTTCTCCGCTATTACATTTCCCTCCACGAAATGAAGCATTTTCCCTGCTTCAACGAACACTTCAAGAAGCTATTTTAGGCCACCCCCAAGACACATTCCCACGTCACTATTACTCTTTTGCACACTGTGCAGGTGTCTTCACATGGACATTAGTCACCAGGATGGGATCTCCAAGTGGCTGTTTGAAAGCTGTGAAGCCATTCTCCGGCAATCGCTAGGTGGAAACGCAGGTGCAAGTGGAAGTCCACCAGGCACAGCCAAGAAGTCCTTCAAGGCTTATAAAACATGCAGTACATCTGTTCCTAACACAAAGCTTTGCTGCTTTATCTCTGCATCTGTGGGAAGCCACGCCACAATGAGGCACAGATCTATTTTGTTTCCCTGGGCACACATCTTTTTGCTTGGTTGGGTTGGAATCTTCAGAGTTCTTCTTTCCCTTTTCTTTTTGGGTTGAGTTGTTCTGAACACAAAATCAACTTCCCTTAATCTATGATTTGGTCTTATAAACAGCTTGGCTTAACAACTCAGAGTTCCCCTGGTGTAAGTTATACTTTCTTAAGAGCAGGTTCTTCTCAGACTATTGACAAGGTCTTGTAACAACAGGATGAGGAGGAGTGGGTTTAAACTGGCAGAGGGGAGACTGAAACTGGATGTTAGGGAGAAGTTCTTTGCAGTGAGGGTGGTGAGACACTGGAACAGGTTGGACAGGAAGGTTGTGGAGGACAGAAGCAGAGAATATGATTTTTGATGACATTCTGTGCTTCTGTCCTTCACAACATCCCTGGAGGTGTTCAAGGCCAGGTTGGATGAGGCCTTGAGCGACCTGTTCTAGTGGGAGCTGTCACTGCCTGTGGTGGGGGGGTTGGAAGTGGATGAGCTTTGAGGTCCCTTCCAACCTAAACCATTCTATGATTCTATAAGTGCCTCATCCAGTTTCCTTTTAAACACCTCCAGGGACAGTAGTGTGTTAGCACACAGCACCAGCTGCTGAACAAAAGCAGATCCTCTCCCCAAGACTAAATGCTCCTATGATTTTATGAACATCAAAACAAC
This sequence comes from Pogoniulus pusillus, assembly GCF_015220805.1. NCBI lineage: Eukaryota > Metazoa > Chordata > Aves > Piciformes > Lybiidae > Pogoniulus > Pogoniulus pusillus. The sequence continues at coordinate 4,163,195 of NC_087265.1, forward strand.
TTCCATTAATCTATTTTTTGGTCATCTAAGCAGCTTGGCTTAACAACTCAACCTTCCCTTGGTGTAAGTTATAATTTCTTGTGGGCAGATTCTCCTCAGACTGTTTAAAATTCATCACAGCAGGCAAGGGATCTACTCCATCCCAGGTGAAGCACCACCTTCATGGGATCATAGAATGCACTGGATTGGAAAAGACCTTTAAAGGTCATCTAGTCCTACACCTCTGCAGTAAGAAGGCACATCCCCAATGAGATCAGGTTGCTTGGAGCCTCACCAAGCTCAATCTTGAATGACTGCAGGGTTGGGGCCTCCATCACCTTCCTGGGCAACCTATTCCAGTGTTCTATCAGCCTCTTAGTAAATAACCACTTCCCTGTATCCAAAGAAGTTGTGCTTTTGGATCTCTGTATTTTCTCCTAGTAGTGGCACACTGCAGGTGAATCTGGAGTAGAGGAGGTTTTCTAACCCCTTGGTTAAGATTGACCATCCCTGTTTTGCTCTGCTTTTGTGCCTTATGGATTCCTGTTATTGCAAATCACTTCCCTTTTTTTCCATTTCAATGCAAGCAGCTTGTTTCTGGGCAAGTAATGTGATTAGGAAGTCAGAACACCACACGTTTTGACCTCAGCACTTATAACCATGTCATTATAAGATAAACCTCCTCATCTCAAATGTGCCATTCCCCTCTCCAGTACTCCCTTTGTGCCTCTGAAGCAATACAAATAACGATGCTGACATTGCTGTGCAGACACAGCCAAGAAGCAGTAGGTGGGAGATAGAAGTGGTTTCTCTGTGCTTCTGCCCTGAGCAGGGGGACAATCCTTCTCTGTCACTCGAAAGTCCCTCCCTGAGCCAGCTCTCAGCAGGAGGGACAACAAATTTCTTGTGTTCCAGGGCACGTTCCCTGCAGGAGATTATGGAAAGTTCAGTGAACATAGACTTCCACAGGTTCATTAATAATTAGTTAATGTCCTTAACATACTCAATGAACAAGTAGGACATTGATACAGCCTCAAGTGACTGACTTGGCGTAAGCCAACAGCATTCACTTCAGCACAATGAAGTTCAGGGAGTCCTTCTAGGAACGAAGAATGCAGCCCATATTTATGGGATGGGGGATTCCCAGGAAGCAGGAGCTCTGAAAACAGCCTGCCAGAGACTGTGGGTGTAAAGCTTGAATAGGAGCTCCCAGTTCAGTGCTCTCTCTGAAAAGACTGTCCCTCTGCTTCTGAATGCAGCAGAAGAGAACATCCTTTGTGAAGCAGGACTCTTTCCCACCATCAGGTCTGACCTGGTCATGTCTCCTGGAGGAATTACTCAGAGAACAAATGTGTTAAGAGCATGACTTGGGTGTGTGGGGGGGTTCAAAACCATCTTCTAGAAGGCAGCTTTATAGTGGTTAAAAAATGTTCTCTTAATGTAAAGAGAGTGTAAAATGGGGGTAGCATACCAAAGAAGCATGGAAAGGAAGTAATGATGCAGTTCATCTGTCATCAGAAAGACTTACACTAGCACTTTTTTATACATCTTGAAGAGTAACAGAGATTGCAATCAACAAACTGCTTAAAATGAAGACAGCCTCTTGCTGTCCAGTAATTTTTCATGCTCCGTGGGATCAGCTTTGCTTCTCCCTGCTCAAAGCCTGGCTCTGCACTTGTGATAACTCTTTCACTTCCAGAACCTCAGTTTCTCCTCAGCATTCCTACACAGCCCTTGTCTTTTTCTACTGCATACCAGAGGATGAAAACAAGCATCTTGATCATACTTTTGTGCAGAGTTAGATAATGGTTGGACTTGATGATCTTAAAGTCCTTTTCCAATTAGAACTACTCAATGATGCTAAGATTCTAATGCTTAGAAATCTGAACATGCTCCTTCTGAGTTGATGAAGAGTTCTTTTTTCCCTTTTCTTTTTGGGTTGAGTTGTTCTGAACACAAAATCAACTTCCATTAATCTACTATTTGGTCTTATAAACAGCTTGGCTTAACAACTCAGAGTTCCCCTGGTGTAAGTTATACTTTCTTAAGAGCAGGTTCTTCTCAGACTATTGACAAGGTCTTGTAATGACAGGATGAGGAGGAATGGGTTTAAACTGGCAGAGGGGAGATTGAAACTGGATGTTAGGGAGAAGTTCTTTGCAGTGAGGGTGGTAAGACACTGGAACAGGCTGCCCAAGGTGGCATTGTTGCCCAGGTTACATGAGGGTGGTGAGACACTGGAACAGGTTGCCCAGGGAGATTGTGGATGAGAAAATCACTGAAGGTGATCTTTGATCTTCGATCACATTCAGTGATTCTGTCATCCACAACCTCCCTGGAGGTGTTCAAGGCCAGTTTGAATGAGGCCTTGAATGACCTGTTTTAGTGGGAGGTGTCCCTGCCTATGGCAGGGTGGTTGGAACTAGATGAGCTTTGAGGTCCCTTCCAACCTAAACCACTCTATGATCTATGAACAATTTACCTTTTTTCTGCAGTGGGAAACAGATGCAGACCTCAGTCTTTAAAGCATGAGAAGCCAAGGATTAAACATGTTCCTCCAGAGAGATCTCTCAAACCCATCTCCATACACATGCACACACATACACAATGTAGTTCAGGCTCACATGCTGGTGCTAACAAGTTTTGTAGCCAAGCCACATTCCATTTTAAAGAGTTAGTTATATAGATCCCCCTCCTGCTCAGCGTGTCCCCACCCCTTAGGAATTTAGTTTTCAATTAAATCTGAGTGCTTTGAAACTGCTTTATGTGGGGGAAAAAAAGAGAGAGAGAGGCACACAGAGAGACAGAGAGAGAAACAGAGACAGAGAGAGAGGGACAGAGAGAGAACTTCCCTCAAAGACAATTACCAGCCTGGGTTGGTTTTTTGGTACATTACTCACATGGAATGGCACATTTGGGACTTTGGTCACGGTGCTCTGAAACACAATACACTGTTCTTTAAGGCTTTGGGTGGGGAAAGGAGGGACCCAGAGCCAAGATAATGTACTCGAGGAATTTGGCAGTACACAAAGAGCTAGGCAAAAGGAAGCAGATGGAAAGGGTGCAAGATAATGCTGGCCACAGGGTCTTGTCCTTTAAACTTGATACTGGTTTCAAATGAACTTTACCCTCAGCTTTTAAGGGCCCAGGGTGTGCACAGATCACTTATGGCAGCCAAAGAGAAAAGGAAGAAGAAAAGCACAATTTCTAGTACCTATTGCTTACAAAAGCTGACATATTCCTCCAGTTCTTAATTATGTTTGGTGCTTGAACAGAAAAGGCCCTTGGATCATTCCCTTAATTCTGATAATACTCCAGCTATTGTATTCTCAGACATTTATGTTTCATTTCAAGAAAGAAAAATGTAATAACAATAATAATAACAAGAGTACAGAAATCAAAGCTTTGCAGACTTTGCTAACTTGGACTCGCATGAGAGCAAGTCCTTTTTCCAGCCTCTTATTAAAAATATCTTTGAAGCAAAACAACAAAATTCCCTGAAGAAAATGCATTGTTCAACGTTCAGAAAATGAAAACTCTCTGGCATTATAAAGCAAACATCTTTACTCGATGAAACTCCACTTCTCCAGCCCTCACAACAAACTGATGCAGTCAGACACACGGCATTGAGAGCTTAAATACTACATTCCTTCATTTGCAGCTTCTTTTCACAGAGTCACAGGTTGAAAGAGACCCTCAGGATCACCAAGTCCAACCTAGAACCCTACTCTAAAAGATGCACCTTAAACTGTATCCCCAAGCACCACATCCAAACCACCCTTAAACACATCCTGATCTAGGGTAGAGCATCCCTGCCCATGGCAGGGAGATTTGAACTAGATGATCATTGTGGTTCCTTCCAATCCTGACTGATTCTATGGTTCTATGGATGACTCCACCACCTCCCTGGGCACCTCATTCCAATCCCTGACCACTCTCTCTATGAAAAAACTTTTTCCTAATATCCAATCTAAACCTCTCCAGTCTCAACTTCAGACCATTCCCCCTTGTTCTATCTCCAATGACTTGTGAGAAGAGCCCAGGAGCAGCCTTTCCACAATGTCCCTTCAGGTAGCTGTAGACAGCAGTGAGGTCTGTCCTCAGCCTCCTCTCTTTCACACTAACCATCCCTAGCTGTAGACAACAGTGAGGTCTCCCCTCAGCCTCCTCTCTTTCACACTAACCATCCCTAGCTGTAGACAGCAGTGAGGTCTCCCCTCAGCCTCCTCTCTTTCACACTAACCATCCCTAGCTGTAGACAGCAGTGAGGTCTCCCCTCAGCCTCCTCTCTTTCACACTAACCATCCCTAGCTGTAGACAGCAGTGAGGTCTCCCCTCAGCCTCCTCTCTTTCACACTAACCATCCCTAGATGTAGACAGCAATGAGGTCTCCCCTCAGCCTCCTCTCTTTCACACTAACCATCCCTAGCTGCAGACAGCAGTGAGGTCTCCCCTCAGCCTCCTCTCTTTCACACTAACCATCCCTAGCTGTAGACAGCAGTGAGGTCTCCCCTCAGCCTCCTCTCTTTCACACTAACCATCCCTAGCTGTAGACAGCAGTGAGGTCTCCCCTCAGCCTCCTCTCTTTCACACTAACCATCCCTAGCTCCATCAGTTATTCCTCACAAGATTTATTCTCCAGACCCTTCCCCAGCTTCTTTGCCCTCCTCTGGACCCGCTCCAGCACCTCCACACCCCTCTTGTATTGTGACACCCCAAACTGAACGCGACACTCAAGGCTTGACCTCACCAGAGCCGCGTCCAAGCGGACAATCACCTCCCTGCTGCTGCCACCCCTTCGGTCTAGAGGACAACTCTTTTCTCACGTGAGAAATGACCCAGGTAGGGTCTCCCCTCTCCCCCTCCCTGGAAATGCTCTTTGAAAGTTCTGGAATTCCATGCCCAGCGCAGCTGTTGCACAGACACAGTATGTCTGCTGTCTACCCCGCAGTGAAAACAAATCGCAGCCAGTTTGCTGGTCACACGTTCCAACTGGGATTTTGCCATCTGTCATTGTGTTTGCAGAGCTATTTAGATTTCCAGTTCATACCAAACAAATTCCACCTCCAGTATCTGGAGGACTTCAAAAGGCGGCCGGAGAGATCATGTAGATGGGGAAACGTGCCCAGGAGTTGGGAGGGGAGGGGGGGAGGGAGGGAGCCCTGCATCTGTTCACGGCTTTAAATATTGCTTGGTATAATTGCATTAAAGGCTCCCGGAGCGAGGTGGGATCAATGTTACCAGCTACAACAGGGCAATAAAAGTCAAAACATCCTGGCCCCAGCGTTTCCTGGGCTGTTAGCAGTCTACTCTCTGCTTAAGGTATGTTGAAGTGTAAAAACCCACTCAAAACTTCGGCATAGACATCATTAGGCAAAGATACTTTGAGTTAATTACGCCTGGAAACGGAGAATCTCAAAACATTTTACAAGCATCTAAATTCTCTAAGGGTTTTAGTGTGAAAAAGACTAAAACCTGAGTGTTTCCCCCACCACCACCTTCCTCAAGGCTCTTTCAACAGTACTTCATTTTCTAGGCAAACCCAGCTAGAGGAGAAATTAGCTTTTATTTTTTGATGCCTATTTCATCTCCCCAACCCCTCGCTGAAGCAGGGGACTTCAATCCTTGGTTGTTGTTCCTCCTCCTCCCCCCAAAAGCAAAGCCTGTGCAAAGCTGCCAACTCTCATTCTTTTGGAATGAGACAACTCTCATTTATTGTCTCAATTTCAATCTGCCCGAGGCTGAAAATAAAAGACAGTCACCATTGATTTCAGGAGGAGCTTTAGAAACCCATTCAGAGTCCTTCTAAGTCAATTAGACAGTCCCCAAAAAAATTGGCCACTGGGTAAATTTCCTGCTGGGGATTAGATTGCTTGCACCAAACCCTCCCACACCCTTGACCCAAACTTTCACAGGTTTTTGACAAAACAATGCATCAGAGGGATTGGCAATTGAGTGAGAAATGAAAGAAAATAAGAAACAATAAGAAAACAGAGGAGAAACTCCCTGCCTTTAGAGTAAACTCTCCCAAACGACCCACCAAGGAAAGGAAATGACCTCAAAACGTAAAATGGTCCTCATTATGTTTTGGACCTACTCCTCCTGCAATGAGCTTGGCCTTGAAAGTTGTTAGGAAGCAAAAAGCAGAACAAAATAATAAATCCAGATACACCAGAGACAGAACTTCTGACTGTTTAAACACTTTGATGTGTACACAAACAAGTGGCATGCAGATGCTTGGCTTCTTCACTTGCCAGCTAGCTTGGAGCAGATGGGTTTGAAAGAAAGCTCCAAAACTGCTCTGCATAAGGAGACAGATCCCCAGAGGTGCTAATAATACTAATTTTCCTCCATCTGATGCTGTGCTTTAGCCACAGCTATGGCTTCCAAGGCTGTTGGATCAATCTCTTTACATCTGAGGGACCTCTACAGTCCAGAATGCAAGACAGCTTCTGCTCGGGCAACTGGCTGGGATTTGAAAGGCATCACCAAGAAATGGACATAGAATCATACACTCATAGAACCACACACTCATAGAATCATAGAACCATACACTCATAGAACCACACAGTCACAGAATCATAGAACCAGACACTCACAGAATCATAGAACCATACAGTCATAGAACCATAGAGTCATAGAATCATAGAACCATACACTCATAGAATCATAGAACCATACAGTAATAGAACCAGACACTCATAGAATCATACACTCATAGAACCATACACTCACAGACTCATAGAACCAGACACTCATAGAATCACAGACTCATAGAACCAGACACTCATAGAAGCAGACACTCATAGAATCACAGACTCATAGAAGCAGACACTCATAGAATCACAGACTCATAGAACCAGACACTCATAGAAGCAGACACTCATAGAATCACAGACTCATAGAACCAGACACTCATAGAACCAGACACTCATAGAATCACAGACTCATAGAACCAGACACTCATAGAAGCAGACACTCATAGAATCACAGACTCATAGAACCAGACACTCATAGAACCAGACACTCATAGAATCACAGACTCATAGAACCAGACACTCATAGAATCACAGACTCATAGAACCAGACACTCATAGAAGCAGACACTCATAGAATCACAGACTCATAGAACCAGACACTCATAGAACCAGACACTCATAGAATCACAGACTCATAGAACCAGACACTCATAGAATCACAGACTCATAGAACCAGACACTCATAGAACCAGACACTCATAGAAGCAGACACTCATAGAATCACAGACTCATAGAACCAGACACTCATAGAACCAGACACTCATAGAATCACAGACTCATAGAACCAGACACTCATAGAATCACAGACTCATAGAACCAGACACTCATAGAAGCAGACACTCATAGAATCACAGACTCATAGAACCAGACACTCATAGAACCAGACACTCATAGAATCACAGACTCATAGAACCAGACACTCATAGAAGCAGACACTCATAGAATCACAGACTCATAGAACCAGACACTCATAGAACCAGACACTCATAGAATCACAGACTCATAGAACCAGACACTCATAGAAGCAGACACTCACAGAATTGTAGAATCAGGGTTCCAAGGGACCACAAGGATCATCTAGTTCCAACCCCACCTGCCATGGACAGGGACACCTCACATTACATCAGGCTGTCTAGGGTCTCATCCAGCCTGGTCTTAAAACGCCTCCAAGGATGAGGCTTCCACCACCTCCCTGGGCAACCCCTTCCAGGCTCTCACCACCCTCATGCTGAACAACTTCTTCCTAACATCCAGTCTCAATCTACCCATTTCTAGCTTGGTTCCATTCCCCCCACTCCCTCCACAGCTTTCTTGTAGACCCCCTTCAGATACTGAAAGGCCACAATAAGGTCACCTCAGAGCCTTCTCTTCTCCAGACTGAACAGCCCCAACTCCTTCAGGCTCTCCTTATAGCAGAGGTGCTCCAGCCCTCTGATCATGCCCATGACCCTTCTCTGGACACCTTCCAGCACCTCCATATCTCTCTTCTACCAGGGGCTCCAGAACTGGATGCAGTACTCCTGGTGTGGTCTCACCAGTACAGAGCAGAGGGAGAGGATCACTTCCCTCGCCCTGCAGCCCACACTTCTCTTGCTGCAGCCTGGGCTCTGGTTGCTCTCTGGGCTGCAAGAGCACAGTGACAGAAGGGAAAAGAGAACCTCCCTTGACCTGTTGGTTAAACTCCTCTTAATGCTCCCCAGAGGACCATTTGCCACCTTGGCCATCGCTGGCTCATGGGGAACTTCTTGTGCACCAGTACTCCCTTCTCCACAGAGCAGCTTTCCAGCAGCTCAGCCCTCACCTGTACTGGTCTAAGGGGTTTAAGTGGTTTACCTGTCACATCTACCTTTATCTTGGCCATTTAAGGTTTAAATTCTAACAGAGCTTTCAAACCTTCAGGTGCATGAGTATGAAGTTTGAGAAGCCCCATGCAGTGTTAAAGCCATTCTTGCCCCTCAGGCAGAACAGTTTGCAAAGGCAGCACCTCCCAGCCCCTCTCCACACCCAGTGAAGAAGATGCTATGAGCAGAGCAGGTTTCAAGGCCAGCTGATTTCCAGCTGCTTTCCAGGACACTTGGCAGCACTGGAACACTAAACTAACTTAGCCCCACTCTCAGTCCAGAGACCCAGCTGGGTACATCAGGTTGGACACAAATCATCACACCTCCTGTGGGTAATGTTATATGCCTCACGTGCAAGAGCAAGGGTATAAAAGAGACATTTCCTCTGTTACTCAAGCAGTACAAGTAGTATTCTTGGCTATTTTAATGCTTTTTACTATCATAAAAGCAAAATGGCCAACCATGGCTAGATTCACTTGAGTGAGGAGGAGACAGTCCCTCCTTATTTCCTGAGCAGATGCTGCTCATGATTTTGCTGTTCAGATTTGATTGTTTCTTCAAATAATACTTATAACTGAGAAAAGAATTGAAGAAACCTTCTGTGACAAATCTCCTGTTCTGGATGAACTGAAAAGCAGGATCTGATATTCAAGTTGTGCTGTCAAGGAGCGATCTGATACATATGATTGGATAGGGCAGGGTGATAGGTTGGACTGGATGATCTTGGAGGTCTCTTCCAACCTGGTTGATTCTATGATTCTATGATCACTTGCATCTAAGTGGTTTATTTCCTTCCTGGATGAGTGAGCAAACACTTCTAAGTGGACATAACCACAGATGGACACAACCCACTGCTGTGCAAAGGCTTTCAGGCATAAGCTGCATCCTACAAGCTTGTGGCATTGAGGATTCTCTCCCAAGGACAGGGTTAAAACGCAGGGCGCCTGAACAAACACAAGTTAATATTCCATCAGTACTCATAACTGCACAGTTGTGCTGGTTTTGAGGCTAATTGGAGTGCTTGAATGAGAGACATCAGATCATTGGTTGTGAAAAGAAAACAATGATGAAGTCTAAATCATTCCTCTGTTTGCTGAGAGGGATAAAAAGCCAAAACGTCAACAATTTGTGCCACAATTGATGCTGCTGGGATGCAGCATCGCAGAATCACACAATTAACTAGGTTGGGAAAGACCTCTGAGATCAGCCAGTCCAACCTCTCACCTAACCCTGCTAATTAACTGAACAATGGCAGCGAGGGCCTCACACAGCCTCCTCTTAAACACCTCCAGGGACGGCGACTCCACCACCTCCCCGGGCAGCCCATTCCAATGCCAGTCACTCTCGCTTCCTCCTAACATCCAGTCTAGACTTCTGAGGGTGTGCCCTCTTGTTCTGTTGCTGGTTGCCTGGCAGAAGAGACCAACCCCACCTGGCTACAACCCCTAGGTCCCTATCTGGCTACTCTCCAGCCACTCTGTCCCCAGCCTGTAGCACTGTGTGGGGTTATTGCAGACAAAGTGCAGAGCCTGGCACTTGGACTTGTTAAAACTCCTGGCACTGGACTGTGCCCAACTATCCAGCCTGTCCAGGTCCCTCTGCAGAGCCCTCCTGCCTTCTAACAGACCCACACATGCTCCCATCTTGGTGTTGGCTGCAAACTCACTGATGCTGGACTCAATCCCTTCATCCAGATCATCAGTGAAGATACTAAACAGGACTGTGCCCAGCACTGATCCCTGGGGCACACTACTAATGACAGCTGCCAACTGGATATAGCTCCATTCACCACCACTCTCTGGTCCTATCCATGCAGTCAGTTCTTAACCCAGCACAGAGTGCCCCAATCCAAGCCATAGGCTGCCAGCTTGGTTAGGAGTTCACTGTGGTAGTCAGTGTCAAAGACCTTGCTGAAGTCCAGGGAGATCTATTGTCTTCCTCTTTGTTCTTCTCTAATATCTCTCCACTAACAGATAACAATCTAAGCTTTGCTGCTTCTTCAGGCTGCCCACAGCCTCAGCCAGCCTGGCCTTAAACACCTCCAGGGATGGGGCCTCAACCACCTCCTTGGGCAACCCAGTCCAGCCTCTCACCACTCTCGTGCTGAACTTCCTCCTCACGTCCAGTCTCAGTCTCCCCACCTCCAGCTCTGCTCCATTCCCCCCAGTCCTGTCACTCCCTCATAGCCTAAAAAGTCCCTCCCCAGCTTTTGTGTAGGTCCCCTTCAGATCCTGGAAGACCACAAGAAGGTCCCCTGGGAGCCTCTTCTTCTCCAGACTGCACAGCCCCAACTCTTTCAGTCTGTGTTCACAGCAGAGCTGCTGCAGCCCTCTGAGCATCCTCTGGACACACTCCAGCATCTCCACATCCTTCTTGTAACAGGGGCTGCAGAACTGGCTGCAGTACTCCAGGTGGGGTCTCAGCAGAGCAGAATAGAGGGGGAGAATCACCTCCCTGGCCCTGCTGGCCACACTTCTGACACAGCCCAGGCTCTGGTTCGACCCCATAGATCACATAAATATGGTTGTAAATTGTGCTTTGTTTTAAATAGAGCTTCAGCTTACTCCCAAACCATCTGAGCTGGTCTGGTAAATTCCAACAGTGTGTGTGTGGGGAATGTTCCTAACCCACCACAGCAGTTTGAAAGTCTTAACACACATGGAAAGTCATCACAAGGTGCTTGGAGCTGACCATTACAGCCCTGAATAAGCCATGCATCAGCCACGTGTCAACTGCCTCTCACTGGGACATTCATCCAAGCAAAACCACACTGATGACAGCAGCAGAGAAAATCAGATTTTGACAAAGCCACTCTAAAAGGGTCAAGGCCATGATTAAATTAGCTCTTAAAAGAAAATTAACCACAACAACAGCAAAAAAAAACCCAACCCAAAACAACACCAAACCCAAAAATCAGCTCCAGATTTATGTTACACCTTGTGCTGAGCTTTGCCTTTAGTGCATTCATCAAGCACTGGATGATCTTGGAGGTCTCTTCCAACCTGGTTGATTCTATGATTCTGTGATAGTGTGAGGTGTCCCTGCTCATGGCAGGGGGTTAGATCTAGATGATCCTTGAGGTCCCTTCCAGCCCTGATGATTCTGTGACTCTAAATCAACAGAGTCACTCTGCAGGTAAGAACTGTGGCACAGGTAGCAAAACCTTTCTCAGGGTATATTGTGAAGTAGAAAATTACTAACCCTGATGTTAATAAGGAGTGAGGAAATGCTACTGGCTGAGGCACTTAATGCCATGGTCTAGTTGACTGGATAGGGCTGGGTGATAGGTTGGATTGGATGATCCTGGAGGTCTCTTCCAACCTGGTTGATTCTATGACAAGCTAAAAAGCAGGGCAAGGATCACTGTTTGCATAAGCAGAGTCAAATATATTTTAGCAGTTCCTGCTGCAAGGGGAAAATAAATATAGAATAAGTAAAATATTTTGCAGGAATCAAAGCTAATACAGGCCAAAAGGAAGAAGCACCAGAAAACAGACCCTCAATTAGATTGCTTTATCCCTAGCATATGGTATAGAGGTATATGCTATGTACTAATGTCTTTGCAGTGCTATTTTAAGACCCTATGAGGCTGCAATCTGAGAGGAGTGGTGACAGATACACAGGCACAACTGGGTTACATTCATCATGGATGCGACTTGATAACTCCCAGCAGAAAGGAACTTCACAGAAAGGATAACAAACTTCCCCCTTCAGCCCCAAACTGGGGTTTCCTGATATTTTCTGGGGGATAAGAGGCCAGGGGAAATGTTTAGTGGACAAAGAACACCCCAGTGAAACAGCGTGGCCAGGCTGCTGTTTGCTTTGTAAACCAGGATGTGACAAAAGGTTGAGTGATAAATGATGCTGTGAGCTTGCCTCTTTATCTTTCCACTGACTCCTTGCTGTAATCAGTTTATGTATTCAGGTTTAAATATTCAACTTTTTTTTTCCCATGCATTAATGCATCTACTTTAGTCTAAACTTAGGTTAAACTTTAATCAGCAGGGAGAACGGCACTGAACCCTCTTAGCATCGGGGTTGCTTCTAACCCTTCGGTTTGACAGGACAGTAACATAAACATCTGAGCTATGGATATTCCTTCTGCACCAAAGTAAACAGCTCCTTTTAGAGAGGCAACTTCAAAGCCTTGCAAAAAAAAAACAAACCCAAAAACCCAACCTGTTAAGAAATCTGAGTTCCCCTGAAAACAAAGGCAAAACTCTCAGTGACTTCAGCAGAGAGACTGATTTCAGCAGAGGAGCTCAGGGGCTCAGCTCTGTGCTCTCTTGCTATAATAATACTCCATATCCTAGAATCTGTAAGAGTTGGAAGGGAGCACAAGGATCAGATAGTTCCAATCCCCCTGCCATGGGCAGGGGCACTTCACACTAGATCAGGCTGGCCACAGCCTCATCCAGCCTGGTCTTAAAACACCTCCAGGGATGAAGCTTCCAGCACCTCCCTGAGCAACCCCTTCCAGGCTCTCACCAACCTTATGCTGAAGAATTTCTTCCTAACATCCAGTCTGAATCTCCCCACCTCCAGATTTGCTCCATTCCCCCCAGTTCTGTCACTACCTGAGAGCCTCAAAAGTCCCTCCCCAGCTCTTTTGTAGCCTCCTTAAGATACTGAAAAGCCACCTGGGAGCCTTCTCCTCTCCAGACTGAACAGCCCCAACTCTCTCAGTCTCTCTTCATAGCAGTGCAGCTTGAGCTCTCTGATCATCCATTATTCTATGTAGTATTCCATATAATAATTGCATATACTCTCTATAAGAATATATTCTGAGCTATCCTAACTTGCTGGACAGACCTCATTTTGTTATGACAAATTTACTTGTGATGAAGGTGAGGAGAGGTCAGGTCCTCAGCAACGACAAGAGGAAGACTTCGATTAGTAATGGGCTTGCTGGTCCTTAGGATGGAGGCTCAGCAGTGGGTTTTACCTCTTCCAAGATTGTTCTTTTTCCTGATTACCTTGGCAAAGAGAACTTTCTCCTGCTCCCTTGTTCCTTTTTTCCAACAGGGAGAGTCACACTCCATGACAGGTCTCCATCTCTTCAGTGGAACTCACTAGAAAGCAAACTGAACTGATCCTGTTTCATCCTTCACCACTTGGGTTTAAATGCATGCAGAGCTCAGAGCACTGGAATGCCACCCAGCTTACAGGAGCTTACTACAGTGGAGAGGGAGCATATCTGTGGCCTGGGGATGATCAAATAACAGCACAAGTGGCAGAGAAGAACCTTATTCTTCCAAGCCCCTCGAAGGCTACCAACATGCTATCAGCTACCTGACTGCAGTGATGTATGAGGAGTGAAATAGCAACCTTTCCCCATGGCTTCCCAAGGTCTGGAAGCACGGTTAGGGAACAGGTTCAGTCCCTCCCAGAGCAGCAGCTGTGCTCAAACACATTCTGAGGGGATTTCATAGACCATAGGCAAGGTTATGGAGGGGAAAATAAGGAAGGATTGCACCCTGTCAGATACAGAGTGCTGCTTGCTCCCAGTGGGTTCAGCACAAGATGAGAATAGCAGCAGCAGAAGGACCACGTTGGAAAGATTAATAACACCCACAGGTAAATTAGTCTCATATTCCATACACAGTAAGAAAGTATAAATCCCATTTGCTGCTGTCAGATACCTTGATAAACACTCTGCCTGGCACACACTTGAGAACACACTCCACAGGGAACAGCTACTGTCAGCCTGGATGCCCCCTCTGCTGCCTTGTCTAGAGCTCACAGAATCCCAGCATGGGGAGGGCTGGAAGGGACCTCTGAGGTCATTCCACTCCAACCCACCCTCCCACAGCAGCTTGTCCAGCAGCACAATGCCCAGCTGGGGTTGGAAGCTCTCCAGACAAGGAACCTCTACAACCTCTCTGGGCAGCCTGCTTCAAGGCTCCAGCACCCTCACACCAAAGAATTCTCCTCTTGTTCAGATGCAATCTCCTGGATCCAGTTTGTGCCAATTGCCCCTTGTCCTGTCACTGGGAACCACAGAGAAGAGTTTAGCCCCATCCTCTTGCCCCCCTCCCTTTAGCTCTTGCTGACCACTGAGAAGATCCCCTCTCAGGCTGCCCTTCTCTGGGCTAAAGAATCCCAGGGCTCTCAGCCTTTCCTCCTCAGAGAGGTGCTTCAGGCCCCTCAGCATCTTTGTAGCCTCTGCTGGACTCTTTTCAAGTAGTTCCCTGCCCCTCTTGAACTGGGGAGCCCAGAACTGGACCCAGGACTCCAGTGATGAGCTGCCTAGGGCAGAGTAGAGGAGTAGGAGAATGTCACTTAAGCTGCTGCCCACACTATTCTTAATGCCTCCCAGAATCTTTGGAGATTCCACTGGATTCTCTCCAGTATTCCCTTGCCCCTCTTGAACCAGGGAGCAGCCCAGAACTGGACCCAGTACTTCAGGTGCTGCCTCACTAGGGCAGAATCATTTGGGAAGAGAAGCAAATCATGTTTGCAATGAAATATCAAAGTAAGTCCATCTGTGGGCTGCCAGCATGGCTGTGAGCTCAGAGGAGCAGACCTGCTCTCCTGTCTGTAAATGCAAGCCCTGTTTTGTCTGCTGCTGATGCCAGGGAGTCGCTGTCTGTGCATCTGCTTTATAAAAGCACCACAACTTTAATTGTAAAATCATCTTTTAAGAGGGAGGGTGATTACAACTGCTGAGCTCTCCCTCTCTACCTTCAGCTCCTCAGAGGCTACTTTCTGAAGCAATCTGCATGGCAGTCAAACAGGCAAAAATGTATAAATACCACCCCAGATGCCAACATGTTGGGAGAAATGTAGTTCTAGCTGTTGAAAGCTAGGAAGAAATTGATGTTGATCTTGATTGGAACAGTCACTGGGTGTGCAGTGTCTGGTAATTAAAAGAAACCCAACAACATCAATTTGGTTTGCAGATAACACTTCACCTCCCAAACTCCATTTCTTGGCCCCAGCATGCCAGTGTTACAGGAAGAGAAGAACACTTCATTTACAGCAGTTCCAGGATTTCAGGCTGAGCTGACATAACTAATATCTTCTATCCAAACACTGCAGGCTGCAACTGTAGGCAGCAGATGCAAACATGAAATCACAGAATCAACCAGGTTGGAAGAGACCTCCAAGCTCAACCTGTCCAACCTAACACCCAGCCCTAGAGTAGGGTTGCAGAGTTATAGGTTGGACTTGGTGATCCTGAGGGTCTTTTCCAACCTGAATGTTTCTGTGATTCAGTTTGGATTCCAATGTTTGAATTTTGGTTTGTTCCAGAGAATTTATTTTGCCAGCAATGTTCAACAGCTGCTGTGGAATGGCAAGCAGAGGGGGATGCTGCAGCAAGCTTTCATCTCAAAACCAAACCCACTGCTTTAAAAGTTATCTTAGAATCATAGAATCAAGCAGGTTGGAAGAGACCTCCAAGCTCAGCCAGTCCAACCTAGCACCCAGCCCTGGCCAATCAACCAGACCATGGCACTAAGTGCCTCATCCAGGCTTTTCCTGAACACCTTCAGGGACAGCGACTCCACCACCTCCTTGGGCAGCCTGGGAAGTCCCTGGGTTGGAACTGGATGAGCTTTGAGATCCCTTCCAACCTAAACCATTCTATGATTCTGTCTCCACAGAAAGGGCTGTCAAGGCCTGACACAGGCTGCCTAGGGAAGTGAGGGAGTCAGCATCATTGGAAACATCTCAAAGACAATGTAGATGTGGTTCCAAGGGACACAGTTTAGTGGTGGACTGAGCAGCACTAGGTTAAGAGTTGGATTTGAGGATCATAAAGGTCTCTTTCTACCAACATGATTCCATGACTCTTCTCCTAGCTGAGGTAGCAGGAGCTTCACTGTTAGTCCTGCTGCCCCAAAGACCTCTCATGCAATGCTCTTCTGCAAGCACCACAGCAACATATGCTGGATAAAGTTGGCCAGATCATGTCTCCCACACACCAAAAACCACAGGGCAACATTAGTTTGCCTCTTCTCATTAGTTCAGTCCTCATTGTCTGTGATAAGCAGAGGAAGCAGAGGACAGCTGAGCCAGAGGAGTGTCAAGGCACATCAGGACTCATCAGAACTGCTTAGACTTCACACCTTCAGGACATTGTTTTTCCTGAGTGGATAGCAGAGGTGAGAACTTTGTTTGTCTTCTAATCATATTTTGTCCATCCCATAAAAGTCAAACAGGGAAAAAAAACAGAGGGATTCTAAACACAGAATTTAGAAGCTTTTTTCCTTTATCAACACAGAATAGAAGCATAGAATGGTTTAGGTAGGAAGGAGCCTCAAAGGTCATCTAGTTCCAAGCCCCTGCCATAGGCAAGGACACCTCCCATTAGAACAGGAAAGATCTTTGCTACCAACATCATCCCTCTACAATCTTAAGTACAGTTTTCATGCAGGGATTTATGGAGATTCAGGAGAAGTGTGGCCAGCAGGGCGAGGGAGGTGATTCTCCCTCTCTACCTCGCTCTGCTGAGACCCCACCTGCAGCCAGCTCTGGAGTACTGCAGGAGTACTGCAGCCAGCTCTGGAGCCCCCATTACAAGAGGGATGTGGAGATGCTGGAGCATGTCCAGAGAAAAGCCACGAGGATGCTCAGAGGGCTGCAGCAGCTCTGCTGTGAGCACAGACTGAAAGAGTTGGGGCTGTGCAGGCTGCAGAAGAGGAGGCTCCCAGGTGACCTTCTTGTGGCCTTCCAGGATCTGAAGTGGGATACAAAAAAGCTGGGGAGGGAATTTTTAGGCTATGAGGGAGTGACAGGCCTGGGGGGAATGAAGCAAAGCTGGAGGTGAGGAGATTCAGAGGGGAGGTGAGGAGGAAATTATTCAGCATGAGAGTGGTAAGAGCCTGGGATAGGTTGACCAAGGAGGTGGTTGAGGCTCCATCCCTGAAGGTATTCAAGGCCAGGCTGGATGAGGCTGTGGCCAGCCTGATCTAGGGTAAGGTGTCCCTGGGCATGGCAGGGAGGTTGTAACTGGATGCTCCTTGTGGTCCCTTCCAACCCTGACTAATCCTACAATTCTGATTTCTTAGATTAAAGAAGAGAAAGGAAAGGCATGAAAACTTCCCTGCTATGGAGAATAGCTTCCTGTGTTTTGGCAAACCTGTAAGTTTAGGTGTAAATACTTTGAAAGTATGCTGATGAACAGATTTAAATAACACAGTGTTCTGCAGAGCAGGCTGAGATTGAGGATCTATTTTCTCTCTCATGTCTGTGAGAGCTGTTAAGAAAGTTAAATGAAAAAAGCCAGCTGATAAACAGCTTAAATTAGAGTTTGCAATCTTAGCCACGCTCTGAGCTCAGACCTTTGAAACCTCACAAATGCAAATTGTCTTTACAGTTTGCCCTCAGTTTTGGCACCTCTATGGGGATGGAAACTGGCTGAGGACAAGTGAGGAGACACCAGGCCATGGCAGGGTTGAAAGGGGGTCCTGGATCATGGCTAGGAGCTGCTGGGAGATTATTTGGGGCCATTAGGATCTATTAGTGTTAACGAAAGAATTATCATTAAGGAGCTGGGAATGCTGGTGGACAAGTTCACTGTGACAAGAAAGGTGCCCTCATGGCCAAGAGGGCCAATTGAATCTTGGAGTGCATCAACAATGTGACCAGCAGGTGGAAGAATCATAGAATCTACCAAGTTGGAAGAGAACTCCAAGCTCAGCCAGTCCAACCTAGCACCCAGCCCTGGCCAACCAACAAGACCATGGCACTAAGTGCCTCACCCAGGCTTGGCTTCAACACCTCCAGGGATGGCGACTCCACCACCTCCCTGGGCAGCCCATTCCAATGCCAATCACTCTCTCTGACAACAACTTCCTCCTAACATCCAGCCTAGACCTCTCCTGGCACAGCTTGAGACTGTGTCCCCTTATTCTCTTGCTGGCTGTCCAGGAGAAGATACCTTCCCCTCTACCCTGGTCATGCCACATGAGAAATGCTGGATCCAGTGAAGCTGCTGAGGGGTCTGGAGCATCTCTGCAAGGAGGAAAGGCTGAGAGCCCTGGGGCTGTTGAGCCTGCAGAAGAGCAGCCCCAGAGGGGAACTGAGCAATGCTCAGCAAGAGATAAAGGACCTGTGAGAGTCAAGAGGATGGGACCAGACTCTTTGTGGTGCCCAGTGACAAGACAAGGGCCAATGGGCACCAACTGAAACCCAGGAGGTTCCATTTGAAGATGAGGAGAAACATGTTCATTGTGAGGGTGCTGGAGGCCTGGAGCAGGCTGCCCAGAGAGGCTGCAGAGTCTCCTTCTCTGGAGAGACTCCAAACCCACTGAAACATTGTGATCCTTGGTAACATGCTATGGGTGACCCTGCTCTAGCAGGGTAGGTTGACTAGATCATCTCCAGAGATCCCTTCCAAAATCTGGGATTTGGGGAGTAGGTCCCTTTAAAATATGAGGCCTTGGGCTTTGATACTTGTCATTTGGTTATCACCCTGGCAGAGGATGGCAGAGTTCCAGATTCCTAAGGCCATTTCTTAGTACAACTCCTTATGACCTCCATGGCTACTACCAGACAGAATGCATGAGTTGCTCTGTGCAGTTCTAGTTACAGGCTCACAGGATGGCAGGGGTTGGAAGGATCCCAAAGAGATCATCAAGTCCAAGCCCCTGCCAGAGCAGGACCATGCAATCTAGCTCAGGTCACACAGGAACACAGCCAGATAGGCCTGGAAAGTGTCCACAGAAAGAGTCCCTACAACCTCTCTGGGCAGCCTGTGCCAGTGCTCTGGGACCCTTACAGTCAAGAAGTTCCCCCTTGTGTTGAGCTGGAACCTCCTGTGCTGCAGCTTCCATCCATTGCTCCTTGTCCTGTCCCAGGAAGCAGTGAGCAGAGCCTGGCCCCCGCTCCTGACTCACACCCCTCAGATTTTTAGAAGCATTTATTACATCCCCTCTCACTCTTCTCTTCTCCAGACTTAACAGCCCCAGGTCCCTCAGCCTCTCCTCATCAGGCAGTGCTCCACTCCCCTCATCATCTTCTTAGCCCTCCACTGGACCTTCTACAGCAGATCCCTGTCCCTCTTCAACTGGGGAGCTCAAATCTGAAAGCAGTACTCAAGCTGGGGTCCCAGCAGGGCAGAGTAGAGGGGAAAGAGAACCTCATTCAATCTGCTGGACACACTCTTCTTAATGCACCCCAGGATCCCATTGGCCTTCTTGGCTACAAGGGCACATTGCTGTGCCATGGATGATATCCACCAGCACTCTCAGGTCCCACTCCACAGTGCTGCTCTCCAGCAGATCACCTCCCAACCTGTACTCTTCACAAAGGAGTTTGTTAGCAGCTCAGCTTGTTCAAAAGGCCCACAGCCTCTTTGCTAATCCAAACAAGCCACGTGGAATAGTGCATCCAAACCAAACCCAGAGCTTGCTGACAAATGCCTTCCAAAAGCCCTCTGTAATGATTATGACTTTCACATTTTCATCAATACACAAATTTGCTGTGTTTAAATGTCAACAGCACAGCCAGTAATGGACTCTATATCTTACTCTGAAGATGTGTCAAAACAGAAATGAACCTCAGGCTGCACCAGCAAGGGTTTGCTCTATTGATTTTGGAGGCCACTCTTCTACAGACTGTTCTGTGAGCATGACATATTTCACAAAGCAAACTGCTTTCTGCTCTTTACACTGCATGAGAGAAAGACAAATTGGGCTGGACAAAGTGTGCTACAGCTAAAATCCATCTAAGGTCTGAAAAACAGTCCAGCTAGCTTTTATCTCACAGCTTCCTTGCCTAGGTGCTAACCTAGAATCAGAGAGTCAGAGATTCACTTTGGGTTGGGAATGACCTTAACGATCATGTAGTTTCAAACCCCCTGCCATGGGCAGGGAGACCTTCCACTAGCCCAGGCTATCCAAGACTCCATCCAATCAAGTCTTGAACACCTCCAGGGAGGAAGCATCCACATCCTCCCTGGGCAACCTGTTCCAGTGTCTCACCACCCTCACTGTAAAGAGCTTCATCCTAATCTCCAGTCTAAATCTGCCCTCTTCCAGCTCAAATCCATTGTCCCTCAAGCTAGCACTACAAGCCTTTGTAACCTAGAATCACAGAATCAAAGATTCACGTTGGGTTGGGAATGACCTTAAAGATCATCTAGTTTCACACCCCCTTGCCATGGGCAGGGAGACCTTCCACTAGCCCAGGCAACACAAGGCCCCATCCAATCTAGTCTTGAACACCTTGAAGGGGGGAACATCCACAACCTTCCTAGGCAACCTGTTCCAGTATCTCACCACCCTCATTGTAAAGAACTTCATCCTAATCTCCAGTCTAAATCTGCCCTCTTCCAGCTCAAATCCATTGTCCCTCATGCTAGCACTACAAGTCCCTCCCCAGCTTTCTTGTTGCTCCCCTTCAGGAACTGGAAGGTCTCCCCAGAGCCTTCTCTTCTCCAGGCTGAACAGCCCCACCATTGCAGGTCTTGTGTTTCACTCTTATTCAATAACCAGAAGGAAGAAGCAGAGAGAAAGTCACAAAGTTCACACTCAACCCAGAGCCTGAGCTTTAGAAAGCATTTGGGTCTAGATCCACTTTTGGGTAAAAGCTCTGAGAAAACACATCTGACAAAATGCCCAGCCCCTTCTGGCTGCCCTCAGAAGTTTGATGACTTTGAAGAGGCAGCCAAACTTCTGGGATCTTGTCCATGTCACAGAAGCTAGCAGAAAGGATCTTTTGGGTGAAGTCTGCCTGTCTGATCACACAGTGTTTCCCTTTAAAGAGCATCATCACATCCCTATGCTGCTGAACACTTTCTAGCTGCCAAATATTCAAGGGGATACACTCAGATCTTAAAAAGGAATCAGAGAATCTCACCAACTCCCTCTCCCCCAACCCCCCCCCCCCACCCCAGCTTTGCCTTTTTCCAAATGGCATTTTTCAACAGAAATCTTTGAAGTTCAACTTCTCCTCAGAAACATCTCTGAGGATGAAGGCAGAGCAGAACAGTGCCACCACGCATCTGACTGCCAGCTTGTGACTGCTCTGAAAGCAGAAAGTGGCTTAACATATTCACATCTGCACATGACCATCAGCCAGTGTGTGCCTGGGTGGCCAAGAAGGCCAACAGCATCCTAGCTTCTATCAGCAACAGCAAGGCAAACGTAACCAGGGCAAGGATCACACACTGGTGAGACTGCACCTCAAACACTGGGGTCAGTTTTGGCCTCCTCACTACAGGAGGGACATTGAGGTGCTGAAGTGGGTCCAAAAAAGGAGCTGCAAAGCTGTTGAAGGGTGTGGAGAACAAGTCTTAAGAGGAGCAGCTGAAGGAACTGCTGGAGAAAAGAAGGCTGAGAGGACTTCTCTCTTTCTACAACTACAGGAAAGGACATCGGAGCCAGGTGGGGGGCAAACTTTCCTCCCCTGCAACAAGGACAAGAGGAAACAGCCTCAAGCTGCACCACAGGAGGTTTAGGTTGGATGTTAGGAAAAGTTTCTTCATCTGGAACAGGCTGTCCAGGATGATGCTGGCAGCCTCATTCCTGCAGGGATTGCAGCAGTGCAATGCTGAGGGCCATGGTGTAGTGGTGACTTGGCTGTGCTGAGCTAATGCTTGCATTTGATGCTCTTAGAAGTCTTTCCAACCAAAATGATTCTCGAGTTCTGTGATGCTCTGTCCTTGCCCAGTGCATCACAGTAGATCCAGACCAAGGCAACATCTGCAGCAGCAAGTACAGCCCATGTGGTGCTCTATTATAAGGTCATTGACAAGCACCCACTGACTATAGGGAGACATTGCAGGGAAACCACAACTTGTAGATCAGGTCAACACAGCAACCAGAGTTTACTTTTTAGCTGAGACCACAGAATCAGAGAATCAGTCAGGGTCAGAAGAGAACACAAGGATCATCTAATCCCAACCCCACTGCCATGGGCAGGGACACCTCACACTACATCAGGCTGTCCAGAGCCTCATCCAGCCTGGCCTTAAACACCTCCAGGGATGAGGCTTCCACCACCTCCCTGGGCAATCTCTTCCAGGCTCTCACCACCCTCCTGCCAAAGAACTTCTTCCTAACCTCCAGTCTGAATCTACCCATTTCTTGCTTGTTTCCATTCCCCCCACTCCTGTCACTGCCTGACAGCCTAAAAAGTCCCTCCCCAGCTTTCTTGTAGTCCCCTTGAGATAGTGAAAGGCCACAAGAAGTTCACTTCAGAGCCTTCTCCTCTCCAGGCTGAACAGCCCCAACTCCCTCAGGCTCTCCTCACAGCAGAGCAGCTCCAGCCCTCTGATCATCCTCATGGCTCTTCTCATACACCTTCCACCACATCCATAAGCCTCTTGTAACAGTGGCTCCAGAACTGGATGCAGCACTCCAGGTGGGGACTCAACAGTGCAGAGCAGAGAGGGAGGATCACTTCCCTCACCCTGCTGCCCACAGTTCCCTTGCTGCAGCCCAGGCTCTGGTTGCTCTCTGGGCTGCACACTGCTGGCTCATATTGAGCTTCTCATCCACCAGCACCCCCAAGTCCCTCTCCTCAAGGCTGCTCTCAAGCCCAGCCTATACTGGTGCTTGGGATTGCCTCGACCATGTCATCTTCCAAAGAGAGTTTCCATCTCAATAGTTTAAAACCCTCTCACTGCAGGTGGGTTGGGCTAGGTGACCTGTGGAAATCTCTTCCAGCCCAAACTACTCTGTGATTCTGTGGTGCCCTGTGCTAAGGAACACAACTACCTTGTTCATCTGTATCACTGACTCTCCTGAATCATAGAATCATAGAATCAAACAAATTGGAAGAGTTCTCCAAGCTCAGACAGTCCAACCTAGCACCCAGCCCTGTCCAGTCAACCAGACCATAGTACTAAGTGCCTCATTCAGGCTTTGCTTCAACACCTCCAGGGACGGTGCCTCCACCACCTCCCTGGGCAGCCCATTCCAATGCCAATCACTCTCTCTGACAACAACTTCCTAACAACATCCAGCCTAGATCTACCCTGCCACAACTTGAGACTGTCCCCTTCTTCTATTGCTGCTTGCCTGGCAGAAGAGACCAACCCCAGCTGGCTACAGCCTCCCTTCAGGTAGCTGCAGACAGCAATGAGCTCTGCCCTGAGCCTCCTCTGCTGCAGGCTGCACACCCCCAGCTCCCTCAGCCTCTCCTCACAGGGCTCTGCTCCAGGCCCCTCACCAGCTTTGTCGCCCTCCTGTGGACACACTGCAGTACTTCAACATCTCTCTTGAGTGGAGGAGCCCAGAACTGGACACAGCACTCAAGGTGCTGAGCACAGGGGCAGAATAACCTCCCTTGTCCTACTGGCCACACTGCTCCTGATGCAGGCCAGGATGCCATTGGCTCTCTTGTCTGCCTGCTTGGTTGTCTCTGGCTGCTGCCCTCCAGCTCCACATTATTTGCACTGTGCAAGCCTCTGTTGAAATTTCACCTTCACCAAGGTCATCCACGTTCATGGCTAAGCCAACAAAAGGCTCTGACCCCACTTCTTTCCCCTCCTCACTCTGAATTTTCTCTTTCCCTGACACTCTGGGTTTCATCTCCATAAGCCATTCCATAATCCATTTCAGTGGCTCTTCTCCTAAGCTATTTTTAACCTTTAAAAGCCCCATCAGTCTGTGGTGTCACAGGGTGTCTACTGCTCCTTTGAAATAAGGGCTGAAATTAGGCAGCACTTCCCCTCTTATCTAGATGGTGGTTGGTATTTTTCAAAGACATTTGGAGGAGGATTAATTCATTATTTATGTCTTCTTCTTGCTCCCTTTCACTCCACTGAAGCCACACACAAATACCTAATTGAGACCTTCTCCACTTTGATCTTTGTGTTTGCTCTAAGCTAATCCTGCCTTAGTTCTCCAACTGCCCATGGCTCCTTCATGGATCAGCCCCAATTCTCCCAAAATACATGGGTATTTTTCCTGCTGAGCAGCAGAGAAGTCCTCAGGGCAAGGCAGCATCATGCCCACTGCAAGCATCCCTCTCACTCCTCCAAAACACCATCTGAACAGAGCAAGCACAGAAAACAGGTTGGACTTTGTCAATCTCTTCTTCAATCTTCTTAAAGGAAGAAGTTCTTCAGTGTGAGGGTGGTGAGATCTGATCAATGTATACAAATACCTGAGGGGTGGGGGTCAAGTGCCTGGGACCAAGCTCTTTTCAGTGGTCAGCAGCAATAAGCCAAGGAGCAACAGCTACAAACTGGAACAGAGAAGGTTGCAGCTCCACATGAAGAGAAACTTCTTTGCAGTGAGGGTGGCCGAGCCCCGGAGCAGGCTGCCCAGAGAGGCTGTGGATTCCTCCTCCCTGGATGTGTTCACAGCCAGTTGGATGAGGCCTTGAGCAGCTGAGTCTAGTTGAGAGGTGTCTCTGTGTGTGGATCTCTGAGGTCCCTTCCAACCTGAGTTATTCCATGAGTCAATGGTTTTGTGATTTTGCTTTTCCACTGAAAACATTCAGTTTCAGGACACAATCACAGGCTCACAGGATGGCAGGGGTTGGAAGGGACACAAAGAGATCATCGAGGCCAATCCCCTGCCAGAGCAGGACCATACAATCTAGCTCAGGGCACACAGGAACACAGCCAGACAGGCCTTGAAAGGCTCCAGAGAAGGAGACTCCACAGCCTCTCTGGGCAGCCTGTGCCAGTGCTCTGGGACCCTTACAGTCAAGAAGTTCCCCCTTGTGTTGAGCTGGAACCTCCTGTGCTGCAGCTTCCATCCATTGCTCCTTGTCCTGTCCCAGGGAGCAGTGAGCAGAGCCTGTCCCCCAACTCCTGGCCCCCAGCCCTCAGATATTTATAGGCATTGATTAAATCCCCTCTCAGTCTTCTATTTTAAAATCATAGAATCAACCAGGTTGGAAGAGACCTCCAAGATCATCCAGTCCAACCTAGCACCCAGACCTATCCAGTCAACCAGACCCTGGCACCAAAAGTTTCATTCCAGGTTTTCTCCTTCTCTCTCCTCTCCCTTAGGTCTTCATTCTCCATTGCTCAGCTTTTTGCCCTTCTCAGCAACAATTATGAGAAGAATAAGAGGTGAGGTAGTGGCAAAGCACAACGTCTGGAAGGCTTCCCCCTTAAAACAACCCCCCAAACAAAAGCATTCTCCCCATTCAGCCAGAACAACAGAAGGGAAAGCAACAGAAAATGGTTGAGAACTGTCACCATTTCCTCCCCTTTAACCACCTCTAGAAAATGAACAGGAGCTATTCACAGCCACCAGGATGTGACACTTAGCAACCCAAAAATACAGCACTGAGTTTTGCATTGCTCTGAGCAGTAGATAATTTTATGGGTGGCTGCTGCAGCAGCTGTACAGGCCCACAACAAAAGTCCTTGCTTGAGAAGGAGAAGGGGGTTAACCTTCCTGGTTCCATCATCAGATTGTTTTGGAAGTCAGACTTTCACACTCAGGAGATTATGAAAATGAATTGTCACAGACAAACGAGACCAAAATACAAAAGTGATTTTCTTCCTCCTTCTGACACTGAAGAGCACAGAATCACAGAACCTTAGAGATTGGAAGGGACCTCCAGAGATCACCCAGTCAAATCCTCCTGCTAAGGCAGGATCCTCTAGGGTAGTCTGCACAGCAATGCACCCAGGTGGTTTTGGAAAGTCTCCAGAGGAGGAGACTCTACAACCTCTCTGGGCAGCCTGCTCCAGAGCTCTGCCACCCTCACTGCAAAGAAGTTTCTCCTCATGCTGAGCTGAAACCTTCTCTGTTCCAGTTTGTAGCTGTTGCTCCTTGGCTTATTGCTGCTGACCACTGAAAAGAGATTTGCCCCAGGCACTTGACCCCCACCCCTCAGGTATTTGTACACATTGATCAGATCTCCTCTCAGTCCTCCCTTCTCCAGATTAAACAGCCCCAGGGCTCTCAGCCTCTCTTTGTAGGGGAGATGCTCAAGTCCCTCAGTCATCAACATGGATTATGTTGACACAAAACTGGAACCTGTCACCTAAGACGGCTCTGAAATGGTTTAGTAAGCACTGGACAGTGATCATTGGAGCAAGAATCACTGTTCAGGCACTGGAGTCACCACCCCTCGAGGTGCTGGAATAATGTGTAGCAGTAGCACTTCAGGACATGGGTTAGTGGTCATGGTAGTGTTGGACTTGATCTTAGAGGTCTTTTCCAGCCTTAATGACTCCAAATTTTCTGCTGACTCTGTCTTTAGAGGTTAAGATCCAAGTTTAATCAGTCTGCTGAAAGCAATGACTGGATCCAAATTCAACTGCTGTTCTGCCAGGGGCATGAATCACTTTCCCTGTCCTACAGTGGATTTTACATCATGTTAAATACTCCTCCTTTGTCTGTGGGCAAAGAAAGCAAAGAGAGGCAGTGCCTCAAAGCAGGCACAGCATCTTGCTGGCCCAGCAAAGGATGGATTTGTGGGCTGATGACACATCAGGGCAGCCAACTGGTGCTCTGCAGGGGAAAGAACATCTTTTCCCAAGCCAGCATGCAACATGTCTGTTGGAATGGAAATAATACATTGAAATAATCTCCCCAGGGAAGTGGTAGAGTCCCCAGTGTTGGACACTTCTAAGGTTCAGGCAGACAGGGCTCTGGGCTAGGTTGTCTAGAATGGGCTTTTGCCAAGAAAGGCTGGACCAGACAATCCTTGAGGTTCCTTCCAATCTGGATTTCTAGGGTGTTGTGATTTTATGACATCCTAGTTGGACAACAGACCTAAATGGCACTTACTTCCCAGATGTGAATATTTGTTGTGGGTTTTTTTAACCATAATAATCACAGAATGATTTAGGTTGGAAGGAACCTCAAAGATCATCTAGTTCCTGTGATACAATACCAGATCATCTAGATTTGCCTGTGATATAACACTAAAAACCTGTCTGCATGGCTGGATTGGGTTTAGTTTTGAGGCAAGACCTCACCTCACTTCCTGAAGTCCAAACTGGTGGGAGGTGAAAAACCTCTAATCTGAAGGCACTGTGTTCTGTGCAGGGTTTGAGTGCACTGCCTTCAGATGAGTGCATCCACAAACCTTGGAGCACTACTAAAGCTGAATGGCTCTACCATAGTCAGATATGCAGTGTGCTTCAGAAACAGCCAGGTGTCAGCAAGGGTGACCTACTCTGATTTCCACTCCTAAATCAAGGTGAAGTATGCTCCTTCTATGAGTTACTACTTGAAATGCTCCTCTGGCTATCTGCTGTTCTCTCATCTAGAGCAGCTGTCCAAGTAACAATGCTAACCCAGCCAAACACTCAGCATTAGCTCCTCAGCAGAAATCAAGACATTTGGACAGACAGAGCTGGGCACAGAGGAACCAAATGAGGTTCAGCAAGGACAATTGCAGAGTCCTGCATCTGGGGAGGAATAATAAACTGCACCAGTACAGGCTGGGAGGTGATCTGCTGGAGAGCAGCCCTGTGCAGAGGGACCTGGAAGTGCTGGTGGAGAGCATCCATGGCACAGCAATGTGCCCTTGTGGCTAAGAGAACCAATGGGATCCTGGGGTGCATTAAGAAGAGTGTGTCCAGCAAATCAAGGGAGGTTCTCCTCCTCCTCTACTCTGCCTGGCTGAGACCTCATCTTGAGCACTGCCTTCAGTTTTGGGCTCCCCAGTTGAAGAGGGACAGGAATCTGCTGGAGAGAGTCCAGCAGAGGGCTACAAGGATGAAGAGGGGACTGGAGCACTGCCTGATGAGGAGAGGCTGAGGGACCTGGGGCTGTTCAGTCTGGAGAAGAGAAGACTGAGAGGGGATGCAATAAATGCTTCTAAAAATCTCAAGACTGTGGGTCAGGAGTGGGGGGACAGGCTCTGTTCACTTGCTCTTGCCAGCAATTTGAAGGCAAATAAGCCACAAGGGAAAATTAAAATAGTTATTTTAACCTTATGGATTTTCACTCTGGAGCCTGATGTATGGTGGGGTTAGGGTTAACAGCTAAACATAGGCTTTCTTATGGTTCCACTTCTGGAGCCCCTATGACAAGAAGGATTTGAGCATGCTGGAACATGTCCAGAGAAGGGCCATGAG
Organism: Pogoniulus pusillus; assembly: GCF_015220805.1. Taxonomy (NCBI): domain Eukaryota; kingdom Metazoa; phylum Chordata; class Aves; order Piciformes; family Lybiidae; genus Pogoniulus; species Pogoniulus pusillus. The sequence continues at coordinate 4,191,508 of NC_087265.1, forward strand.
GATGAACAGAGGGCTGGAGCTGCTCTCCTATGAGGACAAACAGAGAGAGTCAGAGTTGTTCAATTTGGAAAAGAAAAGGCTTCAAAGAGAACTTATTGTAGCCTCCAGTATCTAAAAGGGGGCTACAAGGAAGCTGCTGAGGGACTCTATAGGCTTTCAGGTTGAGATAGGAGTGGAGGCAATAGAGCAAAACTAGAAGTGGGTAGATTCAGATTGGATGTCAGGACAAAATTCTTCAACATGAGGGTGGTGAGAGCCTGGTTGTCCAGGGAGGTGGTGGAAGCCTCATCCCTGAAAGTCTTTAAGGCCAGGCTGGATGTGGCTCTGGGCAACCTGATCTAGTGTGAGGTGTCCCTGACCATGGCAGGGGGGTTGGAACTTACTGACACAGTCTCAAGTTGTGCCAAGGGAAGTCTAGACTGGATGTTAGGAGGAAGTTGTTGGCAGAGACAGCTATTGGCACTGGAATGGGCTGCCCAGGGAGGTGGTGGAGTTGCCATACCTGGAGGTGTTGAAGCAAAGCCTGGATGAGGCACTAAGTGCCATGGTCTGGTTGATTGGCTAGGGCTGGGTGCTAGGTTGGACTGGATGAGCTTGGAGGTCTCTTCCAACTTGAGTGATTCTACAATTCTATGATCCTTGTGTTGCCTTCCAGCCCTGACAATTGAGTGATTCTTGACTATCAAAATGAGATGGAAAAGAACAGTTTGCACTCACCTGCAGAAGAACAGCTGAGCACCACCTCCACTGTCCTGAACAACATGGGTGAGCTGAACATTTTTCACTGAAAAAGAAAACCAAACCAAAAAAGCTATTCAGGAAGAAAATATTTTCCTTACTACTTTATTAAATTGTGTGTAGCAGGAATAACAACCTGAGTGCCACAAAGCAGCCAGGTGCAAGGTCAAAGACAATCTGGAGCAACTTTCTTCTCTGTTAACAAATAACTCCTTTGAACTTGGGAAAATATTTACTCTTTTGACAGCACAAGGGATCAGCCACAGAGTTTTGCTTTAAGCTTGATGCCTTACATATGATGTTTCTCTTTACTTAGATAATACTCAATATTTGATGGCATAAAAATCTCTTCTTGCCCCCAGTGTATCTCCCTTTCCTAACCACTATCTGGAGCCCACTATACTGGCCAAGTTCAAAGACAGTCTGAAAAGCTTCCTGGCTGTATCATGCACTAAGGCAGCTGCCAGACCATAGAATCAAGCAGGTTGGAAGAGACCTCCAAGTTCATCCAGCCCAAACTAGCACCTAGCCCTAGCCAATCAAACAGACCATGCCACTAAGTCTTTCTAATGTCCAATCTAAACTTCCCCAGTCTCAGCTTGAGGCCATTCTTCCTTGTTCTGTCTCCAACTACCTGTGAGAAGAGTCCAGCAGGACACAATGTCCCTTCAGGTAGCTGTAGACAGCAATGAGCTCTGCCCTCAACCTTCTCTTTTTCTCACAAACCATCCCCAGTAATGGAGACATTCAAAACCCACCTGGACATGTTCCTGTGAACCTGCCTTGGCAGTGGGATTGGACTCAATGATCTCTGACCCCCACCATTATATGACTCTGATACACTCAGTTTCCAGCAGAAAATGGCAGGGCTGTGAATGATTTTTGAGCAAGAGTAGCTCTTTCTGCTATATTTAAGCAAAGATGGCTGCATAAAGATTATTTCCTGGAAATCAATATTCCACCCAGGAGAGCTGGTGGTCTCAGATTCCTGGGAGAATCACTGACTCCAGCTGCATATGACATAGAAAACAGTCTACATGGAGGCAGTTGGGACTAAAAATAACAGTAGAGGCAGATGGATTTTTATATGCAATGTTCACAATGGCAATACATTGCAGGAGACACTACCAGAAAGTGAGTTTTCTAGCTGGAACACAAGCCCTGTGAGGAGAGGCTGAGGGAGCTGGGGGTGTGCAGCCTGCAGGAGAGGAGGCTCAGGGCAGATCTCATTGCTGGCTACAGCTACCTGAAGGGAGGCTCTAGCCAGGTGGGGTTGGGCTCTTCTGCCAGGCAAGCAGCAACAGAAGGGGACACAGTCTCAAGTTGTGCCAAGGGAGGTCTAGGCTGGATGTTAGGAGGAAGTTGTTGGCAGAGAGAGTGATTGGCATTGGAATGGGCTGCCCAGGGAGGTGGTGCAGTCACTGTCCCTGGAGATGTTGAAGCAAAGCCTGGATGAGGCACTTAGTGCCATGGTCTGGTTGCTTGTCTAGGGCTGGGTGCTAGGTTGGACTGGCTGAGCTTGGAGGTCTCTTCCAACCTGGTAGATTCCCAAGTAACTAGCAATAGTACCAGAGAAAATGTCCTCAAGTTGCATCAGCTGAGGTTTAGGTTGGAAATTAGGGAAAAATGGACCTCCTGCAAGAGTGGTCAGGCATTGGAACAGGCTGCCCAGGGAGCTGCTGGAGTCACCATGCCTGGAGGTGTTCAAGAAACCTGTGGCCATGGCATTTATGGTCACAGGTTAGTGATGATGGTGGCATTGGGTTGACAGTTGGACTTCATAGAATCATAGAATCAACCAGGTTGGAAGAGACCTCCAAGATCATTCAGTCCAACCTAGCACCCAGCCCCATCCAATCAACTAGACCATGGCACTAAGTGCCCCATCCAGGCTTTGCTTGAAGACCCCCAGGGACGGTGCCTCCACCACCTCTCTGGGCAGCCCATTCCAATGGGAAATCACTCTCTCTGTGAAGAACTTAGAGATCTTTTCTAAGCCTAATGATTCTCTGATATTGGTCATGTTGGTTATGATTTAGCCAGGCTGAAAGCCTGACCTAAAGCAGTAAGCAAAGCATCAGGTTGCTCTCCTCAGACACGGAGGCAGAGTTGATGAGACAGTGAGCGGGTCCCGGAGTCAGGGCTAAGATGGAGCAGCCCAAGGCCAAGACTAAATTACAGGCTAATTTTTTTCTCTTGTTTAATTAGAAACGTTGCTGCACTGGGAAAGTGGGACGCAGCATGTGTAATTAACTCGTTGGGGCAAGTTCCCTGCTTGGAAAACTCCACCTCCTTTATCTGATGCGTACACACCCTGCTGTGCCTGCAACGCTGCATGGGGCTGCGTGGGATTTCTCCCGTGGCACGTTCCCAATTTGACATCGTGTAAACAGAACAGCTACCTTCAGCAACTCTTTGGCTCCCCTTCCAAATGGCTTGAAGGCCTCAGAGAGTGAGCAAAAGGGAGCTGAGCCCCTGTGAGTCGACGAGTGAGACATTAAATCACTTTCTGAAGAGGTCTCTGGGGTCAGGCCAGCACCTAAAAAAGCAGAGCGAGTCCCAAGGGAGAGATTTTTGTGCTGCTTAAGTTTAACAACAAACTCAACCAGCTGAGTGCAGAGCCCTCCTGTGTCATGTGCAGCGCCTGGGAAGCCAGCCTGAAGCCACAATTGGTTTAGTATGAGTGGAAATCACATTTATCCCTCAGCTTTCCAGCTGAGCAGGAAATTACCTGGGATATCTCTTGGGGAAACTGAAAAGTTTTTAAGATGCTTTCAACCTGTAATTAGGTATTCTGAGTATCCACCTTCCGTTGCTTCCCTCTCTTTGCACAGATCCACACAAGTCCACAAATCCTGGGCACGGAGCTAATTTAATATCTTTGGAGCCACTCAGCAGCTCCAACCAGAAGTAAAGATAGGATGGGAAAAGTAATAACCAAATTCCAGCGAGGATCTGTGCTCCTGAAGGGCTAGAAATTAGGCCCTTTACAGGGATACTCCCTATGCAAAGCCAGGCTCAGTTTAATTAGTCAGGTGTTAAGGCACTCACCTAGGAAACACCATCACAGCTCTTGACTGTTCCCAAAAGCAAAACAGAGTTTTGCCTTTCCTACCCCCGCTCCTCTCCCAGCCTAATGAGTTAAAACCGGGTGAAGCTGCTCCTTCCTTATTAAACCAGCCCACACCAGATGGCTCCACACCTGGCTGGAGCTGGGTTTGGTGACCTTTTGAGTGACAGCAGGTTGATATGTTTCAAAGAGAGAGTCCTCGGGGAAGGGATGCAGTAGGACACAAAGGATTTAGGGTGGCAGTCGGAAGAGGGTCTGAAGGGGGGCAAGACGCTTCGCTTCTTGCGTGCAGGAGCTGACTTGCTCAGCGTGTGCCTGCTCGTGCTTGGTGTATCTCATCTCTGCAGAAGCATGAATAGGAACTAGGTGGAATCTATAAATGACAACTGGATTAGGAAATCTCCCCAGCTGATTATTCACTCGTGGTGCAGGATTGATCCCCCTGCTACCGCTTTCCGCGGGTTTTCTGCCACCGCTTTGGCACTCTAAACGTTTGTCTTTGGCACTTGAGATATTTCTGGCTGCTTTCTCAGCCTCTAGTGCTGGAAGAATTTTACCTAAAGAGTGGATTGAAATTCTTTTTTTTTTTTCTTCTTCTTCTTTTTATTTTTTTGTCTTTTCCTTTTTTAACTTTCCATAGGCTTGGCAGCAAACCGTGTCATGATGATGTTGGCAACAACATATTTGTGGCAGAAGGAAGAAAGAGAATCATAAAATACAGGAAAGAAAAAGTTGACATTTTAATGAAATACCTTGTAACTTCTTGGAATAAAAGGGGAGGGGGAAATGTTATTAAAATGCATTCAGTTTATAGCTGTTTGTAGAGAGAAGGAGGAACACTTCCTCCTGAAGTCCTTGAGTTAAAAAAGTGGCTTGTTAACAAAAAGTAATAGTGGCTAGGAATCATTTTTGCAGCTCCTTGCTGGAGTGAATTTTAGGCTCGGGACATTGTGGGCTTTTCTGAGAGTAGCTGAAGATTGCTGGCAGAGGAGTGAGTTTCTGGGAGTGCAGCATGACTTGTTCACAAGGAGAGAGAGCAGACTGAGGGAACATCTTATGTTCCTTTCCACCGGCTAAAAGTTGGCACTGACTGCTCACACTGCTACCAAGAAGTTAATTAGTTTATCTTAAATACCTTGCAGATGAGAGTGGTCAGTATTGTCAGCTCCCTATTTTGAACAAGGAATCGTGGATGCAGCTCCCCAGGGAGCCTCAACCCTAGGTTGGCAAATCACAACCTAGCTACAGCCACAGAGCTGCAGCAAAGGTCTCTCTGCAGCAGAGAGGGATCCACTCCTCGGCCTAATTAAGGTCAAAGAAGAAAGGAAGGAGAGGCACTTTTCCTGTTGCATGCTGCCATCACATCGAGCCTCTCTAATTACACATCTCATTTTAATATGACATAAATCTGAGGAAAAGCCTCTTACTGCAGAGCACACCAAAGCCAGCAGCACTGGCACCGGCTGCACAACAGCGAGGAGAGCATGGGCCACGCCTGGGTGTTCTCCAGAGAAGGAGAAAGGAGAGAGGCACAACAACCACAGCCAGCCACAGATTCACCAGGGGCAAAGAGCAAAGAGTTGAGGACTGCAAGAGCTCTGCTCCTCTGCCTTTTTTTCACCTCTAGGTTCTATTTAACCTAAGGAAAGCAGAACAGAATCAAGGAATCATCAAGGGTGGGAAAGAATCAGAGTACTGTGTCCAGTTCTGAGCTCCCCAGTTCAAGAGGGACATAGAACTGCTTGAGAGAGTCCACCACAGAGCCTCAAGGATGATGAAGGGAATGGAACATCTCTCTTATGAAGTGAGACTGAGGGAATTGGGACTGTGTTGCTTGAAGAAGAGGAGACTGAGAGGTGACCTCAGCAGTGGTTATCAATAAGTGCAGGGTGAATGCCAGGCTCTGCTGGGTGATGCCCAATGACAGGACAAGAGGCACTGGGTGGAAGCTCAGACATAGGAGGTTTAATTTAAACATGAGGAGGATTTTTTTCCCTGTCAGGGTGACAGAGCCCTGGAACAGGCTGCCCAGGAGCAAATATCTCCTCTCTGGAGATACTCAAGGCCTGCCTGGATGTGTTACTGTGTGATCTGCTCTAGGTGATGCTCCTCTGGCAGGGTCTTTGGACTGGATGAGCTTTCGAGGTCCCTTCCAGCTCCTGACATTCTGTGATTCTGTGAACTCTAAGATCACCAAGTCCAACCCAACAGCACCATGCCCACTAAACCATGCCCTGAAGTGCCGTGCCTGTGAGTTTCTTGAACACCTCCAGAGATGGAGAAAGAAAGCATGAAGGGAAAATACTGCTGGCTACTTAGGACAGCCAGCAATTGGCATTCCTCTGTGGAAAACTGTGCAGAGCAGTCTCAGATCCCCCTGACACACATGCCTGCTTCTCTGCCTCCTGTTTCACGTTTACAAAAGGTGAACTCAAAGTAGCACAGGTAAATCTTGAGGAAATTACTGTTCCAGCTGGCTTCAGCAGTAGCTGTAGCAAGGACAGGTGTAGTATTGATGGAAGGATGTGGACACTGGGATTCAGTTCCAAACCAAAGAAACTCTTCACAATTTAACCAGGCTCCATGATGAAAATAAAGACAACCTTTTTTTATAGGATGAGCTGAGACATCTCTTCCACAGATTGATATCATGAAGCAAAACCTTCACAAGCAAAATGTTATAGAATCATGCAACAACTTCAGCTGGAAGGGGCAGAACCATAGAAACAGGCAAAGCCCCTCAGGATCACCAAGTCCAACCTAGAACCCTGCTCTACAAGATTCACCTTAAACCATAGCCCTAAGCACCACATCCAAACCATTCTTAAACACGTCCAGGGTGGGTGACTCCACCACCTCCCTGGGCAGCTCATTCCAGTGCCTGACCACTCTCTCCCTGAAAAACTTTTCCCTAATGTCCAATCTAAACCTGCCCAGTCTCAGCTTGAGGCCATTCCCTCTTGTTCTGTCTCCAACTACCTGTGAAAAGAGTCCAGCAGCAGCCCCTCTACAATGTTCCTTCAGGTAGCTGCAGACAGCAGTGAGGTCTGCCCTCAGCCTGTTTCCCACTAACCATTCCCAGCTTCTTCAGTCACTCTTCATAAAATTCATGCCCCAGGCTATTCCCAGCTTCGTTGCCCTCCTCTGCACTGGCTCCAGCACCTCCACATCTCTCTTGCATTGCAGTGCCCAAAACTGAACACAACACTCGAGGTGTGGCCTCACCAGAGGAGAGTCCAAGGGGACAATAACCTGCCTGCTCCTGCTGGACACAGCATTTTTCATCCAAGCCTGGATGCCATTGGCTTTCTTGGCCGCCTGGGCACACTGCTGCCTCATATTGAATTGTTTGTCTATTACAAACCCCAGGTCCCTTTCTGCCAGCAGCTTTCCAGCCACACTGCCCCAGGCCTGTAGCATTGCTTGGTGTTGTTGTGACCCAAGGGCAGGATTTGGCATTTGACCTTATCGATGCTCATCCCATTGATGCTGGTCCATGCATCCAACCTATCAAAGTCCCTCTGCAGAGCACTTCTACCCACATTCAAATCAACACTGCCACCTAACCTTAAAGATCATCCATTTCCAAGCCCCATTTTGTGGGCAGGGACTCTCTTAAACCAGGCTTCTCAAGGCCTCATCCAGCCTGGTCTGAAACACTTCCAGGGATGAGGCATCCACAGCTTTTGTGGGCAACCTGTTCCACTGCTCCATTGATCTCAAAGTAAAGAATCTCTTCCAAATATCCAATCTAAATTTACTCTGTTCCAGTCTAAAAACATTGCCTTTTGCTCTATCAGGCCCTTATAAGTAGACCTTCTCCAGCTTTCTCTTGTCTCAGGCAACCAGCAAGAGAAGAACGGGACAGTTTCAAGTTGTGCCAAGGGAGGTCTAGGCTGGATGCTAGGAGGAAGTTGTTGGCAGAGAGAGTGATTGGCACTGGAATGGGCTGCCCAAGGAGGTGGTGGAGTCACCATTTCTGGAGGCGTTGAAGCCAAGCCTGGATAGGACACTTAGTGCCATGGTCTGGTTGATTGCCTAGGGCTGGGTGCTAGGTTGGACTGTCTGAGCTTAGAGTTCTCTTCCAACCTGCTTGATTCTATGACTATTTCCTGTAGCCTCCCTTCAGGTACTACATCAGGCAGCAATAGTGCTTCATCACAGCTCAAATTTCCTTTCTCCTCTCATCCAGACCTATCCTTCAGCCTCTGCCCGAGCAAAACCCTTGCCTCGCACCAGCAATTTGTGTAGCACAGATTAAGAAGCTGAGCCATGTTAAATGCAAACCCCACCAGAAAAGAAAAAAAAAAAGGAAGAAGAAAAAAGAAGATGGAAACATCAAACAAGAGCTGAGTTTGTGGCAGGATCAGCTGCCTGGACCATCCCACTGCAGCCCGGGGGCAGGCACGTGAACCCCGAACCACAGCAGCTCCCACCGCCACGTAACGCCACCCTCATTACTTTTAATTAGCTTCAGTTTCATCTCTGGCAGAGGAATTGTAAGCTTGGCTGTGTCACACAATAACCTTGGGTCTCCCCACCGTGTGAACACTCCTGAAAGCCCAGCAGGATAATTGGCTGTGACTCAGCGGGTTGAGAGCTGCTGGTGGGACTCCACCCCGCAGTGTTCTGGGGTGAGAGTGGGACATGGGGGTCAGCTCGCTGCTGGGCAGTCACAGGGAGAAGGAAATGTTGCTGTCGTTAGGGTGTTACTTGTAAACTCATCTTTTCCAGCTCATTGAAGAGAAGACTACACAAGATGAGAGAGAAGTTCTACAGAGAGGAACTTCGGGGTGCTGCTGGGTGCAAAGCTGGACAGGAGCCAGCACAGAGAGCTGCCAGCCCAGCCCCAGCTGTGTCCTGGGCTGATTCCCAGCAGCATGGGCAGCAGGAGCAGGGAGGGGACTCTGCCCCTCTGCTCTGCTGAGACCCCACCTGCAGTGCTGGGGTCAACTCTGGCATCCTCGGCACAGACAGGGACCTGTTGGTGTGTAGCCAGAGAATACCACAATGGTGAAGAGGAGGATAGAATCCCTCTGCTGTGGGGGAAGCCCTCTGTTGGAAGCAGACCTTTTTACAAGGACAAGGAGTGACAGGACCAGGAGTAATGGCTTCAAACTGGAAGAAGCTGGATTGACACTAGTCATTATGAAGAAAGTCTTCCCTATGAGGGTGGTGAGGCACTGGAACAGGTAGCCAAGAGAAGCTGTAGAGACTCCAAGCCTGGAGGTGTTGAAAGCCAGGTTGGCTGGGACTTTGAGCAACCTGGTGTAGTAAGAGTTGAACCTAAATGATCTCTAAGGTTCCTCCAATCCAAACCATTCCATAATTCCAAGATCAGATTTTGTAGGAAGCAGTCTGCTCACTCCATGCAAGGTCTAGAAGTAAAACTGTCTAGCACAAAAAGGTCCCCAGCCTCATCTCAACACCCATCACTAAGCACAACTGGACCAGCTTCTGCCACAAACTGATGTACAGCAGTTAGTTCTCACTATTATGAGCAGACAATCATTCCCAAAATGAGCTTTCAAGATTTTGGGGATGATGTATCCTCTACAGGCAGTGCAGCTGAACATACAAGACACATAGATAACAAACACAATAGTATAGAGCACAAACCCAAGGTGGGTACAGAGAGAGAGTTGAGAGAGCAGCCAAAGAACTTCCTCCTAATCATAGGGTGGTTTAGGTTGGAAGGGACCTCAAAGCTCATCCAGTTCCAACCCCCTGCCATAGGTAGGGACATCTCCCACTAGAACAGGTTGCTCAAGGCCTCATCCAAACTGACCTTGAGCACCTTCAGGGAGGTTGTGATCTTTGATCACATTCTGTGCTTCTGTCCTCCACAACCTTCTTGGGCAACCTGTGCCAGTGTCTCACCACCCTCACTGCAAAGAACTTCTTCCTAACATCCAGTTTAAATCTCCCCTCTGCCAGCTTAAACCCAATACCCCTCATCTTGTCCAACCTAAATCTACCCTGCTCCAGTTTGAAACCATTGCCCCTCACCCTATTGCTACAAGCCCTTCTAAACAACCCTAACCCACTTGGGCTGACAAAGAGAAGATCTAAGCAGTACCAATTCCAGATACATTGCTTTAGAGAACTCAACTTAAAAATCACTTTCTGTGATTCTGTCATCCACAACCTCCCTGGGCAACCTGTTCAAGAGTCTTGCCACCCTCACTGCAAACAACTTCTTCCTAACACCCAGTTTCAATCTCCCCTCTGCCAGCTTAAACCCAATATCCCTCATCCTGTCCAACCTAAATCTACCCTGCTCCAGTTTCATAGAACCAGTCAGAGTTGGAAGGGACTACAAGGCTCATTTAGTTCCAACCCCCCTGCCATGGCCAGGGACATCCTACCCTAGAGCAGGCTGCCCACAGCCTCAGCCAGCCTGGCCTTAAATGCTTCCAGGAATGGGGCCTCAACCACCTCCCTGGGCAACTCGTTCCAGGCTCTCGCCACTCTCGTGCTGAGCAACTTCCTCCTCACCTCCAGTTTCAAACCACTGCCCTTCACCCTATCACCACAAGCCCTTCTAAACAGCCCTTCCCCACTTGAGCTAAATAGGAGAAGATCTAAGCAGTATCAACTCCAGACACAAGAAAACTTGACTTAAAAATAGGCTAAAACTCAATTCAGAATGATTTTGGTCGAGTAAGCTTAGAAGACAATTGCCATAATTACACAGATTTAAACAAGTGAAAAGCCTTAACATAATGTGTACAAAATAATGATTTGAAAGAATTAGCTTTGAGAATTAGCAGAAATTGGTCATTTGTATGGAATAGCAGAAGTGGGAGCAAATGGTCCAGAGGGAAAGAGTTTTGCCAGCAGACATCAGACAGCTCTGTTCGGTAGCTTCACGCTCGTGTTTGTTTAGGATCGCAGCCTGTGCCTGTATTGCCGCATTGGAATTCCAAACACTCACCACTTCTTAATTAGACAGTATAACTGATAAGCTAATTGTGGCAGGAATTGATTATTAACTGGAGCTTGTCTGATAATTAATAACTAAGTTCCTCAAACAGAACATAAACACCACAAAAGGAAGGGCAGCGTTCCCAAACCGGCGTCGTTACGCCGCGGCTGCGACCCGCAGCTTTCGCTGCCGATCTGCATTTCAATTCCCTGCTCTCCAGTCCACTCTTTGCAGTTTTGAGCTGGAGTTGCCAATAAAAGGAAATTTATTTTGTTAGCAAGGCTCTTTTCCAAGCTGTGAAATCCTCACATGATCTGCCAAAACAGTCTGTGTTCTTCGAGGCCAATAATTGATCGGAGTTGTCTTCTGCTTGTCTGTGCTCTATTTCTGGTTTGTTTTTGTGACTTAAAGCAGGAAACACTATCAACAGAGTCCCACAAGTGCTTGGTTTATCCTGTGCTGTTCTCCTGGATAGCATAGGAGGAGGAGTAATGGATTTAAACTGGCAGAGGGGAGATTCAAACTAGACGTTAGGGAGGAGTTCTTTACAGTAAGGGTAGTGAGACACTGGCACAGGTTGCCCAGGGAGGTTGTGGAGGACAGAAGCACAGAATGTGATCAAAGATCACATGAGGCCAGGCTGGATCACAGAATCAGTCAGGGTTGGAAGGGAGCACAAGGAGCAGACAGTTCCAACCCTCCTGCCATGGCCAGGGACACCCTACCCTAGAGCAGGCTGCACACAGCCTCAGCCAGCCTGGCCTCAAACACCTCCAGCCATGGGGCCTCAACCACCTCCCTGGGCAATCCATTCCAGCCTCTCACCACTCTCATGCTCAACAACTTCCTCCTCATGTCCACTCTGAGTCTCCCCACCTCCAGCTGTGCTCCATTCCCCCCAGTCCTGCCACTACCTGAGAGCCTAAAAAGTCCCTCCTCAGCTTTTTGTAGGCCCCCTTCAGATCCTGGAAGGCCACAAGAAGTTCACCTGGGAGCCTCCTCTTGTCCAGCCTGCACAGCCCCAACTCTTTCAGTCTGTGCTCACAGCAGAGCTGCTCCAGCCCTCTGATCAACCCACTGGCCCTGCTCAGGACACACTCCAACTCACCTACATCCTTCTTGTAATGGGGGCTCCAGAACTGGAAGCAGTACTCCAGGTGAGCAGAGCAGAGCAGAGAGGGAGAATCACCTCCATCACCCTGCTGGCCACACTTCTCCTGATGCAGCCCAGGCTTGGCCCTTCAGGCTGCAAGTGCACACTGCTGGCTCCTGTTGAGCCTCTTGTCCACCAGCACCCCCAGGTCCCTCTCCTCAGAGCTGCTCTCCAGCCACCCACTGCCCAGCCTGAATTTGTGCTTGGGATTGCCCCAAAGCAGATGCAGGACACTGCATTTGGTCTTGTTGAATCTCATGAGGTTGGCTTTGTCCACCTCTCCAGGTGCCTCTGGATGGATGCCTTCCCTCAAGCATGTCTGCTGCACCACACAGCTTGGTTTGGTCAGCAAACTTGCTGGGGGAACACTCAATTTCTCAGTGAGGCTCTGACAGCCTGATGTAGTGTGAGGTGTCCCTGCTCATGGCAGGGGGTTGAAATTGGCTGATCCTGGTGGTCCCTTCCAACCCCGACTGATTCTATGATTCTATGGTTCTATATGCTACTCTGGCTCTTCCCTGGCCTTTGCAAACCACCAAGTTCTCCTGGTAACTCAAGCGGGAAGCAGCCTCCAGAGCCTCTGCCCTCACATCCTGCCCATCAGGGCCAGATTTAAGCTATCCAACATGAGATTGTTCCTGAAACTTGTCCCTCCTACAGTGCAGCTCTAGCACAGAGCCACCCCAGCCAACAAGCAGTGCAACTTCATCTCCCTTCTCCGCAATGGCCCCATCTGCCTTCAATACTCCTCCCTGATCATCTATCAGCCTGACTGCTTCTCTGGCAAGCTTCCTGCCTCTGATGTGTTCAAAAAAGTTTTTCTTATTAGCTTTTCCACACTCATTAAGTGCTCAAACTCTGGCTTTGGCTTGCCTTTTACCTTTATACTGAGAGTTGCCTCTTTTCCCTTCTAAAAGAAGAGAAGAATCCCAACCCAAGCCTAAGAGCTCCTTTCTGTGATGGTTTACACTTGATTCTTGGCTGATCTTCTGTAGAATTATTATGCTGTGCATGTTTGTGTTGAGGAGTAAAATCAGTTGTTGCCTTGAAAGCCTCTAAGCCGCCCACAAACCTATTCCCCTCTTAGCTGCTCCTTTAATTTCCTTTTAACTATCTTCCTCATTATTAGGCAGTTCCTCTGTAGGTGCAGAGATTTTGATTCACCACCACCACCTCCCCCTTCAGTCAGCAAGGATGTTCAGCGTTGTTCTGAATGTTCTGGATGGGCTTTTTCACACATACTGGCTGAAGTAGATGAAGAACTGCAGTGCTCAGAAGTAGCTGAATTCTTCTGCCTTGTGCCAACTGTTTCAGCGTCAAAAAAGTGTTTCTGGAAGGAGGGATCTGGCTGTGGCACTGGCAGTATGAAGAGGGATAAACCAACTTACTCCAACTGTGCTTTCTGTTACAGAATCCCAGCACAGTGAGGGTTGGATGGGATCTCTGCAGATCAAGTCCAGCTCCCCTCTCTCACCCCACCCAGCTAAAGCAGGGGTGTCCCCAGCAGCTTGCCCAGCATCACAATGCCCCAGTGGGGCTGGAAGCTCTCCAGAGAAGGAGACTCCAGAACCTCTCTGGGCAGCCTGCTTCAGGGCTCCAGCACACTCACACCAAAGAACTTTCTCCTCATGTGTAGCAATTTGTACCTCTTGGACCTTGTACCCTGGGCTCCACTGACAAGAGCCTGGCCACATCCTCTTCATCTGCATCCCTTAGCACTTGATGAGCATTGATCAGATCCCCTCTGGAGTTGCTCTTCTCCAGACTCAGCAGCCTCAGGGCTCTCAGCCTCTCCTCCTCACAGAGATGATCCAGGCCCCTCCATGGCCACCACTGGACTCTTTCCAGTAGCTCTCTATCCCTCTTGAACAGGAGATCCTAGAACTAGACACAACACTCCAGCTGTGGGCAGAGTAGAGGGGGAGAAGAACCTCATCTGGATGAGGCTTTAGACAGCCTGATCTAATATGAGGTGTCCTCCCATGGTAGGTGGGGTGGAACTGGAGGATCCTTGTGGTCCCTTCCAACTCTGGCTGACTCTATGATTCTAACCTCACCTTGACCTGCTGGCCACACTGTTCTTAACGGATCCCAGGAAACTACTGCCCTCTTTGGCCATTGCTGCCTCCTGGGGAACTTAATCCTGCCCACCAGGGCCATTCTCCCATTGCTGATGTCCTGCACTATGATAACAGGTTTCTTTTTGCAACATCCATTAAAACACCTCCCAGGCCTTCAGTCTTCTGCATAAAATCACTCACACATCTGCCTTTTATCTCACTGTCTGTGTCCCTGAGCTTGTCACAACTGTTTCATCTCCTTTGTGATTTCCTACCTGTGCTTTAGCTGACTTCTTTATTTTCATGAATATCATTTCCATGGCTGGAAATTTTGTCATTCCAGAATGCTTTCTGCTGAACTTTGTCCATATCTCCTGGCTTCCTTTCACTTTCCTCTCTTATCTGTCTAATTATTAGTTCCAGGAGAACAGAGCTCATCTCTGCTGTAGGTTATCTGTATTTCAAAAGCTTCTCATCCCAATACCTAACAGACCTTTTTCTCTGCCTTCTGCCTGGCCTTTGAAGCACTTCATCTGACTTTCATCTGCTGCCAATACAAGGTACTCCTTCCATACCTATGCTCTGAAATATGCTGTTGTACACAGAGAGATGAGATAATCTGCTGCTTATTAAAAGGAGAGCTATCAAAAGACAATCAGCAGCACTCAGTAAACTCAAGGCAGGGTCCCTAGAACTTTATGCAAAGGAGACATGAAGAAGTTGTTCCTTTGAGAAAAAGGATGCATGACTCTGGGTTAGGATCTGTTCTACCCACACACAGCTTAGGTTAGCTTACAAATAGGCTAAACCAAGTCAACTCTATCCAGAAACACTTTAATTTAGCTTACAAATAGGCTAAACCAAATCAACTCTACCCACACACAGTTTATGTTACCTTAAAAATAGGCTAAACCAAGTCAACTCCATCCACACACAGCTTAGGTTAGCTTACAAATAGGCTAAACCAAATCAACTCTACCCACACACAATTTATGTTACCTTAAAAATGGGCTAAACCAAGTCAACTCCATCCACACACAGCTTAGGTTAGCTTACAAGTAGGCTAAACCAAGTCAACTCCATCCACACACAGCTTAGGTTAGCTTACAAATAGGCTAAACCAAATCAACTCTACCCACACACAGTTTATGTTACCTTAAAAATGGGCTAAACCAAGTCAACTCCATCCACACACAGCTTAGGTTAGCTTACAAATAGGCTAAACCAAGTCAACTCCATCCACACACAGCTTAGGTTAGGTTACAAATAGGCTAAACCAAGTCAACTCTACCCCCACACAATTTATGTTACCATAAAACTAGGCTAACCCAGGTCAACTCTATCCACATACATCTTATGTTAGCCTACAAGTAGGCTATAGCCACACAATGTATTTTATCTCATTGCAGGAGAAGGAAAAGAAGATGATTAAATTTTTGCTACCCACTCATGTCTAGAGTAAGTGAGAAGAATGGCTTTTTGCAGTGCAGATAAACCCCCTCACATGCTCTCTCCAGCTATCATGCCACCTTTATCAGGAACTGTAAAGGTAGTATTTACAGACCTAGACTAGAAAATGAAGACATTGTGGGGAAAAAGGAAGACAGTGGTGGAACACTGGAACAGCTTGCCCAGAGATGTGGTAGCTGCCTCAACCCTGGACCCACTGCAGGTCAGGTTGTTAGGGGCTCTGAGTAACTTGTTCTTGTTGCAGATGCCTCTGCCCTTCTCTGGACATGCTGGAGTGTGTCCAGAGAAGGGCCACAAGGATGCTCAGAAGGCTGCAGTTCAGCTATGACTCTGCTACCTTCCATGACAGCTGATCAGAGAGCTGCAGCAGCTCTGCTATGAGCACAGACTGAAAGAGAAGGCTCTGAGGACATCTTATTGTGGTCTTCCAGAAACTGGAGTGGGTTACAAGAAAGCTGGGGAGAATCTTTTTTTTAGGCTGTCAGATAGGGATAGGACTTGGTAGAATGGTTCCAAGCTAGGGGAGTGTAGGTTTAGATTAGATGTTAGGAAGAAGGTCTTCATCATGAGGGTGGTGGAACCCTGGAATGTGTTGCCCAGGGAGGTGGTGGAAGCCTCAACCCTGGAGGTTTTTAAGGCCAGGCTGGATGTGGCTCTGAGCAACCTGATCTGGCATGAGGTGTCCCTGCTCATGGCAGGGTAATTGGAACTGGATGGTCCTTGTGGTCCCTTCCAGCACTGACAATTCTGTAATTCCATAATTCAGGAGGACCATTACACTCATTGCTTGGCTAAGTGCAGAGTTACTATTCAGAGTAGCTGATGTATCTTTTCCTGCCATATCTGTGCTACAGCAGAGCAGACCTTTTGCAAATTGATTCATTTGCTTCATTCTATACCCTTTCAGGAATCATTTTCTGATTGTAAGGAATAGACTTCTGCTAGAACCAGAGAGCTAATTCCCAGAACTCATCTGTAGAGCTGAGGAAACTAAAAAAGAAACCAAATAAGATATTAAATTCTACTCCACCATCCCCCCCCTTCTCTTTCCATCTTTCTCTTGAACTCCCTGTTTGGTCTCCTTTTTCAGGTGCTGTACCTCTGCTGAAATGGGAGTTTTTGACAAAGAGGTAGAAAATTAATAGAAAGGCTTTGAGGAGACCTTGGAGTGGCCTTGCAGTGTCTGAAGGGGACCTACAGGAAGGCTAGGGAGGGACTATTCACAAGGTCTTGTAATGCCAGGATGAGGAGGAATGGGTTCTTCCTAACATCCGGCCTAGACCTCCCCTGGCACAGCTTGAGACTCTGTCCCCTTCTTCTGTTGCTGTTTGCCTGGCAGCAGAGCCCAACCCCACCTGGCTACAATGTCCCTTCAGGTATTTGTAGACAGCAATGAGCTCTGCCCTGAGCCTCCTCTTCTGCAGGCTACTCACCCCCAGCTCCCTCAGCCTCTCTTCATTGGGTATTTATTTCTTTATAATCCCTTCCCCCCCCCCCATTATCTATTTATGCATTGTTTAATGTCAAACATCAGCAGATAAGCCTGAGCAGTCTATCTTGCTTGGAAAAACAACACTACTGTTAGCATAAATAGCACATTTCTTCTGTTGTCTGCAGGGAAAAAACAAACCAAAATCCTTACATTTTTTTTTCAAGTTATGGGTCAAAATTAGCTGTGAACCAAGCTAATGGAACTTCTTTTTTTTCCCCAAATGATTGTTGCCTTCAGTTATCAAAAAGTTATCAGCAGCCACACATGCTGGAAAACCAGATTAAAACATATCAGGCCTTGAGCAACCTGTCCTAGAGGGAGATGTCTCTGCCTATGGTGGGGGGATTGGAACTGGATGATCTTTGAGGTCCCTTCCAACCTAAACCATTCTATGATTCTACCTGAGCTGTCCTGGTAAATTTCAGTGGTGTGGGGGCAGAAAGTTCCTGACCCACCACAACATCCTTTTCATGTTCTCTGTCCTCCTTCTGAGCACCTCACACTGATCAAGGAGTAAAGAGGAACAATTGTGTCCCTGAACCTTCTGGATGCGTCCCAAAGTGTTCTGCACTTTGGCCACAACAACCCCAAGCAGCGCTATAGGCTGGGGACTGAGTGGCTGGAGAGCAGCCAGGAGGAAAGGGACCTGAGGGTACTGATAGATAGTAAGCTGAAGATGAGGCAGCAGTGTGCCCAGGTGGCCAAGAGAGCCAATGGCATCCTGGCCTGCATCAGGAGCAGTGTGGGCAGCAGGACAAGGGAGGTTATTCTTCCCCTGTACTCAGCACTGGTCAGGCCACACCTTGAGTGCTGTGTCCAGTTCTGGGGCCCTCAATTCAAGAAAGATGTTGAGGTGCTGGAACATGTCCAGAGAAGGGCAACAAAGCTGGTGAGGGGCCTGGAGCACAAATCCTATGAGGAGAGGTTGAGGGAGCTGGGCCTGTTTAGCCTGGAGAAGAGGAGGCTCAGGGGTGATCTTATTACTGTCTACAACTACCTGAAGGGACATTGTAGCCAGGTGGGGTTGGGCTCTTCTCCCATGTAATCAGCAATAGAACAAGGGGACACAGCCTCAAGTTGTGCCAGGGTAGGTATAGGCTGGATGTTAGGAAGAAGTTCTTCACAGAGAGAGTGATTGGCATTGGAATGGGCTGCCCAGGGAGGTGGTGGAGGCACCGTCCCTGGGGGTCTTCAAGAACAGCCTGGATGAGGCACTTAGTGCCATGGTCTGGTTGATTGGATAGGGCTGGGTGCTAGAGTGGACTGGATGATCTTGGAGGTCTCTTCCAACCTGGTGGATTCTATGATTCTACTCTGGCATTCCAGGACACTGCTGGCTCCAACACTTCTCTCTTTTCCCCAGGCCTGTTTCCCAGTCAGCTCCACATCCCTGAGATGCAGTCAAACCTCACATTCTGCTTTTGATGAGCTGAGCCTTTGAGGCTGCACTGGATCCTGCCTTGGTCCCCTTAGGGTGGGTGGCTGCCATGGGCAGTGATGCTCTGTGACCAGTGATTGTGGTCCTCATCAAGCTACTCATCTGCTTGCCAGTGCAGCATAGTTTTAGCTACCATTATATGAATTGCTGTTTGTCATCTGTATACAGGTTCAGGAGCCTTGCTGGTGTGCTTAGGATGGCAGTGTGTGATGATAGGAGAAAGGGGAGCTGTGTGATTAAGGGCAATGCTGACAGAAGAGCAACTGCTGCCTCGGAGCTGACATCTTCAGAACAGCCATCCCCAGAAAGTAATGATCTGGCTACCATCAATAATTAACAGGTAATAGAGAAATGTTCCAAAGAGGCATGATCAAGCAGGGTTTGGTCTGCAATGTTAGCATTTCAGAGTCCAGAAGCAAGGAGAAACTGCAGTCAGCTCTATGCTGGGAAGAGCTATTACTGTAGAGAAATGTTATGAGCCCTAATCATTCTTTGTTGTACACCTTGAGAGTTATCACATCTACATAGCTTGCCCTTCCATGGGATGTCTCTCAGCCCAGCAGAAAAGATCACTGCAATATTCATTTTGTCATGCAAATGGTGCTCAGAGAACACTCCCAACAGAAGCCATGCATCGTGCCACTGCTATTTGCAACCAGCATCTGCAAGGAGATCCATGCCCAGGCTTACTGCAGGGAAGGGTTGGACAAGATGACCCTTGAAGGTACTCCCAACCTGATGCAAAGAGAGGCTCAGGGGAGACCTCAGTGCTCTCTACAACTACCTGAAGGGAGGCTGTAGCCACATGAGGTTGATCTCCTCTACCAGGAAACCAGAAACAGAACAAAAGGACACAGTCTCAAACTGCACCAGGGCAGGTTCAGGGTGGATATTTGTAAGAAGTTCTTCCCAGAGAGAGTGATTGGCATTGGAATGGGCTGCCCAGGGAGGTGGTGGAGTCACCATCCCTGGAGGTGTTTAAGAGGAGATTGGATGAGGCACTTAGTGCCATGGTTTAGTTAATTAGAAGGGTTAGGTGATAGGTTGGACTCAATGATCTCAGAGATCTTTTCCAGCTTGGTTAATTCTGTGATTTGGGTTTGTTGCCCTACTGTGGAGCTACTTCAGCACCTTTGTGTCCTCTTCAGACTGAGGATCCAACTCAAACCAATACATAGAGTTCAGAGGATTTAATCCACCAACAACTGACACCACAGATGGTTTTGTCCTAGGCAGCAAATTCCTCCTTGGCACCACTGGCCACAGGCATTGACCACTTTAGTTAGCCCTGCTTAGTGTAGGCTTTGAAGACTGAAGTGGTGCTTCAGCCCTTACATACACAGGCAGAACCACCTCAGAATGCAGGAGGATAATTTCTTAGGGATTTCAGCTGCTGTTCCTTCTTTTTGCTCATGCCCATGTCTGAGGAACTCCAATGGGAAAGGGATGAAATTCATTCAATGTCTTTTATAAATCATGCATTGTTGTGCTCCTTGGCTGACTGAGAATGTTAAAACATAAATGAGTGCACTTTGGCAAGGCTGTGAGTGGGTATCACCTACTCCTGAATCATATCTACATGGTCTATGGAAAGGCCACTTCATTGAGCTGGAAATGTGAGGTTGTTGTTGAACTGAGGAGGCTTGAAAGGAATTAACACCAACATACTGAAACAAGAGGGGGAAGGCCTAATGCTGCCCTTTGGGATTTGGCAGTTCTGGAAAGCTAAATCATCTCATGTAGCTCTGCCAACTTAGCTGGCTCAGGAGACTGAAGGAAAAACTGGCCTTCTTGTCATTATTTCGTTCTTCCAGTGCTAGGCTTTCCATTTGAATATGGATCAGAAGTCTGAATGCAAAATGGCACATGATTAGAAAACTGGTTCCCTCCTGAGTGGGCTACGCAGAGATGGGCCACGAGGATGAGCAGAGGGCTGGAGATGCTCTGCTATGAGGAGAGCCTGAGGGAGTTGGGGCTGTTCAGTCTGGAGAGGAGAAGGCTCTGAAGTGACCTTACTGTGGCCTTTCAGTGACACTGGCACAGGTTGCCCAGGGAGGTTGGATGAGACCTTGAGTGACCTGGTTGATTCTGTGATATTCTATTCTATGATATTGAGAGCTTGAGTGACCTGTTCCAGTGGGAGGTGTCCCTGCCTATGGCAGGGGGTTGGAGCTGGATGATCTTTGAGCTCCCTTCCAACCTAAACCATTCCATGATGACTGCTCTGCAGCCTGCTGTCCTCCCAGGACACCTCTCAAACCTGCACTCTGCATCCAAACACTTTTGCAACCCGATAGGATTGTGCAAGGTGGAGATTTCAACAGCTCTCCAGGTAGGAAGCCAAAACTGCAGCCTGGCTTTGTCCAAGGACAACAGCTGCTTTTGGCTGCAATATCAAACACCAAGACCAAGTGGGATATTACTCATTCAGAAACCAAAATGCACTCTTATGATAGGTATGTGCCATCTGGCACCCAAGCCAGCACACTCTACAGCTGGGGAACACAGAGATGGAGCCAATTGCCATCATCACCTGAGCTGCCAACTCTCAGCACAAACTACTCTTCCTCTTTCTAGCCAGCAGACATCTTTGCATGCTCTCAGGAAGGGAAAGCATAACAAGCAACCTCTAAGGAAAGCCTAAACCAGGAACTTAAGAAGAGCCTCTAGAATTATAGAACGGTTTAGGTTGGAAGGGACCACAAAAATCATCCAGTTAAAAAAACCCTGCTGTAGGCAGGGACATCTCCCACTAGAACAGGTCACTCAAGGCCTCATCCAACCTGGCCTTGAACACCTCCAGGGAAGTTGTGGAGGACAGAAGCACAGAATGTGATCTTTGATCACATTCTGTGCTTCTGTCCTCCACAACCTCCCTGGGCAACCTGTGCCAGTGTCTCACCACCCTCACTGCAAACAACTTCTTCCTAACATCCAGTTTCAATTTCCCCTCTGCCAGTTCAAACCCATTCCTCCTCATCCTGTCATTACAAGACCTTGTCAATAGTCCCTCCTCAGCCTTCCTACAGCCCCCTTCAGCTACTGGAAGGCCACTCCAAGGTCTCCTGGAAGCCTTCTCTTCTCCAGTCTGCAGAGCCTCAACTCTCTCAGCCTGTCCTGGATTGAAAATGAGAGAACCCAAGACTCAGCACATAAATACCCTCCATGGAATCCAGCCCATGCCTGTGATATAAAGAACAACCACAGCATTTTGCTGGGAATGGGGAAATCTAGCAATGACTTCAAACCCACAGTAAGTTTCTCCACACAGTAATTCAGGTGCTGCAGCTCAGCTTGCCTTAAAAAAAAAACCAATAAATCTCAAAAACCCATCAAGTGCTCACAAAAGGGGAGAAAGGTTTCAGGTTTTCCTGGAGTAGCTGTTAGGTGTGTGAGCTGCTTTGTCAGTTTTATCATAGAATTAAAGAATCAAGCAGGTTGGAAGAGAACTCCAAGCTCAGCCAGTCCAACCTAGCACCCAGCCCTATCCAATCAACCAGACCAGGGCACTAAGTGCCCCAGTCAGGCTTTGCTTCAACACCTCCAGGGACAGAGACTCCACCACCTCCCTGGGCAGCCCATTCCAATGCCAATCACTCTCTCTGCCAACAACTTCCTCCTAACACCCAGCCTAGACCTGCCCTGGCACAACTTGAGGCTGTGTCCTCTTCTGTTGCTGGTTGCCTGGGAGAACAGTATGTCCTAACACAAGAGATAAGCACCTGTTGCCTGTGGAAATACAATCTGTTTCTGACTGCAAGGGTGTTCCACACTGTCTGAAATGAGGAGCAAAGAAGAAACAAAACAAAAGAAACAAAGAAGGGTGAATGAAAAACAAAAGAGGAACATGCAAGCTAAGGGCTTGTCAACCAGCTGGTTGAAAGAAAAAGAAGTAGAATAGCAGCCTGTCTGCTGGGTTAATCACAGAATCAGTCAGGGTTGGAAGGGACCACACGGGTCATCTATTTCCAAGCCCCCTGGCCATGGGCAGGGACACCTCACATTACATCAGGCTGCCCACAGCCTCATCCAGCCTGGCCTTAAACACCTCCAGGGATGAGGATTCCATCACATCCGTGTGCAACCCCTGCCAAGATTGCACCACCCTCATGCTGAAGACTTTTTCCTAGCATCCAGTCTGAATGTATCCATTTCTTGCTTGGTTCCATTTCCCCCACTCCTATCCCTACCTGACAGCCTAAATAGTCCCTCCCCAGCTTTTCTGTAGGTCCCTTTCAGACACTGGAAGGCCACAACAAGGTCTCCTCAGAGCCTTCTCTTCTCCAGACTGAACAGCCCCAACCCTCTCAATCTGTCCTCACAGCAGAGCAGCTCCAGCCTCTGCTCATCCTTGTGGCCCCTCTCTGGACACCTTCCAGGAAACCAAGCCAAACACACGACATCATCACAGAATCCCAGAAACATGCAGGAGGGCAAAGCCCCTCAGGATCACAAAGTCCAACCTAGAACCCTACTCTACAAGTCTCACCTTAAACCATAGCCCCAAGCACCACATCCAAACCACTCTTAAACATCCAAACATCCCTAAGCACCACATCCAAATGACTCTTCAACACATCCTACTTTTGTGCCACAACAATCACACAAAGACAGAAGGGGGTTGCTAAAAGATGTCATGTTGTTGTTGTTTAAATGCTGTTTATGTTTCTGGCCCATCTAAAATGATCACTTTTGATTTATTGGTGCAGAATTATATTGCTGCAGCAATTGAAGTGATGATAACAGACCCAGGGAAAAAAATGATGATGCTGTTAGTTTGGTGATTGATTGAAGCACCACTGAACCAGCAAGGGGATTTATCAATGTGCCTCTGAACTTTGGAAGTGATGCTTTTAGAAGTCTCTAAACAACCTAAACTGGAAGAGGACTACCAGCACCTCCCACTGCTGAGGCAGATAGGGACTCTAACAGAGGATTATTACAATTAGAGATGATTAACTGCAGTAATGACCTATGGGGAGGCAGATGGACCTGGCCAGACTTGGGAGAGAAGAGATGAGGTTCTCCATCTCTCTACTCTGCCCTGTTGAGACCCCAGCTTGAGCACTGCCTTCACTTTTAGGCTCCCCAGTTGAAGAGGGACAGGGATCTGCTGGAGAGAGTCCAGTCGAGGGCTGGAGGATGATGAGGGGACTGGAGCACTGCCTGATGAGGACAGGCTGAGAGATCTGGGGCTGTTCAGTCTGGAGAAGACTGAGAGGGGATTTGATAAATGGTTATCAATATCTGAGGGCTGGGGTTTGGGGGGGGGGGGGGGGGGACAGGCTCTGCTCACTGCTCCCTGGGATAGGACAAGGAGCAATGGGTGTGACAGCACAGGAGGTTCCACCTCAACACAAGGGGAAACGTCTTGACTGTAAGGGTCCCAGAGCACTGGCACAGACTGCCCAGAGAGGTTGTGGACTCCTTCTCTGGAGCCTTTCCAGGCCTGTCTGGATGTGTTCCTCTGTGATCTGTGTTAGATTGTGTTGTCCTGCTCTGGCAGGGGGTTGGACTCGATGATCTCCTTGGGTCCCTTCCAACCCCTAACATCCTGTGAGCCTATGATGCCTTCCAATCCTCACCATGCTGGCACTTGTGACACCGTTCAGTTTTTCCAGTTAACTTTTTCTCCCAGTTCACCTGACCTTCCAAAACCATTTTGGGCCTTAGCATCAGAGCAAACATCCTCTGAGCAGCATGGCTGCTTTTCTGCATGCTGAATGTTGCACAAAGGGGAGCAAAAGATGACACCAAATTTAGTGAAGAGACCATTGCCTTGCCACCAATTTATCCACTACACAGAGTATGAACTATGTTTGCACACAGGGAGTTCAGACAACATAAAAAGCCCTTTGCCAGAGGCAGAGAAATGGAGGAAGCAGAGACAAAGCAGCATGTTTATCAAGAGGAAGGTAAGAACTTGCAGCCATGTGGCAATCCTTGAGGACTCAGAAGCCAAGGCACTTGTCAATCTGCATTTCTGAATCGTTTGCCCTCTCTTCTCAGTTATAGAGCAAGGCTTTAAAAGACATCTTCTGTGCTGCTGTTAAGGGCTGATGACTCCACTGCACACCAGTAGCGAGGGAGGGCTGACTCCCAGCTCCTAGACTCACGTCAGAATGTGTGAATCTCAGCTTTGCTTTTTATTGATGCTGGCAGACAAAAGGATAAAAATAATCATCAGAAGTGCTAGAACAAGACAACAAATAAAAAAGAATCTCAGAGATGTTATAATTGTTGCTAGAGCCATCAGATGAATGCTGGAGCTGCCAGCAGATGAGTCTTGTGTTTCAGCACCCAGAGGTCCTTCGCCTGTTGTCAGGCTTCAGAACAAAGCAGATTAAAGCAAATTAGTGAGGCAACTGAATGAGTCCTTCTAACTGCTCCTGTGGTGCTTTGTTTTAAACTTCTCTGCTCGAGACACAGGCAGACAGGCTGGAGCATCAGAGGATTGCCCAGTGTCAAGAGAACTCCACCACTGACCTGTGCCACCGACCCTACACGGCACAAAGCAGCAAAACAGTTGGACCTGACCTCAGGTCCCAGAAGCTACAAGCAGTAATTGCTCCTTCCTCAGCTAATGAGTCCTGCTGTGATGTGAGAGCAGAGCTGATCTAGCAGATTTGTGCTGCTGAAGCGCAGAGCTGCCTGCTTCTCCTCCTCCCTTCCTTCCCTGTAGCCTCCTGGACTTCTCCCATAAAGGAGGTCAAAGAAAAAGCAGTGGAGAACTAAAAAGGGAACAGTGCTTTACCAGGTTAAAACCACGAGTGAAGGATCAGACAAGTGCTGGAGCAGGGAAGAGGGCAGACAAGGAGGACAACAGGACCTTTTCTTGCCGTGGGGATAAGCTTCACACTTCCTTAGCCTGGGCAGACTGGTGTTGACCTGGCCTGCTACAGCACATCTCACCCAAGGCTTGCTTGTTAGTTGCAGCTCAGATGTCACTAAATAGTGCTCAGTGCACAACAATACATCCTCTGATGGGGAAAAATTCCACTGCCCTGTCTGTACCACCTGTACTGTTTATTCCACCTCTTCAACAGAAGAAACCTCCTACTGTCAGTAGCTTTTAAGCACTGCTGTGGTAGCCAAATGGGCCAGAAGAACAGATAACAGAAAGACCCAGGGTAGAAGGAACTGGGCTGTATCTGGGGCTGCATCCCCAGCAGCATGGGCAACAGAGGCAGAGAGGGGATTCTGCCCCTCTGCTGTGCTCTACTGAGACCTCACCTGCAGGACTGGGGCCAGCTCTGGAGTGCTCAGCACAGCACAGGCAGGGACCTGTTGGACTGAGGCCAGAGGAGCTCACAGCAGTGCTGGTAGGGCTGGAAGGGCTCTGCTGTGAGGTCAGGCTGAGAGAGTTAAGGTTGCTCAGCCTGGAGAAGAGAAGGCTTCAGACAGACAGTCTGGTGGCCTTGCAGGACTGGAAGGGGCTGATCAGAAAGCTGAAGACAGACTTTAAAGCAGGTCCTGTTGTGACAGGACAAAGGGTGATGGTTTGAACTGGAAGAGGAAGATTTAGATGAGATGTGAGGAAGACCTTTTGTGCACTGAGTGTGGTGAGAGCCTGTCCCAGGTTGCCCTACGAGGTGGTAGATGCCCCATCCCTGGAACCATTCCAGGTCAGGCAACCTGCAGATGTCCCTGTTGACAACAGGGTTAGGGTTGGACTAGATGACATTAGCAGGGCCCTTCCAACCCAGACCATTGTGCAATTCTATATGGTTCTACAAAGTGGATAATGAGCAGAAATCAATATATCCATCAAATGAAAGCTTACTTTCAGATGAGTGAAAGAGGGCAGTTGAGTGCAAAGTTGGGAAAGAAGTGCAGAGGAGGTCTCTTTCCTAGATAATAGTCAGATAGGAAACAACCTGTTCTGTGATTGTGTCTCCCCAAATGTACCCCCCTGCGTGTGCTGGTTTGAGGCTAATTGGAATATTTTTATGAGGAAAGAAATAGATTATAGGCTGTGAAAAGAAAACAATGCTGATGGCTACTTCACTGTGCTGGTTTGAAGCAAATTGGAATATTTTAATGAGAGAAATTAGATGACAGGCTGTGAAAATGAAACAATGGTGATGTCTGATTCACTGATAGGCTTGCTGAGATGGATAAAAACAGCAGCATTTGGGACATAGAACTGCTTGAGAGAGTCCAGCACAGAGCCACAAAGATGGTTAAGGGAAGGGAACATCTCTCTTACGAGGAGAGACTGAGGGAGCTGAGGTTCTGCAGCTTGGAGGAGACTGAGAGGTGACCTCAGCAGTGTTGATAAAGATGTACAGGTGAGTGGCAGGAGGCTGGAGCCAGGCTCTGCTGGGTGATGCTCAATGACAGCACAAGGGGCAGTGGGTGGAAGTTGAGGCATAGGAAGTTCCATGTATACATGAGGAGGGTTTTTTCCCCTGTGAGGGTGACAGAACACTGGAGCAGGCTGCCCAGGGTGGTAGTGCAGTCTCCCTCTCTGCAGATACTCAAGACCTGCCTGGATGTGTTCCTGTGTGATCTGCTCTAGGTGATCCTGCTCTGGCAGGGGGGTCGGACAGGATGAGTTTTGGAGGTCCCTTCCAGCCATTCTGTAATTCTGTGTTTTCACTATATGAAGGGAACCTGCAAGAAAGCAGGGGAGAGACTGTTCACAAAGCCATGTAGCAACAGGACAAGGGGCAATGGTTTGAAACTGGAGCGAGGCAAACGTAGATAGGATACAGGAAGAAATTCTTTCCAATGAGGGCTGTGAAATACTCAAAGAGGTTGTCCAGAGAGGTGGTGGAAGCTCATCCCTGGAGACATTCAAGGTCAAACTTGACGTGGCCCTAAGCAACCTGATTTGGGTGGAGATGTCCCTTCTCACTGCAGGAGGGTTGGAGAAGATGACCTTTGAAAGTCCTTTCCAAGACAAACTGTTCTATGATTCTGTGACTGAAGCACTGCAGAGCCCCTCCCAGATTTTCATTGCCCTGATAACAATCTCTTGCTCCTGCTTTAGCAAAATCAAATGGAAACGGAGCTGAATGAATTTGAAAGGAAAAGCAGCCACCAGTTCCATCTTACCTGACGTGCAGGAAGTGCCTGGGTTTGGCTGCAGGGAGCCGAGAGCCTGAGGATAAACAAACAAATAGGCACAAGCAGAGAACCGAGATGAAACGCCCAGGTTTTGCTATATATACATACAAATTATTTATAGGAGGTGCCATGAGAGAGGAATGCCTTTGAGCTGGAGTCCACAGCACACAATTAACCCAGATGACTGGCATCTCAATCACAGCACCAGGATTACCCAAGGCGGGCAACCAGGATCCTCCCAGCTCGGCGCATCTCAGAGGCATCTGTGCTCTCTTTCTGTGCCAAGATGTCTTGGCACTCCTCTGCAAATCAATGGCAAGCAAAGGCTCGAAGAAAGGAGAGGAGGGGGTGGAAGGAACCTGAGGTGAAGAGGAGAAGATGAAAGAAAAATGGGGTTGAAGCAAGGCTTGGATCAGAAAAAGTCCCGGAGAAACAAAAGAGGTTTCTCTCCAACTGCCTTCTGCAGCTTCTCCCACTGGCAGAAACCTCTGCTGGCTTCTCCCTGAAGAGGTTTTTGTTTGTTTATTTTAGGGTTTGGTATTTTTCTTTGCTTTTGGTTTTTCAGATAAAGCTCATGGTGTAGAAGGTAGTAGAAACAGAAAGATAGAAGATGCCCTTAAAGCAGAGATGGATGTGTGAGCTGTTTCAAGGGTGATGGAAACAGAAGTGGCCCAAACTACTCCCCATATAGACCATAGAATGGTTTGGGTTGGAATAGAAGTGGCCCAAACCACTCCCCATATAGACCATAGAATGGTTTGGGTTGGAATAGAAGTGGCCCAAACCACTCCCCATATGGTTCATAGAATGGTTTGGATTGGAAGAGAAGTGGCCCAAACCACTCTCCATATGGATCATAGAATGGTTTGGGTTGGAAGGGACTTCCCAAAGTCATCCAGTCCAACCCTCCTGCAGTCAGCAGGGACATCCATGTGCTGTGGGTGTCCAGAGCTGACACTTGGCATCTTTGTCCAGCTTTTATTCTTCTCTGGTTTCTGCTGGCTCTGGAGCAGAAGCTCCCCTGACCTCTGAGGCTGCTTCTCCCCTGAAGACTTGAGGCTGAAAAATAGATGGTGACTGCAGAGTGGGAGAGCAGCACCACAGAGACAGAAGAGGATGAAGAAAAATGGGATGGAAACTCTCTGCCATGAGGGTGCTGAGACACTGGGACAGGTTACCCAGAGAAACTGTGGAGTTTCCAAGCCTGGCAGTGTTCAAAGCCAGGTTGGCTGAGGCCTTGAGCAGCCTGGTCTAGTGGGAGGTGTCCCTGGTCATGGCAAGGGGGTTGAACTAGATGACCTATAAGGTCCATTCCTACCCAAACCAGTCTATGATCTATGATCCTCCACGAGATCAGGTTGCCCAGAGCCTTGTCGAGCCTCACCTTGAATATCTCCAGGAATGAGGCTTCAACTACCTCCCTGGGTAACCTGTTCCAGTGTTCCACCACCCTCTTAGTAAAGAGCTTGTTCCTAACATCCAGTCTAGAGCCTGCCACTTGCCAACCCTTTCCTCCCTCATGCCTACCTAAACCCCACGTTTTTTGCCTTTAGCCTGGGGCCTGGCTCCTTAGTGCAGTTTAGGTTTCTCACAGACCACTTCATCTGCAAATTACTGTGTGGCATCACACCAAAGTGTTGCTTTTCTGAAGGCACTGGAGTCTAATTTTGAGACTGGCAGCACTTCCAGGACATAGAATTTTGATGTGTTCTGTCAGAGCCTAGCTAAGCAAAACACTAACATTAAGACATCCACAGATTAGGTTGGACATGAGAAGGAACTTCTTCACTGGAAGGGTTATCAGAGAGTGGAACAGGCTCCACAGGGAAGTTGTTGAATCCCCATCCCTTAAGGTGTTTTAAAGAGGCAGAGATGTGGTGCTGAGGGACGTGGGTTAGTACCAGACTTGGTATAGTTAGAGAGTGATTGGACTCAACTATGTTGAAGGGGTTTCCCAACCCAAACAGTTCTGTGATTCCATATATTGCACAGAACAAAATATTATTAACTGAAACAGCAATTTCCCTGCAAAGAAAACTATTTCCTGTCGAGTAATATATCAAACACAAACCTCCAGACTTTTGTATCCTTTCAACTGTGAAAGCATTCACAGAATGACAGAACCTTAGAGGGTAGAAGAGATCCAGAGATCAATGAGCCACAGAATCACAGAATTACACAGGTTGGAAAAGACCTTTCATAGAATAAAACAGGTTGGAAGAGATCTCCAAGCTCAGCCAGTCCAATTTATCATCCAGCCCTGGCCAATCAGCCAGACCATGGCACTAAGTGCCCCAGCCAGGCTTGGCTTCAACACCTCCAGGGATGGCAACTCCACCACCTCCCTGGGCAGCCCATTCCAATGCCAATCACTCTCTCTGTCAACAACTTCCTCCTGACATCCAGCCTCGACCTCCCCTGCCACAACTTCAGACTGGGTCCCCTTCTTCTGTTGCTGCTTGCCTGGCAGAAGAGCCCAACTCCACCTGGCTACAGCCTCCCTTCAGGTAGTTGTAGGCAGCAATGAGCTCTGCCCTGAGCCTCCTCTTTTACAGGCTTTGAGATCATTGAGTCCAACCTATCAGCCAACACCTTCTAATTACCTAAACCATAGCACTAAATGCCTCCTCCAGCCTTCTTTTAAACACCTCCAGGGATGGTAAGGTGCCAAGGAGTGATTTTCTTCCCAGGACAAAACCTTCTGTGGTGTCAGTTGTTGGTGGATTGAATCCTCAGAACTTTGTGTGTTGGTTTGAGTTGGATCCTCAGTCTGAGAAGGACACAAAATCATAGAATCAAGCAGGTTGGAAGAGACCTCCAAGCTCATCCAGTCCAACCTAGCATCCAGCCCTATCCAGTCAACCAGACCATGGCACTAAGTGCCTCCTGTTTTCTCTTGAACACCTCCACAGACAGCGACTCCACCACCTCCCTGGGCAGGTGCTCCACAGCAGGGCAAGGAACCACAGAATCACAGAATTGACCATGTTGGAAAAGACCTCTGACATCATTGAGTCCAAACTATCACCTTCTAATTAACTAACCCATGGCACTAAGTGCCTCATCCAGCCTCCTTTTAAACACCTCCAAGGATGGTCACTCCCCCACCACCCCAGGCAACCCATTCCAATCACTCTTTCTGTGAAGAACTGCTTCCTAACATCCAGTCTAAACCTGCCCTGCTGCAGCTTGAGGCTGTGTCCTTTCCTTCTGTCACTGGTCCCCCTGCCAAAACAGGAGTCAAAGTCTCAATCCCCTGCCAAAACAGGAGTCAAAGTCTCAAGTCAACTTAAAATATCTCTCAGTATCCTACCTTCTGCAGTAACCTACACATCCCCTCCCCAACAACTTCAAAGTGGAGCTGCAAAGCAGTGTGATTTTGCTCTGAGGCACAAGTTTCCCCACTTGCAAAGTTACAGAGCATATGTTTCAAAGCTGGCAGGCACCGAGGCACACCAGGTTCTGCTATCTTTACCCTGCTGCACAGCAGCGAAGCCCACAGAGGCACCTTGCCCAGCAAAGAAGGCTCTGCATGGGTTAAAGCAAAACAGTTCAACTTGTCAAGATATTTTTCTTGCATTGTCTGGCAAAGTTGTTTGTTCTGTTGGAGACGCTGCAGGGTATCAGTCACTTTGAAGGAGAGGATGTCCAAGCAGTCCCCCAGTCAGACAGTGACTGGCACTGTCAGTAAATGGTTCTGTCAAGGGCTGCTTTTGCAGCGAAGAGAAGGAAACTGTGTGATTGTTGGAAATTAACTGGAGCATTTTGTCTTTATCAGCCTGCTGAGGCCACCATAAAATCATCTATTCCAGCTTAATGCCACTGAGAGCAGTCTGGGTGCCAGCTTTCAGACCTGCCTTGCTGTGGGGAGTGTCACAGCACAGTAGAGTCCTCTCCTTTTTTAAGTGGAATCACAGAGTGGTTTAAGTTGGGAAAGGACCTCAAAGCTCATCCAGTTCCAAGCCCCTGCCATAGGCAGGGACACCTCCCACTAGAACAGGTCACTCAAGGCCTCGTCCAACCTGGCCCTCAAGCTCATCCAGGGAGGTTGTGGAGCACAGAATCACAGAACGTGGAGGTTTGAGAACGGGTCTGGTGATCAGCAACAGAGAGAACTGGGGTGGTCCAGCCTGGAGAGAAGGAGGCAGAGACCTTCTGCCTCTCTACAACTCCCTGAAATGAGGTTGGAGACAGATAGAGTTCCACCTCTTCTCCCTAGTAACAAGAGATAGGATAAGAGAAACCAGCCTCCAATTGCACCAGGGGAGGTTTAGGTTGGGCATTAGAAGAAATTTCTTCACTGAAAGGGTGATCTAACACTGGAACAAGGTCCCCAGGGAGGTGGCTGGATTCAAACATACCTAGATGTGGTGCTGAGGGACATGGACTCCACTTGGAGTACTGTGCCCAGTTCTGGAGCCACTTGTTACAAGTGGGCTATGGATGTGCTGGAAGATGTCCAGAGAAGGATCATGATGATGAGCAGAGGGCTGGAGCTGCTCTGCTATGAGAGGAGCCTGAGGGAGTTGGGGTTGTTCAATCTGGAGAGGAGAAGGCTCCAAGGTGACCTTACAGTGGCCTTTCAGTATATTAAGGGGGTCTGCAGGAAAGCTGGGGAGGGATCTTTTAGGTTGTCAGGTAGGGATAGGACTGGTGAGAATGTAACCAAGCTAGAAATTAGTATATTCAGACTGGATGTTAGGAAGAAGTTCTTCAGCATGAGAGTGCTGAGAGCATGGAAGGAGTTTCCCAGAGAGGTGGTGGAAGCCTCATCCCTGGAGATGTTTAGGATGAGGCTGTGGACAGCCTGATCTAGTGTGAGGTGTCTCTGCCCATGGCAGTGAGGTTGGAACTAGATGATCTTTGTGGTCCCTTCCAACCCTGACTGATTCTATGATTCTGGGATTGTATGGCTTAGCACCAGATTTAGTAGAGTTAGAGAACCCAAAGATCACAGGCTCACAGGATATCAGGGGTTGGAAGAGACCCAAAAAGATCATCAAGTCCAACCTCCCTGCCAGAGCAAGACCATAGCTCCAGACACACAGGAACAAATCCAAACAGGCCTTGAAAGTCTCCAGAGAAGGAGACTCCACAGACAGTAAGATCTTGAAGGTCTTTTCCAACCAAAGTGATTCTGTCATTTTCTGATTCTGCTGGCCAGAGGTTGCACTTTTAAACTTTCATAGACATCCTTGTACAACCAAAGCTATCAAAGCAAGAAGATGAACTGGATTAGTTTGCAGAGCACTCAGTCCTCAGCTATTATTTCCCAATCAATTTTGGCAGATTCTCCCAGACTACTTAGAGCATTTATTTCTGACTGGCTGACAAGTCCTCTGGGACTTGAGACATGCTAAACCTGCACGAGAAGCTGTGCTGAGTCCTACAATGTATTGACTACAGCTCTCCAGCTTCCCTCTGAAAATGATTGCTGCAGTCAATGAAAGCTAAGAGGTGGATGGACAGTGACAATGAAATCATCTCATCTGCCACTAAGTGGCTTTAGACAGCAGCAGGAGAACCTTCCTGCATCTCCCTCTAGGGAAAGATGAAGAGGAGGAATAGTAGCACAAAACCCAGCTTAGCAAGGGGAAGCTGTGGCTAATGCTGTCCCACGGCTGTGAGTCAAACTCTCTTCAGATAGAGGGAATCCAGCCCACTTTGAAACCTGTCTGTGAATGCCTTTTGTTTTAGCCATAAACATTCCCAACGAGAGCCCACAGATGATGATGAAAAATAAGAGGAAAGGAGGGAAAATATTTCAGCTCTGCAAGAATGTAGCAAATTACAATTAGCAGTTCTTGCTTCATAACAAAGCAGCCTCCTTCCCTTGGTCTGGTTTGCCCACAACTTGGGCATCAAAACTACTGTCACCAACAGTTTTAACCAGCAAGCTAGTGGGAAAGTGGGCACAGAAAAAGAGAAGCAAAAGCAAAACACAGCAGGGGCTACAAAGGCGGATATGGGAGGAATAATTAGAAGTGTTTCAATTAAATACATATAGTCAAGCCAAGCAATACCTATGGGCAATATATCTGTCAACACACACAGGAGGGATGTAAACAGCAAAAATGGGAGGGGAAGATTTAGTGCAACCCACTGGGCATAGCTAGGAGTGATGTGATTAAATTAAGAAAGATAATTCAGGTTGAATCTGAAGAACAACTTCCTGACAGTGAAATGTTCCAGCTTCAAACAATCTCCCGAGTAAGCAGCTAATCCCCAGCCTTTAAAACATGACTGGGCAAGAGCCCTTCTACATGCAGAATGGGCAACACAGCTGCTCTTGCCAAAAGATGGATTAGAAAATGAAGTAAGCCTTTAATTTCTTTAATATCTGTGGATCTCCCATCCCAGTGGGGAACAGCATGATGGTGAAACTGAGAAAAACAAACCACAAACAACAAAGCTAAAGATGGATCTGAGACAGACTCAAGCTAAAGAGCTTTTGGGTTTGGCTTTTTTTGTTGGGTTGTTTGGTTTTTTTATCAAGTACTTTAAATAAGAAGTGCTTCTAGGTAGAGAGGTGAAACCACAGAATCACAGAATGTGAGGGCTTGGAAGGGAGCTCCAGAGATCATCAAATCCAACGCCCCTGCCAAAGCAGGATCACTGAGGGCAGATCACACAGGAATACATTCAGGTGGGTTTTCAATCTCTCCAGAGTAGGAGACTTCATAACCTCTCTGGGAAGCCTATTCCAGGGCTCTGTCACACATCCAGTAACTATTTATGGTAGCTTTGCAGTGTGGACCTACTGGAGAGAGTCCAGTGGAGGCTGCAAAGGTGTTGAGGGGCTTGAAGCATCTTTGTGAGGAGGAAAGTCTGAGAGCCCTGTGGCTGTTGAGCCTGAAGAGCAGTCCCAGAGGGAATCTGAGCAATACTCAGCAATAAAGAACCTGTGTGGGGGAAGAGGGTGGGGCCAGACTCTTGTCAGTGGTGCCCAATGACAAGACAAAAGGCAACAGGTACAAACTAAACCACAGGAAGTTCCACCTAAACGTGAGAAACTTGTTTGGTGTAAAGGTGCTGAAGACCTGGAGCAGGCTGCCCAGAGTGGTTGTGGTGTCTCCTCCTCTGAAGAGACTCCAAAGCCACATGGACATTGTGCCCTGGGCAACCTGCTTTAGCAGGGGGGTTGGTCAGGATGATCTCCAGAGGTGCCTTCCAACCCTCTATATTGGCATTCTTTGGTTCCCCTAGGTTCCCAAATAGCTGTGCCTCAGTTTGTGGAATCACATCTTCACATCTCTTTCTAGATCACATCCTACCTGTGGCAGATGTTTCACTTGTTTTCTTCCTCAAGCTGCCCCTAAAAACAGTGTCAAGCAGCACAACATAATGAAGACAAAGTCTGTAAACCCTACTTTTCTAGGACCAGCTTTAGCAGTGAGGTGTGAAGCCCTGTTCCTGGCCCTGCTCCACTCTGGCACGGTGCCATGCAGCAGCTCCCATCTCCATCCTCCACTCCAGTTCGCTTCTGAACCTCTCCACTCATTCTCTCCACCAACATCCTAGCACAAACTAGGTAAGTCTCATCACCCTGCTAGCAAAGACTAGTTAAGTCTCATTATTCTGCTAGCAAAGACTCGTTAAGACTCATTATACTGCTACACAAATTAAATCAGCTAAGGAGAGGCAAACTTCAGAGCCTTGCCCAAGGTTACAATCATATTCAGAGGCAACGCCAAGACTAGACTTGGAATCCTGCTTTCTCCTGCAATGTTTAGACTACAGCTCCTGCAGCAAATGCTTTCACACTTTATAGTGTTTACTAACTTCATAATGTCTGCTAACGTGCTGCTCTGCCACAAGAAGCTACACAAGAAACAATTTAATCAATGGGAAATAGTTATTAGGAATTGTGCAAGGCAGCACTTAGCAGCTGGGGTTAGCTGGACAGCTGCTCTCACTTCATGGGAAGGCCAACAGCTTCATAGAAACATGGAATCAAGCAGGTTGGAAGAGACCTCCAAGCTCATCCAGTCCAACCTAGCAGCCAGCCCTGGCCAATCAACCAGACCATGGCACTAAGTGCCCCAGCCAGGCTTTGCTTCAACACCTCCAGCCACAGCAACTCCACCACCTCCCTGGGCAGCCCATTCCAATGCCAATCACTCTCTCTGACAACAACTTTCTAACAACATCCAGCCTAGACCTCCCCTGGCACAGCTTCAGACCAGGTCCCCTTCTTCTGTTGCTGCCTGCCTGGCAGAAGAGACCAACCCCACCTGGCTACAGCCTTCCTTCAGGTAATTGTAGACAGCAATGAGCTCTGCCCTGAGCCTCTGCTTCTGCAGGCTGCACACCTCCATCTCCCTCAGCCTCTCCTCACAGGGCTGTGCTCCAGGCCTCTCACCAGCCTTGCTGCCCTTCTCTGGACACCTTCCAGCACCTCAACATCTCTCTTGAATGGAGGAACCCAGAACAGGACACAGCACTCAAGGTGTGGCCTGAGCAGTGCTGAGTCCAGGGGCAGAATAAGCTTCCATCTTGCCCTTAGAGAGAAAATCACAGAAATTATTCAAGCTTCACTTGGAAGCTACTGGAAGTGCAAAGCACCATCCATCATCTTTATGGTGCATCACATCACCTGAGGCATGAAGTAATCATCTAAAAATGCAGTGCCTGCCGTGCCCATGGTGGATAATCAATAGCCTCTACGATCAGAGAATATTAAGAATAATCTTTTGTTCTGCCCAGGCCTTGTTTTTATACAAAGCTGCCCATTATCAGGGAAGCACAACTGGAGAGCTGACTTGAGGTGCACTGAAAAGCCCTCATTTTAGAAAGGAAAGTGCATGGCTCAATAAATCTGTACCTCCTCACCGAGAAGCTCAGTTTAGCTTAGCTCCCTTAGTGCTGGAATTAACTCTGGGAGGATAGGACAGCTGGCCTAAAAGAAATAAATCAGTCCTCCATGCTTCTTGCATATAATGGTTGCCAGTTTCAGATTTGCAGCCATGCACTCAAAATGTGCATCTAAGAAGAGAAATAGAATCATAGAATCAGTCAGGATTGGAAGGGATCACAGAAAGCAGCCAATTCCAACCCTCTGCCATGAGCAGGGACACCTCACACTACATCAGGCTGACCACAGCCTCATCCAGCCTGGCCTTAAACACCTCCAGGGATGAGGCCTCAATCACCTTCCTGGGCAACCCATTCCAGGCTCTCACCACTCTCATAGTGAAGAGCTTCCTCCTCACATCCACTCTGAATCTCCCCACCTCCAGCTTTGCTCCATTCCCCCTTGTCCTGTCACTATCTGATAGCCAAAAAAGTCCTAAAAATAGATGCTGCATTCCTGCACTAGGAAGCCTCTGATCTCAAGTGCTGGGTAAAGCCTCCTTAGAGATGATGCTGAACAGCCATCAGGGCTCAGAAAGGCCAGCAAACAGCACTGGCTGAAGCAATGATTACCAGTGAAGCTTGAGTGTGTTTATCTGCCTCTGTAATTCACTTCACAAAGCCCAGAAGCTGCTTCTCAAATGGGGAAGTCTTGAAACTTGATAGCTGTGAAGGACACAAAGCATCACTTGAACGACTTATTCAACAGAGGTTCTTGGGAATACCATGTGCTAAGGTCTAGAGCTCTACAGGTTCATGTCTGATGGTCACAGACTGTGATGTATGGAGAAAAACAAACTGCTCTGGAATGTAGAGAAAATGATGCCATGATTCTATCCTGTCAGTGCTGAGTTAATGCTTGGACTCAGTGTTGATTGGCTGGGGCTGGGTGCTAGGTTGGACTAGATGAGCTTGGAGGTCCCTTCCAACCTGCCCGATTCCATGATTCTATGACTTGATGGTTTTTGGCCTCCACCTGCACCAGGGAAGGTTTGGATCAGATATTAAGAAAATTTTTGTCCCTGAAAGGGTCATCAAGTGATGGTAAAGGCTGCCCAGGGAGGTGGTGGAGTCATCATCCTTGCAGGTGTCATAAAATCCTTAGAGACATGGTCTAAGAGTTGCACACAGGAAGATGTCAGGTTGTGGATAGACTCCATGATCTGAAAGTCTTTTCCAATTAGGAAATTCTCTAATTC
This sequence comes from Pogoniulus pusillus, assembly GCF_015220805.1. Classification (NCBI taxonomy): domain Eukaryota; kingdom Metazoa; phylum Chordata; class Aves; order Piciformes; family Lybiidae; genus Pogoniulus; species Pogoniulus pusillus. Next base: position 4,228,981 of record NC_087265.1, read on the forward strand.
TATGATCATAGAGTCACAGAAGGTTGGGAGTTGGAAGGTACCTCAAAAGATCATCCAATCCAACCCCCCCTGCCTGAGCAGGACCACCCAAAGCAGGTCACACAGGAACACATCCAGGTGGGTTTTGAATGTCTCCAGAGAGGGAGACTCCACAACCTCTCTGGGAAGCTTGTTCCACTGTTCTGTCATGCTCACAGTGAAAAGGTTTTTCCTTATGTGGTCTTAAAGATCTTTTCCAAGCAGAATGATGCTGTGGTTCTATTCCCCACACAGGTCTCATACACATGTAACTCAGGCCACAAATGTAAGCCAAAAGCATTGAGAGACTAAAGACTCTTCTACCTCAAGTATATACTGCATGTCTGTGGTGAGTGTGTGCCTGTGCTAAGGCTTTAAGGGAAGGCCTTAATCACTACTAAAGAAATGAGTCAGGCACTAAGAAAGAACCATAGACTCATACAATCAAGCAGGTTGGAAGAGACCTCCAAGAACACCCAGTCCAACCTAGCACCCAGCCTTAGCCAGTTAACCAGACCATGGCACTAAGTGCCTCATCCAGGCTTGGCTTGAACATATCCAGGCATGGTGACTCCACCACCTCCCTGGGCAGCCCATTCCAATGCCAATCACTCTCTCTGACAACAACTTCCTAACAACATCCAGCCTAGACCTCCCCTGCCACAACTTGAGACTCTGTCCCCTTCTTCTGTTGCTGCTTGCCTGAGGGAAGAGCCCAACCCTACCTGGCTGCAGCCTCCCTTCAGGCAGTTGCAGACAGCAATGAGCTCTGCCCTGAGCCTCTTCTTCTGCAGGCTGCACACCCCCAGCTCCCTCAGCCTCTCCTCCTCACAGGGCTGTGCTGCAGGGCCCTCACCAACTTCGTTGCCATCCACAGCCTTCCTCACAGCAGCCAACACCAACATCACAGAATGTGTTTCCCTTCTGAACCTTTTTTCTCCCCCCCACACGTGATCAGACTTTCCTCACTCTCCTTTTTTTTTTTTTTTCTTCTTCACTCTTGCAAAATCCTCCCAGTTTAAATTGCAGTCTCTGGAGCCAACACGTCTGGCTGGAGCTGCTCTGTCATTCATAACCTTATTATGCAAATAAAACAGAGGCAAGCTGCAAGTTCCAATTGAATCCAAACACCCTGCAGCATCCAATAAACGGAGACATCTGAAAAAAACACAGCCCCACAGATGACACACATTTGTCATCCAGCTGAGAACTCGTAGATGGGAAGAGGAAGAAGAGCGGATTTACAAATGTCAAGAAGCTCCAGGATCCCTTTCGCCCATTTCTGTTGCTTCAGGGAAGAGCTGAGAAGCAGAGGAAAAATGGCAATAATGTGTTTGAACTTTTTCAAATCCCTCAAAAGCTTATCTAGGGAGCAACAGCCTTGAGTTGGCATTTATTATCACGGGATCACAGGACTTCAGGGGTTGGAAGGGACCCAAGGAGATCATTGAGGCCAACCCTCCTGTCAGAGCAGGACCATGCAATCTAGCTCAGGTCACACAGGAACACAGCCAGACAGGCATGGAAAGGCTCCTCCAGAGAAGGAGACTCCACAGCCTCTCTGGGCAGCTTGTTTAAGTGCTCTGTGACCCTTACAGCCAAGAAGTTTCCCCTTGTGTTGAGCTGGAACCTCCTGTGCTGCAGCTTCCATCCATTGCTTCCTGTCCTATGTCAGGGAGCAGTGAGCAGAGCCTGTCCCCTTCTCCTGACCCCCAGACCTTCAGAGATTTATAACCATTTATCAAATCCCCTCTCAGTCTTCTCCAGACTAAACAGCCCCAGATCCCTCAGCCTCTCCTCATCAGGCAGTGCTCCAGGCCCCTCATCATCCTCACAGCCCTCCAATGGACTATCTCCAGCAGATCCCTGTCCCTCTTCAACTGGGGAGCCCAGAACTGAAGACAGTACTCAAGATGAGGTTTAACCAGGGCAGAGTAGAGGAGGAGAACCTCCCTTGGTCTGCTGGACACATTCTACCCAACACACCCTAGGATCCCATTTGCCCTCTTGGCTACAAGGGCACATTGCTGTGCCATGGATGTTCTCCACCAGCACTCCCAGGTCCCTCTCCACAGGACTCTCTCCAGCAGATCACCTCCCAGCCTGGACTGGTGCAGTTTGTTATTCCATCCCAGGTGCAAGACTCTGTACTGTAAATATTTCTTAGCTTCCTTAATCAGAGCTGAAGAACTCCAACAGACCTATCTTAGGTTCCACCTCAGCTGCTCTCCAAAAGCAAATACCACAAAAAGTGCACAAGAAAAGCAGACAAAATTAGATGTTGGTATTAAACAAATAGTTTCTGCTGAGGCACTTAGTGCCATGGTCTGGCTGGGTGCTAGGTTGGCCTGGATGAGCTTGGAGGTCTCTTCCAGCCTGCTTGATTCTAGGAATGCTTTTTAAAGAAGTGAAGGTGAACCTTGCCATGCACAGAATACCTGTGTAAGAGTAACTCAGAGTTTGGCACCTGGGGACGTGGTTTGATGCCCATGGTGCTTTTAGGTTGGACTCAACCATCTCAAAGCTCTCCTCTAAGCAAAAGAATCCAAAGATCTGTGATGACAGACAATAGGTTTGGCTGATCACAGGCACAGTGGCAAGGAACCTGAGCCACAGAAGATTAAGATTGCTGGCCAGTGGAAAAGATTTTTAATCAATACCCTTGATTCAGTAATAATTAAGTTGATAACCTGACAATATTAGGAGCATTTCTGGATTTATTTGCCCCCTTCCTGGCATTTGTAGGATGACAGCAGGGGTGAAATGAGTATTTAACAGCCCAGCAAAGCAATTTAAGGTTTGATTTACAACCTTTTCACATTGCAACACGTCTGAAAATTGCTGGGATGTTTTACCAGTACAAACTGGCCCACAATGAATAGCATTGATCACAATCCTTTAGCTGTGATTCAAAACCCTCCTTTAGATAAGCAGAAGGCTTTAGAGTAGGTAAGGCTGTAGTGCTGAGAGGTGATAGTGATGATGGCTGCCGTGAAAGGAGTGTTTGTAGAGGTTTGCTATTGCTTTTGGATCAGAGTCAATGGATCTATCAGTCACTCTCAGACAGAGGGGATGGAACATTTGTGCCTTGTGTGGAGGCAAAACAGCAGCAGAGATGAGCAAGCCAAGGACTAAACCAAGAGAAGTGAAAGATTTGATGCAAATTCAATGATTATTATTAGAGGTGTAGAGCAGTGTCAGTGTCTGGGATGATGCAGCTCAGGTGTGAGCAGTTGTTTCCATAGATCCAGAGGTGTAGAGCTGGCATGGCCCCTCAGGATCACAGGACAGTTTGGGTTGGTTTGGGTTAGAAAGGTTGTGATGTGCCCTTGTGGCCCAGAGAGACAATGGGATGCTGGGGTGCATTAAGAAGAGTGTGTCCAGCAGATCAAGGGAGGTTCTCCACTCCCCCTGCTCTGCCCTGGTGAGACCCTAGCTTGAGTACTGCCTTCAATTTTGGGCTCCCCAGTCCGGTGGAGGTCTATGAGGATGATGAGGGGAGTGGAGCACTGCCTGATGAGGAGAGGCTGAGGGATCTGGGGCTGTTTAGTCTGGAGAAGAGAAGACTGAGAGGGGATTTAATCAATGTTTACCAATATCTGAGGGCTGGGGGTGAGGAGGAGGGGACAGGCTCTGCTCACTGCTCCCTGGGATAGGACAGGAAGCAATGGATGGAAGCTGCAGCACAGGAGGTTCCAGCTCAACACAAGGGGGAACTTCTTGACTGTAAGGGTCACAGAACACTGGCACAGGCTGCCCAGAGAGGTTGTGGAGTCTCTTCTCTGGAGGGGCCTTTCCATGCCTGTCTGGCTGTGTTCCTGTGTGACCTGAGCTAGATTGCATGGTCTTGCTCTGACAGGAGGGTTGGACTCGAAGATCTCCTTGGGTCCCTTCCAATCCCTGACATCCTGTGAGCCTGTGACCTTTACAGGTGATTTAGTCCACCCTCCCTGCAGTGAGCAGGCACATATTTGGATGCCACAGCACTGTGGCTCCTCACCTTCTAGGAGCCTCCCTTATGCTCCCCAAGGGATAAAACCATCTAAGAAAGCCATCTCTATTAGTTTGTTCCTGCTGGTCAAGAGTACCATTATAAATGATGAAAAACTTCAAGAATCACAAATCCTCAGCTGCTACAATAAATCAGCACAGCTCCAAATGCTTTAGTACCATCAGATCAGCTTACAGCCAGCGATAGAAAGGCTTTGTCTGCATTTAGTGCCATGCCTGTAAGGCTCCTTGCCCTGGGAAAGGCACAGCTCAGCAATTAGCTGCAGGTTTATTTTGACACAGTTGTTGCTGGAATGTGTGCATGCTTACTGAAGCTGTTGTTAGCACTGCCTCCTACCAATACAAAATGAGGTCTATCAGATAAGCACAGAGGGGAGAGAAAATCCACTTATAAGGTTATTTACTGTTTCCAGTGGCTTAAGTGGTTTTACCACTCAGACAAGTCTGTTGACCAGGGTTGGTGTGATAGCAGAAACTTTTGCCCTTTTGGAGCATGGATCACAGACGTCTTGGGTTGAAAGGGACCTCTAAAAGCCATCCAGCTTAATTCTCCTGCACCCAGCAGGGACATAGGCATCTACTACCTCTCTGGGCAACTTGGGACAAGGTCTCCTTGTCATCAATGTCAACAATTCCTTCCTTCTCTCCAGTCTCAATCTCCCTCTTTCAGTTCAAACCATCACCACTTGTGCTGGCACAACAGGAGCTGATCAAAAGTCTGTCCCCAGCTTTCTGATCAGTCCCTTCAAGCACTGCAAGGCCACCACAAGGTCTCCCTGGAGCCTTCTCTTATCCAGGCTGAACAAGCCCAACTCTCCCAGCCTGGCCTCACAGCAGAGACCTTCCAGCCCTGCCAGCATTGCTGTGGTCTCCCCTGGCCCTGCTCCAACAGGTCCCTGTCTGTGCTGAACACTTCAGAGATGGCCCTAGCACAGCAGATGAGGTCTCAGCAGAGCACAGCAGAGGGACAGAATCTCCTCTGTGCCCATACTGCTGGGGATCAGCCTAGGATGCTTAGTCCTGGGCTGTGAGTGCACACTTTTAGTGTTTGGTGTTAGGCTGACTTAGAAGGAATATCCACAGCAACCATTTACAACACTAAGTTCTTTTCCAAGCACATTCTATCCCATAAAGCAGCAGCCAGGGAAGTCTCTTGTATTTCCTTTTACTGGAAAAGAATGCTCCTGACACCACTTTGCTCTGCAAAGGCTAAGCTTGGTTATCATTCCAGTGACCAAGCCATCCTACTTTAGACAGGTTGCCAGGGGAGCCCAGGGATGCTCACACCCTGCCAGAAGATTTTAACAGACTGCAGAGTACCCTGAACCTGCACCAAGCTCAGTGGGACTAATGATGCTACCCCAGCTACCTACAAGGCCTAAAGGTGTCTGTAAGGGTGGCAGCACAGGGAAACTCCCCCCCAGACCATTGCTTTGGAAAAGAGACAGCAGCACATCCCAAGAACTGGATGTCCAGTCAGGCCTGTTTCATTTCCAAAAGAGATAATTTAAAGAGCAATCAAAGAGTAATCAAATCAAGAGTAATAGTCTGTAGTAAAACTATGCTTATAGCAGCAAGCTGCATTGCAACCAGGATAAATTGGTGCTTTTAATAACAGCAATTGCAGGTAAAAATCATCAATGTTATTGCTCCACAGAAGGGACAGACTGAAGAAAGGGACTGAAATGGGCATCTCCTCAAGTGTCACAGATAACAGCACCTATGTCTTCCTTAAAAGAGAAAGATTCCTTCTCTTATAAGGCATTAGTGAGAGTGCAAGGTCCACACATGATGCTATGACAGCGGTACCAACACCAGCTTAGAATCATAGAATCAGACAGGGTTGGAAGGGAACACAAGAATCAGCTAGTTCCAATCCCCCTGCCATGAGCAGGGACATCTCCCACTACATCAGGCTGTCTAGAGCCTCATCCAGCCTGGCCTTAAACACCTCCAGGGATGAGGCTTCCACCACCTCCCTGGGCAACCACACCTGCCAGGCTCTCACCACCCTCATGCTGAAAAACTTCTTCCTAACCTCCAAGCTGAATCTACCCATTTCTAGCTCTGCTCCACTTCCCCCAGCCCTATCACTACCTGACATTCTGAAGAGCCCCTCCCCAGCTTTCTTGTAGCCCCCCTTAAGATACTGACAGGCCACAACAAGGTCACCAGCACCACAGTGTCCAGGTGGGGTTGGAAGCTCTCCAGAGAAGCAGACTCCACAACGTCTCTGAGCAGCTTGCTCCAGAGCTCTGACACCCTCACATCAAAGGAGTTTCTCCTCCTGTTCAGGTGGAACCTCTTGTATTCCACTTTGCACCCATTGCTCCTGGTCCTGGCACTGGGTACCACTGATGAGAGTCTGGCCCCAGCCTCTTGCCCCCCACAGCTCCTTTAGCTCTTGCTGAGCAATTGCTCAGATCCCCTCTGGGGCTGCTCTTCTGCAGGTTCAACAGCCCCAGGACCCTCAGCCTTTCCTCCTCACAGAGATGCTCCAGGCCCCTCAGCAGACTCTCTCCAGCAGTTCCTTTCTCTCCTATCTGCCCTTCACCTACTGCTCTTTCCCTTCTACTTAACTGATGCCTTCATTAACGAGTTAGGACCTTCTGTCCCCCAAGCACACAGGAACTGCCTCACAGTTGCCACCTCATCCTTCACTCTGCCTTTCTGCTGCCTCATCCCCACAGGCCACACATTTCTGCATGACAGGGAACATTTATTACTCTGTGTTTGCACAGTCCCCTGCTAACAGGGGCCTCCTCTGAGTAACTTGCAGGTTACTGTAATAAAATGAACATTAAGAAACAATGAGAGCACCAGGGCTCAGCTGAGTGCTCACTGACTTTGTTTTGTGTTTAGCATTAGGTTATCCAATCACCTGCACAGAGCACCAAATAAGACCCTTCCAACTAAAGGTTAAGGAAAATATATCAAATGCTGAAATAAAATCATTTAAATTTGGAGATATTAAAAAAGAAATCATTTTTTGTTTGTTTTCATCACCATAATGAAGAGAACATGGAGATGCTCAGAGGGCTGCAGCAGTGTGGGCAGCAGGGCAAGGGAGGGGATTCTGTCCCTTTACTCTGCTCTCCTCAGACCCCACGTGCAGTCCCGGGTGCAGTTCTGGAGCCCCCAACACAAGGAGGACGTGGAACTGCTAAAGTATATCCAGAGGAGCCCATGAAGATGCTCAGAGGGCTGCAGCAGCTCTGCTATGAGGACAGGCTGAGAGAGTTGGGGCTCTGCAGCCTAGAGAAGAGAAGGCTTTGAGGAGACCTTGGAGTGGCCTTCCAGTATCTGATGGTGACTACAGGAAGGCTGGGGAGGGACTATTGACAAGGTCTTGTAATGGCAGGATGAGGAGGAATGGGTTTGAACTGGCAGAGGGGAAATTGAAACTGGATGTTTGGAAGAAGTTGTTTGCCGTGAGGGTGGTGAGACACTGGCACAGGTTGCCCAGGAAGGTTGTGGAGCACAGAATCACAGAATGTGATCAAAAATCACATTCTGTGCTCCACAATATCCCTGAAAGTGTCCAAGGCCAGGTTGGATGAGGCCTTGACTGACCTGTTCTAGTGGGAGGTGTCCCTGCCTATGGCAGGGGGTTGGAACTGGATGATCTTTGGAGTCCCTACCAACCTAAACCATTTCCCAAAGCATTTGCTGAACCTTCCTGAGATTCTTCAGCCAGAAGTCCCCTAACTATGATTGGCAAAAATGGAATTTCTTTACAGCATCACAAATGAAGTTATTTTCTGAGGTTTAGCCTGTGGTGTCCTGGGTTATTTAGACTTTCTCTTTTATTCTTCTCCCTTTTTTCATGCTCCAGAAATGCTGACTGTCACAAATCTTACATCACATTTTCCAAACCCAGCTATTTATTGTGTCTGTTTGCCCCTTCTTACAGGGGAAAAAAAACAAACAGAGAGTTTGTATTTTCCTTTTTGCTGGCTAAAGACACTTCCTAAGTAATCTAAGAAGCTACTTTCATGTTTGTTCAATAAGTATTTCAAGATGCTGCTATTTTGATAATGTGCTGACTGCTCCATAATTCACAGCAATGTGAAGTTTAATAATATCCTCAACCTCAGACAGATGAACTCTCAGTTCTGATGGGCTACATCCAGCTCTGAAGCCCTACAGCTCCTCATTTGCTTTGTAGATTGATGCTGGATGGTTGTGACTCAACCTAATTCAGGTGTTTCTAACAGCAAAGCTGTTTAAAACACCAGATCAGCTGATCCCTGCACCCACCTACAAACATACCTCCTGGGAAGTGGAGATCACTCATGGAGAAGACCTCCTGCCTGCCTTACCAGGAGCACCCACTGAAGAACCAATTGTTCCACACACAGAACCACAGAACTGTCAGGGTTGGAGGGTACCTCAAGGATCAGCCAGTTCCAACCCCTCTGCCACAGGCAAGAACACCTCACACTAGATCAGGTTCCCCAGAGCCACATCCAGCCTGACCTTAACAGCTTCCAGGGATGAGGCTTCCAACACCCTTCTGGGCAACCTGTTCCAGTGTCTCACCACCACCATGATGAAGAACTTCTTCCTAATGTCTAATCCAAATCTCCCCTCTTCTAGCTTGGATCCATTCCCCCCAGTCCTATCTCTATCTGACATCCTAAAAGTCCCTCCCCAGCTTTCTTATAGCCCCCTTCAGATATTGGAAGGCCACAAAGACTCCTAGGAGTGGTGGTGGATAACAAGTTTTCCATAGGACACCAATGTGCCCTTGTGGCCAAGAAGGCCAAGTGGATCCTGGGGTGCACTAAGAAAAGTGTGTCCAGCAGACAAAGGGAGGTTCTCCTCCCCCTCTACTATGCCCTGCTGAGACCCCAGCTTGAGTACTGCCTTCAATTTTGGGCTCCCCATTTGAAGAGGGACAGGGATCTGCTGGAGAGAGTCCACTGGAGGGTCCAAACATGGATTCCAACCATCAAGCCAGCACTGCCAAGTCCACCACTAAACCATGGCCTTCAGCACCACATCTACACAACTTTTAAATCCTTCCAGGAATGGATACTGCTTTTTACCACCATTTCTGGCTCTTAAACCTTCAGGAATTATTGTTGGCTGATGAAAGACAAAAACAATGGTTTTAAACTAACAGAGGCAATGACTTGAAATGAGAGCAGAGCAGATTTAGGTTGGATGTTAGGAACAAATTCTGTACCACGAGGGTGTGGAATGCTGCAACAGGCTGCCCAGGGAGGTAGTTGAGGTCCTATCCCTGGAGATATTCAAGGTCAGGCTTGACAAGGCTTTGAGCATCCTGATCTAGTGGAGGATGTCCCTGCTGACTGCAGGGGAGTTGGACTGGATGACCTTTGAAGGATGCCTCCAACCCAAACCATTCTATAACAAGTGATTAACTCTGCCTTTAAACAGCTGCCATTAGATAGAGCCTGCTTGAAATATCTGACTCACTGCTTTCACATTTCCCCACTGAGGTCTCTCCCAACCAATTCAATTTGTGAATCTGTGAAATGGTTTACAGCAATCTCATTATAAAAGAGCTCAAATAAAACCAGACCCTGATAGGAGAGAACACTGATTTGGACTAATATAGCAGTTATGGGACAACAAAGCTCAGTGCAAGGCACTGCAGTGGCTTTTCTGCCAGGACAAAATGGAACTGCAGCCATTTACATCAGCAAAAAGAGTGCTCCAGCAGTGCTAGGCAAGGAACAGGTCATCTTGAGAGCCATCACACAGCACCTACAGGATGGCCAAGGGATCAGGCCCAGCCAGAATGGTTTAGGAAGGGCAGGTCCTGCCTAACCAACCAAATCTGCTTTTATGATCAGGTTATTTGGCTGGTAAATGTGGGGAAGGCTGTGGATGTAGTCTACCTGGACTTCAGCACAGCCTTGACACTGTCTGCCACAAGAAGCTCCTGGCCAAGCTGGCAGCTCGTGGCTTAGACAGATCCACTCTGACATGGGTCAAGAACTGGCTGGAGGGCCAGACCCAGAGAGTGGTGGTGAATGGTGCCACATCCAGTTGGCAGCTGGCACTAGTGGTGTTCCCCAGGGATCAGTGCTGGGCACAGTCCTGTTCAATATCTCTATTGATGATCTGGAGCAGAGGATTGAATCCAGCATCAGTAAGTTTGCAGATGACAACAATCTAGGAGCAGGTGTGGAGCTGTTGGAGGGTAGGAGAGCCCTGCAGAAACCTAGACAGGCTGGATGGGTGGGCAGAGGGCAATGGGATGAGATTGAACAAGGCCAAGTGCAGGGTTCTGCACTTTGGCCACTACAACCCCAAGCAGGGGACACATTGGCTGAGAGCAGCCAGGCACAGAGGGACCTGGGGATGCTGGGAGAGAGGAGCTGAACATGAGCCAGCAGTGTGATCAGGTGGGCAGCAGAGCCAATGGCATCCTGGCCTGCATCAGGAGCAGTGTGGCCAGCAGGACAAGGGAGGTTCTTCTGCCCCTGGACTCAGCACTGCTCAGGCCACACCCTGAGTGCTGTGTCCAGTTCTGGGCTCCTCGATTCAAGAGAGATGTTGACATGCTGGAAGGTGTCCAGAGGAGGGCAAGGAAGCTGGTGAGGGGCCTGGAGCAGAGCCCTGTGAGGAGAGCCTGAGGGAGTTGGGGGTGTGCAGCCTGCAGAAGAGGAGGCTCAGGGCAGAGCTCATTGCTGTCTGCAACTGCCTGAAGGGAGGCTGTAGCCAGGTGGGGTTGGTCTCTGCTGCCAGGCAAGCAGCAAAAGGAGGAGACACAGTCTCAAGCTGTGCCAGGGGAGGTCTAGGCTGGATGTTGTTAGGAAGTTGTTGTCAGAGAGAGTGATTGGCATTGGAATGGGCTGCCCAGGGAGGTGGTGGAGTCACCATGCCTGGAGATGTTCAAACAAAGCCTGGATGAGGCACTTAGTGCCATGGTCTAGTTAACTGGCTAGGGCTGGGTGCTAGGTTGGACTGGGTGTTCTTGGAGGTCTCTTCCAACCTGCTTGACTCTATGATTCCATACAAAATGTTTCACCTTCTCAGTTCAGGGCATGCAAAGATCCTTTTTGACCACTTCTGACTATCATATCCCAGACGCTGCAGCCTCTGGTAGCCCACAGACACCCAGAAGCCTTCAGAAGCTGCTTGTGTGGTATCCATCTCTGCTTGGCTTTGCATTATGAATGAACAGGATGGAACAAAATTATAGAATGTTTGAAGAGAGTTAAAATGCCAAACATATTTTACCTCTGAACAAACACTACACAAAAATCTGAGTCTTCTGCCTCTCTGCACGCATCGCTGCCAGCAATTACAGCCTGATCTGTAACACCCCAAAACTACAAACAGCACAAAGGAAAACAAAACCACCAACCCTGCCTTGAATGAGACCCACTCCCAGGCTGCTGCTACATGAATGAGAGCACGGAAAATGTAAATAGGACTAGCAGAAGGACAGGCTGGTGAGGGAAGGAAATATGATAGAGGCTCCCATCCTCTGTATGAAAAGCAGTTCAGAGTGTCAGAAGTAAATGAAAATCTGCACTTCCAGCCACTCCAGCAATCACAGAAGTCATTGCATGGGAAGGGATGTCTAAAGATCATTTAATCTAACCCTGCTTCAGTGGGCAAGGGCATGCCCAACTAGATCAGATTGCTCGGAGCCCCATCAAGTGTGACCTTGAATGCCTCCGGGGATGAGGCTTCCACCACCTCCCTGGGCAACCTGTAACAGTGTTCTAGCACCCTCACAGCTAAAATTTCTTCCCAATAGCCAATCTGAATCTACCCTGCTCCAGTTTAAAACCATTGCCCCCTGCCCTGCTGCTACAAGCCCTTGGAAATTACCCTCCCTGGCTCTCCTGTAGCCCCCTTCAGGTACTGGAAAGCTGTGCTTTCCATAGCCTCCTCTTCTCCAGGCTGAACAGCCCCAACTCAGCCTTCCTCTGTAGGAGAGGTGCTCCAGCACACCACCTACACTACACAAACCTCCATACTTTATACCAAAAGCAATACAGAATGACCTAATTCTCCCATTACAGAGAGAAGAACCTATCTATAGCACGGAAGGAACAAACCTCTGTGCCCTTACCAGACTGCTTCCCTGGCAGCGTTGTGTGGGACAAGTCTCTCCTCCTCAGCTATCTCTTTACTTCCTGTGCTTATCTTATGCAACAAACACTAAAATAAGAGAAGTTGCTTGCCCCTTTCCCAACTGTCTTTTCAGAAAGATGCTGAACTCTTGGTTAATGTCTCGACAATCTCATGAAAAGCAAGAAAACCCCCAAGACTTTAACTGGTTTTTACCCCACTGTCAGGATCTACTCACTTAAATTGAGGGTTGTGCAGCTGGAGCCATTGGACTTGCACTAGAGCAGCTCAGCTGGCTCTACAGACTCCATCTGTCCAGGCAGAGAGATGGTATCAGAGATGTATCTGCTTTTGTATAACAGAGAGATCAGAGTCACAGAACTTTAGAGGTTGGAAGAAACCTCCAGAGATCATCCAGTCCAAGCAAGCTGCTGGGGGTGCCCCTACTTTAGCAGATGGGGTTGGACTGGATGATCCTCTCACCATTTTGTGTGACTCTGACATTCTAAAAGCAGTACACTGACCAAGCCATACTCTTCCCAAGCCAGGCATATGAGGAAACACACAGCACTCCATCGGCTTCTGCTCTTTGCCTTTGACAGACCAAAATGCCATCCTAGACCATGCAGCACCACATACTTCTGATTGCCCAGAGCTAGAGACTTTAAACGTGTTCTTTACAGCATTAATAACACCAGGGTGAACAATTCTTGGCTGAGTTAGGAAGAAAGCACTTCCAGAACCGAGCAGCACAAAGCAGATGCCTGACAGACATCACCGGACACTTCCAGAATGAGCAAACAGCAACGTTCAGTAGATGGCTTGAACATTGTTGGTGCAAACTAACAGTGATGTATACCCAGGAGGGCAGCTGGCACACATCTAAGTGCCTCATTCATAAAGCCTCCTTTTATTTTGAAGCTAGAGCAACACACTTAGCAATACTGCCAATGATAAACAGGACTCAGGATGTATCTCTGTTCTCTGGAGCGACTGCTCCGCGTTAATGCTGCATCATGGTGCTCAGCACTTGCCTCAACAATTAGGTACTCCAGAGCCCCTCATAAATCCCAGCCACACCACTGAATGCTCCTAAGTGGCACATTACACACACATCAGATCTGGAGCTGAAGCTTTAGGGTGCACAGTGAATCAGGATAAAAATATACTCCCTAGAGACCTGTGAACGCTTCAAGTAAGATGAGGGGGAGGAGAAGATTGATGCTGGGGGGTGGGGGGGAGAGAATCACTTTGTGTAGTGAATTTTCTGTCTTGTTTCCCTTTCCCAATTTTATTACTTAGTAAGCATTCAGGAAAACTGGAGATGTTCTGCACCTGCTGTCTAGCCTATAAAAATGCTGTTTTCAATTCGAAGCAATAAAACACTGCAATTAATCTAAATCACATCATTACTCTTGGAGCCTAGACTCACATAATTGGCTCCCTCCACCTCAGCATCCAGCACTTCCCTTACTTTCCCAAATAGCTTCTAACTGGATTTTGTTCTTCTCACCTCTTTGAACTTAATGCTACTGCCTTTTATTGTTCGTGTTTTGCATTTTGCACTCCCAGGCTCCATTGCAGATTGTAGAACCACAGAACATTAGAGGTTGGAAGGGACCTCCTGAGATCATCCAGGCCAATCTCCCTGCTAAGGCAGGATCCCATAGGGTAGTCTGCACAGGAATGCATCCAGGTGGGTTTGGAAAGTCTCCAGAGAAGAAAAGTCCATAACCTCTCTGGGCAGCCTGCTCCAGGGCTCTGTCACCCTCACTGCAAAGAAGTTTCTCCTCAGGTGGAGCTGTAACTTTCTCTGTTCCAGTTTGTAGCTGTTGCTCCTTGGCTTATTGCTGGTGACCACTGAAAAGAGCTTGGCCCCAGGCACTTGACCCCCACCCCTCAGAGATTTGTACACATGGGTCAGATCTCCTCTCAGCCTTCTCTTCTCCAGACTGAGCAGCCCCAGGGCTCTCAGTCTCTCTTTGTAGGGGAGATGTTCAAGTCCCCAGTTATCCTTGTGGCTCTCTGCTGGACTCTCTCCACCAGGTCCCTGTCTCTCTTGAACCAGGGAGCCCAAAATGAGATGAGCTGCACACTAAACATGACACACAGATGCCTGCACATATCCCTACTGTGCACAGGCATCAGCATCACAAAATGGCCTGGCTTGGAAGAGACCTTAAAGATAGTCTACTTCAAACCCCCTGCCATGGGCAGTGACATCTTCCACTAAAATAGGCTGCTCAAGGCCTTGTCCAATCTGACCTTGAACACCTCTGTGGAGGGGGAAACTATCAGCCAAAAAGAACATTAAAATGTAGAAGAAATCCTACGTGCACCCAATTCCTATGAGGCTGTGATGGTCAGAATCACAGAATCAACCAGGTTGGAAAAGACCTCGAGGATTATCAAGCCAAATCTATCATCTAACCCTTCTAACTGACTAAACCATAGAATCCATGAGGTTGGAAGAGACCTCCAAACTCAGCCAGTCCAACCTAGCACCCAGCTCTAGCCAATCAACCAGACCATGGCACTAAATGCCTCATCCAGGCTTTGTTTCTACATCTCCAGGGATGGTGACTGCACCACCTGCCTGGGCAGCCCATTCCAATGCCAATCACCCTTGCTGTGAAGAACTTCTTCATAACATCCAGTCTAAACCTCCCCTGGCACAGCTTGAGGCTGTGTCCTCTTGTTCTGTCACGAGGTGCCTGGGAGAAGAGACCGATCCCACCTAACTACAACTTCCTTTCAGGTATTTGTAGAGAGCAATAAAGTCTCCTCTGAGTCTCCTACTTTTATAACTCCTGTCATGATTTATTCTTATGAATAAATCATAACAGAGGCTCCCAGACACTGCTGAGTGTCACATGCCACGGGCACCAAAGCTGAGCACTGCACCGTGCCACAGCAAATCTCCGCGGCAGTGGAAAGGCAACAACTAGCAGAAGCACTGGCAGGGGATAGCACAGGAGTAGGCTGGATGTAGCTGGCAGAAAAGACAAAAAGTCTTTCCACTGCCATGCCTGAGCAGCCATGAGTCCTTTCAACACAGGAGTCATGTGCTGCAAACCCAAAATGCAGGCAGCTGCATCCAGAGAGTTGATCTCGTGGTGCCATTCAGCAACAGCATAATAGTCTTGTGCATTTCTGAACTGAGACTCTAGGTTGGGTCAAGTGTTAGAAGTTTGAGGTTCAGCTATCATTTACCTTGTGTTTGATGTTGTCTTGGGTTCAGATGCAGTTGCAAAAGTGTAAATACCTTTCAAGACATTCTGAGGCACTGATAAAGTGCTCTGTCTGCTTGGGGACCTTAAGACTGAGCTAACTAAATTCTGGGTGGAACAGCTTGGGGGTTTCACTGAGTCTTAAAAATGGTACTGGAAAGGAAGGTGGTGAAGTGGAGGAAGGCAGCAGGAATTTAACTGATGGCTCTTTTTGCTCATAGTTCCATTTCTCCTTCTCTGGAGACTTTCAAAGCCCACAAGGATGCATTCCTGGGCAGACTACTAGATGATCCTGCTTGGCAGGAGGTTGGACTTGATGATCTCTGGACGTCCCTTCCAAGCTCTAAGGCTCTGTGATTCTGTGATGAAAAAATACAGATGCCAAAGAAAAATGCCCTCTTTGAGCCACTCTCATTTGGCAACCAGAGGTAGCTGTCACTGAGATAAACTAACTCTGGAATTCCATAAATGGAATGGTTTGAGTTGGAAGGAACCTCCAAAGGTCATCTAGTCCAACCCCCCTGCAGTAAGCAGGGACAACCTCCACTAGATCAGATTGCTGATCCTTGTTGAGCTTGACTTAGATTATTTTCAGGCACGAGGGCTCAACTACCTCCCTGGGAAAGCTGTTTCAGTGTTCCACTAAAGATCTTCTTCCTAACAACCAATCTAAATCTACTCTTTTGCTTCTTTTCAATAA